>NC_135332.1:37265930-37583936 GCF_023851605.1 Tamandua tetradactyla
CTTGCTGAGAATTTATCATTCTTTAATCACATGTTCTCCAGAAATATAAACATAATTATCATGTCATTAATCTAGGAATCTTGTCCTTATTTTTCAAAATAATGAATCAATACTAATTTCTGCCCACAAGAATTTTTTAAGTATCTAGTTGGAATGTGCCTGTTCTAGTTTGCTAGCTGCTGGAATGCAATATACCTGAAGTTACACAGCTGATCAGTGATGGAAACAAGACTAAAACTCTGGGTATAGTGTCATTTTCATTAAAGTAAAAAATTAGGGCAGTATCTACAACAAAGTTATTTAATGTTTTCCCAGGCTAATGTGTTTGCTGGCTTTTCCCTTCTTCAAAAAAGAGTATTTCTTTTTAATTGAAATGCATGCAGTATAATAAGATAAACATAATGAGTGAGAAACAAAAGTGAGAAAAATCAGATGAGAAGAAATGAATTCAGTAGACTACAATGCAACCATATAGCTCCACACAGTTGCCAAAAGTAGGTCACTAATTAATGCTGTGCTTCCTAGCAGCAGAGGAAGGAAGGAAACAAAATTCATGGTAGACACCAGATAAAGACAATCTAGATTCCCAGGATAAACAACTGCTCCGGGTCTCGAGGCGTCAGTGAAATTTTTCCTATGGTTCTCAGAAAATGCTAATGCTACCATCAATTCAACAATAAATTTCACAGGCCAGTTCTCCAGCCGCTCTTTATGAAGGCCAGTGTGAGTGCCGACACAGAAGCGCCTGCATGAGAGGCCAGAATCCTGGGGTCCAGGTATACAGTGAGCTGTGGTCTGGCTTCCTTGGGGAATAACATTTAGGCTGCCTGGAGGAATAACAAACGATTCATTGGGCTTCTACAATGTGCCAGGGCTATTCTGGGCATTTATATATGTTGCCTTTATATCTTCTTGGCAAGTTCTGTTGAATATTATTTCTCAAAACTGAGGTTTTAATAAGGACTGGGCAATGAAACATTCGGGGTTATAAAGGTCATATATTCTGTAGGGAACTTGGAGAGCAGAGATTCAGGGTTGCTCAACCAATAGCTTTCTATGAAAATTAAAGAGTTTAACCAGAACATGTACCAGAAAGTATTCAGGGGAACAAAGGAAATAAAACACTTTTTCAGCATATTGGTTTACCAAATCACTGCCCTGCCCCTCCATTGGTGGAAGGCACTGTTAATTTATAGTGTTCTTAGGTTCTACCATACCGGAGAGTGTGAGGCATGAGTGTTTTCACTGATTTTAAAGTTACAACTATGAGACAGAGCTGCATGGCTAAAAAGAGCCGAAGTATAGGTGAACCAAATTTAATGCTTTCACCAAATAAAAGTCATAACAAATTACTGTCGCTGCTCATTATTTTCAGATTCCAAATTTGCAAATCTACCCACTCGGTAAAATTTCTTTGTAACCCCAAATTCAATACCCGCGGCACTTTTGCAATCTTTCGTGCATATGCACAGAGCGGTGAAAAGTTTCAGTCACCCCCGTGTGCATGCTCCCAGCTGAGGTGGAAGCAGGAGAGGCTGTGCTTTTTGTCTCAGATCTCACACTGTAAACAAATGTCCCCTTCGCAATACATTTAGTCCCAAGTTTTGGGCATTGTGTGCTATTTGTTGGCGTTTTCACTGTTTAAAATGGCCCTCAAGCGTCATGTTGCAGTGCTGGCTGGTGCTCCTAAGTGCCTCACCGAGATGCACGTGTGTTAGATAAACTTCCTTCAGCTACGAGGTATAGCGCTCGTGGCTGAGTTCAGTGGTAATGAATCAACAATATTCATTAAATGAGGTGTCTTTAAAAGGAAACTCACATAAAATGAGGTTATATATTGATCAGTTGATGAAAATCTTGAATCCAGAGGCTCACAGGAACCTAACCCCATATTTCCCTGAGGAGCAATGCTTCAATATTTTCTAATTCAGTCTTCACAGCAACCTTATAGTGCACAACCACCACATGTAATGAGAACTGACTGTACATTGTCTGTGTGTACTACTATGCTGTGGGTGATTAGATGTCCATGTTAACCAGTTCACATGACTATGTCCTTTCTCACAGCCAGATCTTTCCAATATTTCCTTTCCCTTGGTATGTCTCCAGAACCTGTTTTCCTCTGGCAAATAGAGGAAATTCTAATTTCTAGAACCCCTGTACAGGTCCTCATAAAGAAACTAGAGCCCGTTTCTGGTTCCTCCACAGCAGCACTTCCCAATCCCTCCTGTCCGTGAGAGTCAGCTGAGAAAGTATGAATAACCCTGATGCTCAGGCTGCAGCCAAGTGACCTCAGCACCTCTCTGGGGGGACTCACAGAAGAGAGAGGCAATAGCAACATAGAGTAAGGAGGGGACTTGGGAAGCTGAGCTCCACCCCTGGTATCTGAGCTATGGGGAGAAGAGATAGTGAGGAAGGAGGTAACTAATAGGAGGGGAATCCAATCCTGTGGCCCTAACTGGAAATATACGGCAACGCTCAGACACGAAGGACTCTACCCCATCACACCTTTCTGTGGATCTTGCTTCCACCCACCAAACCTGCACTGCCTCTGAAATCTATTAACACTAAGATTAAATGACTATTATCAGAGAGGATCAGGGAGAGGAAGAATGTAAGAAAGCAATGAATATTTACAGGATGGCATGAGGGTGAGGGAGAAATACAACAAGGAAAATGCTTTATTGGTTCTGTACTACCCTTGGCCTTGACCAGCTGACACTTCAGTGATTCAGCCCATGTTGGTAGTGTGTTGGTAAGGAGAGTACTGGTGGTGCTTATCCCAAAGTCCTTGACCCAGGGGCTACAGAATACACTAGAAATGACATTGGTGCTTTGGGGTGCAGGGATACAGGGAGCTCCAAACACCTGAGATATAGGATAGATTCAGCTTATTCTGCCAATATAATCTACTAAACACAGAAATTTGCCCCAGAAAAAGACACTCACTACTCTCTATAATCTCAGGCAAGGTGGAAGGAGATATTGCTTGTGAGAAAGAGACTTGTAAAAAAAAAAGGAGTACATTTCCCACTTTTCTTTGGTCCCCCCCACAAAAAGCCTAAATTTAGAAGTGGCTAAGTTTAATGGAAATTTTAGCTATATGTTACCCTAATGAAAAGTAGCCTGTTTACAAAGCAGGAAGGTCAGTGCGGCAGTGTAACCTGATTGTGCTTTGGAAATGGGTCAATTTCAGTAGACTATTTTATTACACACAGCTTTTATATAAGCCTATTAAATTTTAGACATTCAAGAGAATCATGTCTAAAACATTCAGAACCTTGATTATATTTTGGGGGTACTGGTTAAGCCTCCATATTCTTATATTAAAAATTTATGCAGAAACTTCAAAATTGCTATGGAGAAAAATGAACAAATAATTATATCCGAGGAAAGCATATGTTATGAGCTGTAATCTATCCAAAGAGTGACCATTTCCATTCTGAATTCCTTCCCTGTCCAGCAATTCAAATCCCCAGGGCTAGAGTGACTCTGAAAACAGCCGGGTAGGAGTTGGAAAAGGTTAATGGAAATATTTTCAAAGACTCAAGTCAAACCATTTTGTTGGGGAATAGGGAATTATTGATTTTAATCCATTGTTTGTGAGCTTTGAAGGAAATAATTATTTGTGAATTGCAAAATAAGAAAATGTAAAGTTTTGGGTTTTTTTTTTTTTTTCAGTTCCTCAAAACCTGGGCATTTTCCCCTTGACAGACACAAGCCTTCACTTGTCTAGTTCTCTTGCCTTATGAAAGGAGAATAAAATTCATAGGGGTTGATATTTTTTCATGGTGAAAAATTATTTGAAGCTGAGAAACTTTGAGTAAAGTTTAGAAGGGGAATCTCATGTTCTAAAAATATAGGAAAATAGGAGGTGGAAGAACAGAAAATGAGGCCTGCTTCCCTTGACTGCCACTTGCCCATAGATTTTTTCTTTTCTTAAATGATAGTTTTAGGCCACATGCAATTATCAATTAAAATGAACATTTAAAATGTTAAAAATATATATATGCAACATGTTTTAAGAACCAACTATAAACCAGGTACTTTATATATTAATACGGGATTTTTTTTCTGAAAACTCTACAGGGTGGAAAATATTATTCTCATTTTACAGATGAGAAAATTAATCTGTGAGAAGTGTAATAATAACCTGATAAGTCCACACGTTTAAAAGTGATGTATTCATAATTCAAACCCAAATCTAGTACTTTCTGACAAATGATAATGTCTCCCAAGGTCACCAAGAGTCACCCAAGTGAGTTGGATTAAAATGGTCCTTTGTAATTATTCACTCATTCATTCACTCATTCATTTATTCATTTATTTTAGACCTGGATTACCTAACTGCACACTGGCCAACAATATAGGTTTTGAGGTCAAATCCTAGATTTGTTACTTTCATGACCCTGGTCAAATCACTGAACCTTGGGCTCTTGATTTAAAAATAGCAGAGAGTGACAATATCTGCTTCAGAGTTGATAGCAGAGAAATAACTGAAAGACTGACTGGGTGCCTGGATATAGGAAGCACCTTAAAGCTTATAGATAATGATTATGATAATGACAATGATGACAGCGTAGTAGTACTGGAGATGGAGGTGTCCTTTGTTTGCTAAGAAAAAAATGTCACTAGAAGGCTAAGATTATAGTCAGAGACCCCTGAATCCTGGATCTTATAAGGCTCTTCAGGATTCATCAGTTCTCTATGGCTGCAGATGTAACTGCAAACACCAGGGCTGCATTTATCCAACACAATGATTATTCACTGGCCCTTAAATATTAACACGGCCTCTCTCTTGCTTATGAATCTGGAAAAAGAAGGTAAATCCCACAGGCTCAGGGCCTGCAGACACCCAGATGACATGGACGGAGTGTTTTCCAGCAGCATGTAAAACCCTCCACTAGACATTCAGCTTCTCTCCTGGGGTGATGCCAGTTTACTCACAGTCACCAACCCCCCAGGCCACAAGTGAATGAGGACATGGGGACTATGCAGGGGGTTGATTTCCACCTCCTGCCATGTTTGGCACCATGGAAACAGGCATAGCCATAGTTTCCTTTAGACAATTTGAAAATTAATATATAAGGATGTGTCACCCCTGGATTTAGAGAGCAGGTTGCCATAGATTTTCTCAAGTAGCATTTGGATCTCCAGGAGGGAATTTTGGAATCAAAGGGGAAATATGTGCTAATTATCCTGCAGGAAAAAGGCTTTGCCTTACCTCCCACCAATCCCCCTTACAAGCCCCTTTGTCAGTCGCTTGCCCTGTGCAATTCCAACTGTTTGGAAAACCTCACAATTGTTCCTCAACTTAGGATGTGAAAAAAGCTAGAAACAACCACCACCTTCCGTAGCAGATTAAGGACAAGGCTGCTGCAGGTCTCCTCTTTTGGAAGTTTAGAATTTCAACCAGAGTAAGAAGAGCTGAGCAAGGGCTTACTAATTTAGCTTTCTTGCCTCTCTTTTCACATGCATATGATGATTTTAATAAGATGATAGAGTATTTTTATTTGCCCCATTCCGCAAGTCTAATGGGGTTTAGATGGATGGCTTTACCTAATAGATAAATTTTCAGGAAATTTCAGAAATGATAATGCCCTATTATGGCTTAAAATCAGATGTTTAAAGTCAGTCCTAGGCTTTAGATATGAAAGTAATGACTGCATTAATAAATACTGTAATGCTATTTTTCCCTCTGAATCATTTCCATTTTGCTTTCACATTCCCACAGGATGTGAAAATTTCGTTCAGAGTTCCATGTCAGGAGGGTATTGACACCCTAGGCTTTTTACAGCAAAGCTATGTACACATGCAGTCCACCCACCACTGGGCAGAATTTGGATTAAGGGGCTGATAGAGAGAAGGACTTTTAGAAAACACACCAGTTATCTGGCCTACAGCAGCTACTACTGGCCTCTTTTTTTTTTTTTTTTTTCATCAAAAGTTAGGGATGTTCCTTTCCACTGATGAATTTTCCAAAGTAGATATAGAACACCTGTAAAGAGTAATAGAAGGGATATTAACTATTGTTGCTGAGTGCTTACTATAGACATTGTTATATGGAGTATCTCAGTATCTCGTGTAATCTTCACAAAAGCTCTATGGTATAAGCACTAGTATTATGTATGTTTTTGAAAGAGAAAGACACAGGAAGGTTACATAACAGGCCTAAAATCGCCAGCTGTTAAGTGTAGAGCCAGTATGCAAACACACTGCACAGTCCTCATTTTTAAGCACTGCAGTGCACTGCTTTGACCTGAGACCCATGTGAGAGCACATCCTGCCTCTTCTATTTATAATCTTGGTGGCGTTGCTTAAAATCACCATTTCCTCATCTGGAAAATGAGAGCAATCATCTATTGCATCAAGGCTATTTCAAGGATTAGAAGAGATTAACGTATGTGATGTGCCAAATCTATATATAGACATTCAATTTTTGGTAACAACTATTAGGGAAGAGTGGAGAAAGTGCCTGACTTTAGGAATCAAATTTTCTAAGTCCTAGTCCCTGTTTTGTCCCTAACTCTTGGGTTTCTGCTTCCTCCTCTGAAAAATGAAAGGGTTGGGGTAGGGAGGCACTGCCGATATAGTTTATACTGTGAGCTAGGTGGGATTTATGAAAGGGAGAGGAAAAAAGACAAAAAAGAGAGTGAAGTCTGTGGCATCTATGACCAGAAAGGATAGGACTGGGAACACTGGTTCAATGCCCTTGACTGGTCTTTGACTAATACCAGTTAAAGAAGACTACATCCCATGAGTTTCCCATTGGTGCTTGTGGCAAATACATAAGCAGTTTCAAGTAGATCCTCTCATCTGTTTTTCAGTGTGCAACATCTTTTTCAGTATTCCTACCAGGTATACTTAGGGTTTAAAAGATTTGTTATTACTCCCCACGACACACTCACATGAACATGCACTCCATTCAAATTACTTACAGGAAGTAACTGCAGATGCAATTTGGCTGATTACATGCAATCAGGAGTATACATCTGCCATTCGAGCAGAGCTGTGCACTGGCTTTCATGTGAAGATAGCCCAAATAGATTTATCTGAACCACGATGGCCTAAGAATTCTAACAAATTTAAACATTTTGATATTCGACTTTGCCAGTATGATTTCCTGTTTTGCAGAAAAGAGCTTGAAGAAATAAGAATAAAAGAAGGCTCACACTCATTTCTGTGCACCAAATGACTTGTTCAAAACAACATTTTGAATGATTTAAGTGCAAATGAATCAGAAGCCTATGAATTAGAATTCCCATAAAATACACAAGGATGTTTAGATGCGGGAGAATGGAATGAAGAATTGCCCCCAATTTAATGCTCCTTGGAGTTGACTTTTCTAATGGTATTTTAAAAACTGGGGCGGGGATAGTGATTCACATTGAACTGCATTTGGCAACTGTGGGTGGAACAAGAAAAAGGTTCCTAACATCTTTTTTTAAAAGGGGACCATACTTCTCCTTGGGCATTGAATAATTTATCCCAACCAACGTTTCTGGTGAGTTAAGTATAAATGAATCAGTAACATACGGATTGCATTTGAAATACACATGGGATTAAAAAATGAAGGGAAAAAGCACTTGGTAAAGTATGTCTGGGGTTTTGCCAAACCCATAATGTTCAAAAAATAGTTTGAAACAATTGATGAATCCTTCCCAAATAGTGCCAGCCTCACCCGGAGGGGTGGAAGAAGCAGGGCTGCTTGTGGGACTTTTCCAGGTTCCTCCCTTGAAAGAACAGCTGTAATGTTCTAGAGAGTCTCACCCACCTGGGGCCTGGGTCACTTCTTAATTTTAAGATAAGCTTTTTCTGCACACAAAAAAATAAATTTTGTGCAGAAACGAAAGACAGAAGCCTAACTTATTCCTCTCTCCTGAGAGCAAGCAAATATGACATATTAGGCTTTCTAGTCATTTGTTTTCCTAGGTAAACACAAAAGGCAGAGATTGGGATCTGTCCCAAAATGCAATCTGCATCTTTAAAAAAGTTTTTTTATTTAAAAATATTTGAATTAGAGAAGTTGTAGGTTTACAGAAAAACCATATAGAAAACAGTGTTCCCATATACCTCTGCCCCCCTACTACTGCAATCTGCATCTTGCGTTGGTATTTCCATTTTCCCATTTGACACCTGGATAAAACCAGCGGTGACTCAGGGCTTCATTCCCTTCACAGTGTCCCAGCCCCTAAACAGTGGCTCCCCACTTTTTACCTCCACGGATCTCTTGATCTTCCTCTCCTCCTAGATGCCATATTTTGAGTGAGATTGTCTATAAAACGAGATGCAGTGTTGAGAAATAATTCCCCCTCAGTGCTATTAATCAAAAATTGTCATTGCAAGAAAACCAACATAAATCAACCCCTTGAATTGAAAGGATATAAGCTAAAAGAAAGAAAATACATGCAATTCTCCCTTGCAGTCTGAACCCCCTTAGTTCTATGGATAAGAGAGTATTTCTGACATGTTGAGAATAACTCAGCCCATTTCTGTCTACCAGGGTCCCCAAGGGGCCAGATGAGGAATCATTAGCCTAATGAATCTGAAAGAGGCTTTTCAAGATGGAGAGATTTCCAGACTAACTCCAGAGGGACAATCTAGGGCCAAGCACTCCAAAGCTCTAATGTCACTTGAACAAACCTTTCCCAAATGCTAGGCAGGTTGAAACACATGGTAGGTCTGTGAATCCTGTCAAGAAAGGATGCAGAGGTTGAAGAGGTCGGGTGGGTCCATTCTCTCCCTTGCCCTCCCACAGTGATTCCCTAGCGAGACCCCAGCCCGCCCCAGCTGTGCCCTTCCCCTTGGATGCACTCTGCTCTTCATTTCCAACCTGAGAGCATCGGGTCTATTCCATTTAAGACTCTGCCGAAGCTTCAGTAGTTTCATTCCCTCACAGCCACCCAAACACATATTTTATTTTCAAGAAAATTAAGTGTGTATGTTTAAGGGCTTGTTAAGAGCTTAAGGGAAAAATTGATTTTATTATTTCCCTGCTCTGTTTTTGAGAGTGGGGTGGGGGAGTGGAGTGGGGAGGACCGATTGTTTGAAGATCTATATAAAATTTTAGAAGTTAATCTTTTCACATTGGAACCTCAACAGACATAATCCTGTATGGTTTTATCAGAGTAGGTGGGAAGCCAGATCCTTTATAACATCTGAAAATAAGCTTGCTCTATAAATTCCTGTAAGGCAGACAGAGCTCTGGCAAATGCCTCGGGAGACTGATCATCTTGAGACAGCCATGGAAACAGTTTGACATTAATGAAAATGTGCAAATGAGATAATAAACTAGGATGGAAGAACCATTTCAAAACACTCTGTGACCTTTTATACTTTCTGCCTGCCATGCCCCCTCCTGTAACAGTAACACAGCAAGATAGTAAGAAAAAATGAACCACAACGGGGTTAGTAATGAGAAGAGAAAGGAGATTTTCTGTTCAATGTGCTTTTCTGGTGTCCAGCCCCAGAGTTAAGAGGCTGCCGTAATAAAAGCAGCTCTTTAAATGAGTGACGTCTGTGGCTTCCGTATACTTAGTGCCCAAATGACCGCACATCAGCAGAAAGGTCGAACCACTGGGAGCACACGTATATGTATAAGTAATTTTACTTTCAGGAAAGCAGTAAGACGCGGGCCCCTTAGGCAGGATAGTGGGGCCCACTCAGAAACAAGACAGGCATGTTCACAGGCCATCGCCCAGGAACCTCGGAAGAGCTGACATAAGATCGATGGTCATCCAGGACCGTTTAGCAAACAGTTTACACAGGCGGCCTGGGTACTGGATTTAAACCAAATGAAAACTATCAGGAGAATTCCCTATAAAGTGGACTTGATCTATATTAGGGAACAGGCTAATTATAGGGATTGGCATATATGGAATCAAAGTGAAACACTATATGGGACTGGAGAGTGGTGGTCTTTTATACCAGGGTGGTCTGAAACCAGGGTTTAATGTATGTACAATATACAAACATTTTTGACAGACCATTAACACCTATAATCTTGTAAATATTTGCAATTTTCTAGATCATAAATATAGCTGCATAAGCAGTTCTTTCAGAACATCATTTATACACCATTAAAGGTTAATTTACAAGTTAGTACCTTATAGAAAGAAGATATGTGGGCTTTATGCTAACTTTCTGTAAAGGGAGACTGGTGTCTCCAGAAGCAATTTGTAGCTCTCCTGTGGGTCTGACTGAGGTCCTATTCAAAGCATTATGTGCATTCGTTTCATCAGCTCATGTACACAGCAAACTTAATCTTCTGTTTAGGGGAACAAGAAGAAGAAAGGAGGAAAGAAAAGAAAAGAAAAAAAAAAAAACAGAGGGGAGAGAAAAGTCTGAGTTCTTCAGGCTTGTCCTTCCAAGCATCCAGCTGTCTACTTGAACCTTGTCTTGACACCGTTCTCGTTTGTACCCTCTGATACCTGCTGTTGTAACTTCACCTGCACCCCAAAGGGGGTTCCAACCATTCTAGACTTAAAGACCCCTCTGCGGCGCCAACCGACCAAGAACATATGACCTCCAGGGCTGCCATCGTGTGACAATCCATTTTGTACAGATCAAGGCGAGAGAGGTTGAGGGAAGCCCCAGACCTTTTTCTCCTCTAGGAACAGACTACTGGAGTTTCACTAAAGATGGTGATAAGAACCCAGGTTCCAGTAGGAGCAGTCCACGAATTATAGCAATAGAAACTGAGGCTGTTTGGAAAAAGAGCATCTCCTCGGTGAGAGAGTTGGGATATATGGGTCAAAAAAATGATGAGAAAGCCACAGAGTGAGGTCAAGTGACTACAGCATATTGGTTTTCTCTGTAAAGGAGCTGAGCTGTGTCACTTATTCAAAATACTGGCTCTTTCCCTCTGGTGAAGAATCCCATCAACATCATTGCCCTTTTCCTGAAATCGGCACAGGCAGACCCACTGGCTGTATCTTTCCCTGGCCTGGCCAGGGGCTATTTTTGTACATTGTAGGCCTTTTCTGCCTCTTAGACATCCCAAACTTTGAGAAATGTTGGTACTTTCTAGCAGTTCTGGTTTACAGGAGCTCATTAAGACACAGGAAGTGAACTTCAAAAAGTTTGCAGAATCTATTTACCATCTTGTCCCCTCTTTTTCTTTTGATTTGGGGAAGTTTTCCAAACATATCCAGCCCCTCACACTCAATCCAGTTCTCAGGATAGCAAGACAACTCTTTCACACTTGCATCCCTTTGGTATAGAGCATTGAAGAGGGAGTCTAGAGATTTAGATTCTAGTCTCACCTCTGATACAATCTGACTTTAGAAAAAATGGCAGACTACTTGGACTCCAGTTTTATCTTCCGCAAGTGACTACAATAGGTAGTTAACTAGAATTGCCTTCCAAGATTCATATTCTATCTTCTGTAGTTCCTCTTGTTCAGGACCCGTTAAACCTACTAGTAGCTTCCTCCTTCTCCTCTCAAAGCCCTTGTGGGGGTTTTGTTGTTTGGTTTTGTTTAGAGTGAACAGCATTACCCTCCCTGAAATCTTCTCCCTAACCCTCAAGCTCTGGTCCTATCATCACATACTTTTTATTGGTTTTCTATGATATCCCCATGGAATCACACTCACCTGAACAATTTCTATTGCCTCTTTCTCAGTGCCATATCTCCATACCCATGCTGGTTTAATACTATTGAAAAATAAATATTAACTTTCACTCATAGGACTTATGAGAACCAAAGATTTTTATGTATTCTGAGAAGAAACTCAGGATTTGAGCAAATGGTGCAATGTTTAATAAAGTCAGAATTTTAGTCTGTGGCTCAGGAGTTTGGGAGCCAGATAAGACCATCATAGCCTCAATGCCACATGCAGGATTCTGTATGCAAAGTAACCTACATTTGTATCTAGTTCTATGACCTCCAAGATGCATCTTTGGTGAATCATCATGAGTCTTTATACTGCTTTCACAATAATCCTTCCATCTGATCTTCTCTTTTCCTCCCTTCCCCTACTGCCTCCTCCCCTACCTTCAAAATGACCTTCTCCTACATACTTTGTGCTGAGGACTCTATTCTCAGCTTTCTCTAGTAACAGTTAACTAAGGTGATAACCTATCCTGTGCACATTAGAGGTTTCTACTGGGTTAACTTGTTAGCTGTCCCTCCCAGAGTCTCTAGGCACTATCCATCTCTTTATGAGTCAAGATCACATAAGCAAAGGATCAGGATGCATGACCTTAGCTCATTGTAGATATTCCTTCAAAGAGCTGTGGTTATTATATGTCCTTCATATTTGTTAAGTGTCAATAGATGAAACAGCCATATGAAGAATGTTTCTGCATCTTTGTAAATTTGCTATTGAAGACCATCCATTTTGTTATTCAGCGTCTCTTACTGAGACATTAAATGTGATTTTTTTTTATTCCATAGGGCTTAGGCTAGAAAGAGAAAAAAAACTCTTTATCTCTTCTAATGAGCTATTTTGCTTATTTTTAGTAGGTAATAAGAGCTACGAAATTCAGTGTGTTAGAGAAGTGATTCTTAATTCAGGAAAGGTACTCATAACAATCTCCTTTCCTTTCTGCCTTGGTCACCAAGAAGTCTTTCACTAAGCTGTCATTGTGCCCTTATCCTATGTTTAGGAACAGGTCTGACACTTCTCTTTTCAATACTCATTCTTTGTCTCTTACTCATGCTTCCACACTCTTCTCACTTCTGTTTCTCCAATACTTTGAGAAAAGAAGAGAGGTTAAAATAATATGTTCCTTTCCCCAGGTAATATGCTACTTTGGAGGTGTCTTCTGGGGGAAACCATAGGTCCATCAAAGGACATTCTCATGAGGGCCTCCTCCAAACAAAGCAAAACAAAACAAAGTTCTTTGTCCTGGGATGAGCCTGGACCCAGTATCAAGGAATCGAGAAAGACTTCTGGACCCCCAAAAGGAGGAAGAGAGGAATGAGACAAAATAAAGTTTCAGTGGCTGAGAGATTTCAAACAGAGTCGAGGAGTTATCCTGGAGGTTATTCTTAAGCATTATATAGATATCCGTTTTTAGTTTATGGTTCATTGGCATGGCTGGAGGGAAGTGCCTGAAACTGCTGAGGTGTATTCAAGTAGCCTTGATTCTTGAAGATGATTGTAGAGTGATATAACTTCTTTGAATGAAGTTTAGGAGATGTTATAGACTCCAATTGCCTCCTGGAGATTCTTGGAGAACATTAGGAGTTTAATCTAAAGTGTAGTCTTAAAGTAAAGAAAATAAATGTATTTGATCACACAATCCCTTTCCATGTGGCAGTCAGAGGAGTTAGGGTTCCAATGAACACACTTGGAGAACTTCTGACATAATCTAAATAATGGATTCTAGTAGTGGTTCTTTCCGTACGGGGGCAAGCAAGTAAAGGTGATACCGAGTGAATGAGGAGATGGAGTGGTGTTCCTTTCTTGCTTCCCAGATAACAGCAGAGGTAACTGGCCATTGTCCTTCATGACTCAGCACTTTAAACCTAAACTCCTTTGCCAGATGTACAAGATCTTCCATTAATGGCTTCTGCAAATAATTCATTCATTCTCTTCAACTCACAGAGCTCCCCCCACCCTATTCTAACAGATCAAACTCATTAGAAAATTGTATTTTGAGTCCTTTGAATAAAAATGACAGAAAGCTTTCTGGAGAAAAATGATTAATTGGCTCATGTAATTGGAAGATCAATGTGAACTTAAATCATTATATTTGCTCCTTTCTTCTTCTCTTGGTCCCACTTCCAACTGCCATTCATGTCATTCTTAGTATATCTCTACATGTTGGCAAAGAAGGCCACTGTCTACTCAAAATCTGGATCCTTCAGACTGGCAATCCAAAAGGAAAGGAGTCTTTTTCTTTCTTCTGTTGTTCTTAAAACAATTAAAATGGAAGGGCTCTGGCTGGCCCTGTTTGCAAGGTCAGATGCCCATCCTTACAGCTGAAATCACGGTGTTACTGTAAAGTGATTGGCCTAGCTTGAGTCATAGGCCCACCTTACTCTGTCTCTGCAATGACAAGAGAAAACTTATGTTGCTGCATGGATACCAATGTATGTGTGGTTTGTTCTGGAGGCATGAATTATTCCGTTTCCTTTAAAAGTCTGTATCCCTTAAGAAAATAAATAGCCTTATTTCATTTTATTTAGCATCAGTCATTTACATTACAGCATCTTGCTCTTACTTATTTGCTCTCAAGATTTTTCATATACATCTTGTCTCCACAGTGACTCTGCAAGCTCCTCCAGGACATGAATCATAATTTCTTTTTATTTTCTATCCCTTCCTCTCCCATCAAGTATTCTTCATTTATTCAATCATTCTGCAAAATTTAATATCCATTGCATACCAGACATTGTGGTAAGACCTGGGGATAGAAAACAATTAAAAATACAAGATGCTTAGAAAAAAGTTTTACAAAAAATTGAAACCTATTCCTTGTCACACTCCCACTCTAAGAATGGACCTATTCTCTCAACCATAGGCATGGTAAAACTTTTTTTAATTCAATTTTATTGAGATATTTTCATATACTATATAATCATCCAAAATAAACTATCAGTGGTTCACAGTATCATCGTGTATTTGTGCATTCATTATCATTGAATTTTGAACATTTTCATTACACCAAAAACAATAAAAAATGAAAATAAAAGTAAAAAAGAACACCCAAAACATCCCATACCCTCTATCGCTCCCTACTATTTATTTATTTTTAGTCTTTATTTTTATACTCATCTGTCCATATACAGGATAAAGGGAGTGTCAGTCACAAGGTTTTCACAGTCATATGGTCACATCATAAAAGCTATATAGTTATAAAATCATCTTCAAGAATCAAGGCTACAATATTACTGTTCAACAATTTCAGGTATTTCTTTCCAGCTATTCTTTTTTTTTTGCACGGGCAGGCACCAGGAACCGAACCCAGGTCTCTGGCATGGCAGGTGAGAACTCTGCCTGGTAAGCCACCATGGCCCGCCCTCCTTCCAGCTATTCTAATATGCTAAAAACTAAAAAAGCATATCCATATAATGCATAAGAATAACCTCCCAAATGACCTTTCAACTCTTGAAATGTTTCAGTCACTGAAACTTTATTTTGTTTCATTTCCCTCCCCCCTTTTGGTCAAGAAGTCTTTCTCAATCCCATGATGCCAGGTTCAGGCTCATCCCTAGGAGTCATGTCCCACGTTGCCAGGGAGACTTACACCCCTGAGAGTCATGTCCTATGTAGGGGGAAGGGAATTATGTCCTCCTTCAGCATCAAATGCTCAATCTCTGTCCTCTTTTTATCTCCTGATAACCTGCATTCTCAACTTTAATTCTCAAAGTTCACTCATTGTTGTTATTTCTTATTAGTAAGACCACACAGTGTTTGTCCTTCTGTTTCTGGCTAATTTCCCTCAACATAATGTCCTCAAGTTTCATCCATGTTGTTGCATGCATCATGGCTTTTTTCTGAAATATCATATATTATTTTTTCTCTCTTTTTACCCTTACTGATAGTCTTCATTTCTACACTCTTCTCCAGACCTCTTTCTCCTGTCTTTTCCTATCTGCCTGTAGTGCTCCCTGTAATATTTCTTGTAGAGTAGATCTCTTGTTCACAAATTCTCTCAGTGTCTGTTTGTCTGAAACTATTTTGAACTCTCCCTCTTTTTGAAAGGACAGTTTTGTAGGATATGGAATTCTTGGCTGGCAGTTTTTCTCTTTCAGTACCTTAAATAGATCATACCACTACCTTCTCACCTCCATGGTTTCTGCTGAGCAATCCACATATACTTTTATTGAACTTCCCATGTACATGATATATCACTTTTCTCTTGCTGCTTTCAGAATTCTCTTTTGTCTTTGGCATTTGACCATCTGATTAGTAAGTGTCTTGGAGTAAGTCCATTATTTGGGTCTATTCTGTTTGAGGTATGTTGTGCTTCTTGGATCTGTAATTTATGTCTTTCATAAGAGATGGGAATTTTTCAGCAATTATTTTCTCCATTATTCTTTCTGCCCCTTTCCCTGACTCTTCTTCTTCTGGGACATCCATAACACATATATTCATACGCTTCATGTTGTCATTCACTTCCCTGAGACTCTGCTCATATTTTTCCATTCTTTTCCCTATCTGTTCTTTTGTGTGTAGGATATCAGATGTCCTGTCCTCTAGCTCACTGATCATTTTTTCTGCCTCTTCAAATCTGCTGTTGTAAATCTTCATTGTGTTTTTCATCTCTTCTATTGTTTCTTTCATTCCCATAAGTTCTATCATTTGCTTTTTCAAGCTTTTGAGTTCTTATTTATGGTCACCCAATGTCTTCTTTATACCCTTCATCTCTTTTGCCATATCTTCCCTTGACTCAATGATTTGATTTTTAATTGATTTAGCATGCTTGTTTGAACATCTTTAATTAGTTGCTTCAACTCTTGTATGTTGTTTAAAGTGTTAGTTTGCTCCTATGACTGGGCCATATCTTCATTTTTCTTAGTATGACTCTTAATTTTGGGTGCTAAACCCAAAATCGGATTTCCGATTAGTTTATTCTGGAGGTCATTTTCACTCTTTCAGCTAGGGTTTTCCTTCTGAGTGGCTTTGTTCTCTATCTGTTCTTTAGCATTCAGTTCAACTTATTCGAGACTTCTAACATAGCTTTTGTTTAACTGATCAGAAGTTTTCAGCTCCTGTTTTGCTGGTACTTGCCCTGTCTATATGGAACCTTTCTTTGAGGAAGGTTAAGATCAATCAGATAAGATCAACCCAAATCAGATTTTCCCAGATAATGCAGGGTCAGGTCTCAGGAGACAGGTGTAATCAATATCAAGTTTCTCTGAGGATGAGACCCAGCAGGTTATCTGACTTTCCTGCAGAGCCTCTAGACTCTGAGCTTTTCCTATTCTGCCCAGCAGGCACTTGTCAGCCCACAGCTCTTCGTGGCATGATGTTTTGTGGAGCCTTTCTCAGCCAGCCAGGGGTGTGATTGAGACAGAGGCTGAGGTGGAAAGCAAGCTTAATCTATTTATGATTCTCTGAAGGAGGACTGCCACTTGAAGGGAATTATCTGCTTTTCTTGATTTATTACTTTGTCTCTCAGACCTATCTTAATTCCACCCTTACCTGGGTCAGAGCTGACATTTGAAATGCCTGAGGCTTTCTCTAATGAGCTACTTAGAATACTTTTAACAAGGAAAAAGAAAAAGAAAAAAAGAGAGAGGAAAAAAATTAAAAGTAAATCCCTTTTCAGAGCCTGTCCCCAGACCCCAAGGTTCACTAGTCAGGAGCTGGAGTTGGTACCTGGGTACCTGGCTCTACAAGCCTCTCTTTTTGGGACACAGCCCCTTTCTGGGAATCTGAACTCAGCTGACTCCAAAAGCCTTTTTTTTTCTTCATCAGCCCCTTTTCCTCTCTGCTGGGAGAGACCTCAAGGTTACTTCCCTGCTTTCTCTGGGTTTATCTGTGCTTGGAGTTTGTATGCAGCAGACCAAAATCACGTTTAGAACTTGGTTGCACTACCTTCCCTTGCTCCTGCTAGAGAATGCTTATTTTTTCCCATGGGGAATTGTTTTTAACAGCCTGCCATGCCAGCAGGGGAGGGGTGCCAGGCTCCATAGTTTGGTGGCTTTACTTACAGTTCCCTGCTGAGATCTTGGCCCTTCCACCCATTCCAGACTGGTGTACAATGTGTGTCCGGTCACAGGTGTCCCCCCAAAAGTTGTTCCAGACAGCTCCTGGCTATTTACTTTATTTATTTATTTTAAAGAACTAACTCAGATATGGTAAAACTTTTAGTGATGTAGTTTATGTGACCTTAGGTTAGTCAATTTGACCCTTCTGGGCCTCAGATTCCTTTAATTAAGAAGCTGTCCTCCATGCTCTAAATTCTAGGGCTCTAAGTCATGGACAGCTATGTAATATGGACAAGAAGAGATGCTATTTTAATACTCTTCTGTGATTTACTAATTCCAACTTAGTTTACATCCTAACCCTCCCTCAACATAAAAAAATAAGAGGAGAACACAAAATTCACCCCTGCTTCCTCTACCACATTTCACTTCCATGTAAGTTGAATGTACAATTTTAAAGCCATTCATAACCTTTCTGTTATATTCAGTGTAATCAGTCATTTCATTTGTATTTACTCTGAAATTTATGTAGACCTTCTCACTCTATGAAGCAGAGAAGAAAGGAATTGTCCCCATTTTACAGATGAGAAAGCTGAGATTGAGCTATTATAACTGCTAACTTGCTTAGGTTACCAGCTGGTGTGAGTTCCTGCATAGAATCCAGATAAGGCCCCCCTCACCTATATACGGAAGTAGCAAGCCTAAAAGACAGATTCAGCTCCTGCCATCAAAAGCTACTGATCACATGAGAACAAAGTCTGTGAACTTCTTAGTATGTTAAGTCAAAATGGCTTTGGTGAAGAATAGTTTTTAACCCACATTATAATAAGGCCTTTGGCAAAGAGACAAGGAATACCAGGAGCACAATGTCTGAAAGGAAAATGCCACATCTATCAAGCAGCTCTCATGGTCTGGGGATGAAAGAAATTAGGGCAGAGGGAAATCTCACAATGTTTGGGTCCCTCCATCCTGTGGAGTTCACTTTCAGGTTTTTGCAAAACCTAGCCATTTCCCTCACCTCTGCCTTTCATATTTAAACCCAAGTGCCTGCAAAGAGAAACTCAATCCACATGTTTCTGATTCATTTACACTTAACTCATCAAGCTCTGTTTTGGAAGAGCTATCTGGTGTCCAAAAAGCTTTTGGCATCTTTTTTTTTTTCCATTTAATTAGCCATTGAAAGCTTTTTTACCTGTATGCCCATGCTTGAGTTGAGCACATGTAAACAAAGTAAGGCACCTAAAGAAGTTAGAGGACATGAGGGCCCCAGTCTGCTTCGAGACCAAGTGGGACAACTCTGGTCTGTGGGCTCTATGGCAATGGGGCAATACTAGGGAAACACAAAGAAGATTGAACCGGGCCAGTTTGCCCAAGGCCAGGCCCATGCAGCCTACTATGAGGACGCATGAGAAGCAGACAAGGACACAGACTTGAGTTAGAGGGTTTTCTTTGTTCCTGCCCAGCCTCCAGAAACCACAGGAAAGGGAAAAAAGCTGTGGAGCTGTTGGCTCAAAAGGACACAGTCAGCCCAGTGCAAGACAGCCCTGCTCACAGGCAAATGGCCCTAGCCACCACCATCCCTTACCTGGAGTCCTGGAACAGAGTCCTAATTGGTATGTCTTTCCACTCCTGACACCCACTAGCTCAGACTCCATTTTGGCAGGAGCCAGAGAAATTATTTAAAACAGAAATGAGTTCTTGCCCCTACCTGGCTTAGAAACTCTCAGTAGGTTCTTGGAGCATTTTTAATAAAATGCATATTCTTTATCATGGCCAAATAATCCAACTTGACTGAGCTTTGCCTCCCTCTACCACCTCATCCCCTACTGCTCATCTGGTTTGAACATGACAGGCTTGCCTCAACATCTGTGTCTTGGCATTTGCTGTGCTCCTAGCTTTGAATGTTCTTGCCTCAGTCATGTGGCTAGCTCCATCTCATCATTCATTTCTTCATTCAGAAACATCTTTCATCATCATTCCAGTTAAGATAGCACTTCACCTCACTTGGTGTTTTATGTTTAATTTCCTTCTTAGCCCTTACCACGATCTGAAATCATCTTAATTAAGAATGTCTCTGTTTATATAATTATTTCTTTTAACCCCTACCAGATTGTAGCTTTCAGGTCAGGGGTCATTCTTTCTTATCAGTACCTAAAACAGTGTCTGAAATAGGGTAGTAGCTCAATAAATATTTGCTTGTTGAATGAAATGTCTACCAGTCTCTGAAGAGTAGGAATAAGAAGACTCAGGAAAGAGTCCCACCTCTGCTCTGGATAAGGTGGCATCAATCCATTGCTTTAAAACATCTGGTCCTGGACTGTGTGCCTTTGGGCAAGTCATTTACCTTCCCTGAGCCCATTTCCACTTTTGTAAACTGGTAAAAATAATGTCTAACTCATAGAGTGTTATATAAAATGTTATAGTGTATCAAACATTGGATCTAATATAAAATGGGGACTCAAGAAATGGTAGCTCTGGTTAGTGGGGAGAATAGAGTTGCAGAAATTCTGATGATGAACAAGAGAAATATGATTTGTCACAATATGAGGACAATTTCCCCAGACTGGTATGACCTTGGGAATTCCTCAGCTCACCAATCCAACACTTATAATTTCAACTAGCAGCTGAAGAAGGGAGATGGAAGGGCTTATAAAATATCATGAGCAGGGATACTAATTACCCTTCAAATCTTTGCCAGGGAAAACTGAGAGATGCCCAAATTGGGCCCCTAGATCAAGAACCCACATATTTTTTTCTCAATATGGCTGTTAAGTCACCTTAACAGCCCAAGACATCTTGACACAAAAGACAGTGAATTCTAAATTCTACAGAACACATTGTACATGTCTGGGCCTCCAAGCCTCTCTGACTAATAATACTTTGATGTTTTTCCTCTTTAAGTATATATGATACATTATACATAAAAGTATTTTACATGGCTAAATATACAAAATGTATACATTTGAGTGTCCTTTTCTCACCTAACATTACATAGCATATTCTTTTTGCTTGTTATAAACAACTCTCTCTAAATATCTTTATTTAATGGATACACAATACTCTGTTTTATGACTACTCAATTTTCTTAGCCATAGTCCTGTTGTTCAATACTAGGTTTTTCCCTTCTTCCAATTTTTCACTATTATAAATAATATGTGAATTTTATGTAGTTTTCTTAAGATAGAGTATCCAAAATGGATTGATGGATCAAAAACTATGAATATTTTAAAGGATTTTGATAATACTGCCAAATCAATTTCAAGAATACAATTATGAACTCTAATCAGGCAGTTAATCTCATTTTTATTTAATATGTGGCTACTTGTTAGCCTGAATTTTTTTCATGATTATTAGCTGTAACATTAGATTGTTGAAAAACAATATTACTAAAACTAAAGATGATCAAAAAGGAAATAAAGGAAAAGACTGCAAGTACAAACATAGCTAGGGTGCCAATGTATAGGCTTAGATTCTGAAGAAAATAAAAATAGTTACTATTATTGAACACTTCATGTGTGTCAGAAACTTTGTGTTTATGTACAGAATAATCTTTTATCCCTACAACAAGTATATAGTCCAGTTAGGATATTTTCTGTTGCATTACTCCAAGTAAGCAACTAGTTTAATTGAAAAGGGCTATATAAGTTTGGCTGCAGGTACATCTTGATTCAGAGCCTTAAGTGACAATTACGGCTCCATTTCTCTCTGTTTATGGACTCAAGCTTCCTCTATGTTTGCTTCCTTCTCAGACTCCACTTGTTTGCCCAAGAGCCTGGGCCAAAGTCTCATTGCGACTCCCTAACTCTCACCGGGTCAGTTTCTATGGCCAGGGTATTAGGATGCTCCTATTGCTAGATCCCAGTCACATACGATGGCACCCCAAGGCCCGCAAACTGGGAATAGAGCAAAGGGCAGAACCACAAAGGAAATTTGGCCCCTGAGACCAAGAGAAGAAGAGTCAATGTATGCAGAGCTGCAAAGGGAACTCCATTACCAGCAGTGACTCTTATTAATCACATTTTTACAGATAAGAAACTGAGGCACAGAAGGCTTATTTAACCGATTGAAAACCACACAGCCATGAAGTGGCAGAGAGCAGATCCAAATGCGATCTTCTGTCTGACCCTCGCAGAAACACTGCAGAGTTTGACTAAGCCCCCAAAGCTCTGATCTTTCAGTCATTTCATTCTAGTCCCTTCTGTGCTGACCGTTTGTCTAGATTTATCCTCAGCTCTGGGCCTCCACATGGTTGTGTCCTTTCAGAGCCCCCCCATCCACCCAGGGGAGGAGGCCCCGACTCATTCTGGCTTCAGGTGAAGTGGACTCCTGGTTAAGAATGTCACATTTGGAGGACAGACAGGCCTGTGTTCAGAACTCATCTTTGAAAAACATGGCTTGAGGATATAACTTAAGTTTGCTCAACTTTAGTTTCCCATCTGTAAAGCAGAGTAAATAATAGTCCCTATTTTTTAAGGTGGTTGTGAGAATCAAGTGAAATAATGCATGAAATCTGTTGATGGCCCTGTGTTCTTCCTCATTAGTACCCAATGGTAACTGGACATTATTCAGCATGAAAGGGCATAAGCTTTGGTGAGCCCCAGTGGATATTACACTCATCGACACCTTCTCTTGTGCTATAACCACCATTCCACACCCTTTCTCAGGAAATGTTCGTTTACAATTTCCAATCTAAAACCTAAAGTAGTTTGTAAGTGAGACACAGTAAAGAGAAGTCATTCCATCCTGGCAGAAGCTCTAATTCCTACTTCAAATTGAAATCTCTGTTGATAACAAAAGAGAGTATGTTAGGAAAGGGAATTTATTCTTATTCCCCTTTCCATTAGCTTTTCATTTTCATTACCTATATTTGTCAATAGCTCCTCTCCCTCCCCCCACCCCATCCCCCTCCGTGTCCTTCCCTGTGCACTGAATATTGTGGCTGGTCTGAGGCTGTATTTAAATGCTTCAGATGAGATGTTGTTCACTAACAGAGCGCCCTGGCTTCACTCCATTTTCCTGGAATTATGGCAAGGTCAGTTTTGAGGTTTATTTGAGGAAATGGAGGCTTTTCGAGGAAAAGGCGCTCTGTGCACCATGTTAGTATTGTTTGTGGGTTATCCCACCAACTGAAAATCCCACCTTTGGAAACAACATAGAATACAGGGGTCATTCAGGCCATTCAGTGCCATGCAAGGGAAAGTCCACCAACTGGTGGCTATTTGCCATGTCCAGTTTTTGTTTAAAAATTCATTTTTGAACAACTGTTGGTTCTCTTCTTGAATTTCTCTAGGAACAAATTTAAATTCAGGAGTCAGTTCCAGGGTTTTATGTCCCAAAGAATAAAAAATTCATATTTTCACTAATTTTTCAGTCATACACATTGATTCAACATTAATAAAATTGACTTTCATCTCATCCTGGAGTCATAACTCAGCACTCCTAGGCAAACTTTGGAATGAGAAGTATAAGTAATCTCTACAATTTCGACTTGCAAGACATTAATCTTTTAAGTTCTCTGTTTTTATTTGAGAACATTTCTTATCCTACAGAGTTACCCGGTGGGAGTAAAATAATAATGATAATGAAAAGGATAATGATAGCAGTTTTCATGTATCGAGTACCTCCTGTGTGCCAGGCACTGTGTGAGTGCCATGTGTTCATTTTCACAAGTGGTCCTTACAGTAACCCGGCAAAGTAAGCATTCATATCTCCATTTTACACTTGACAGAGGATGACATTCAAGTTCAAAGAATAAGTAACAGGACCATAATCAAATGCAAAGAGGGCTAACTCCAAAGCCTGCACAGCTTACAACAGAGTCTACAACATTCAGACCTTCAGCTCAAAAATTCTGGTCTGCCAGAGAATCAAACTTTTAGCCCAAAGGGTACATCCAAGTAAATCAACAGAGTGATTTGATCAAAGCCCTGAAGTTTTACAGTGCAGGTAAAGTTACAGTGCAGGTAAATTTTTACGTGAGAAAATATTGAGTCGCATGATCCACAGTGTTTCTGATACAAAGGGTCACTGTCAGCGGCATCCCCACTGATGACCTTTTCGTTATGTGACTGCAAATGAGAGCAGCAGATGATACCCACTCTGTACCTCAGCATATCTGATAAGGGTGATTTGAAAAACTCTTGCTCCCTTAAGAAAGCAGGCATATGTCAAGCAAATGTAAAGAGATAAACTGGTTCTTTATTATCAATCAATAACTTTTTAAAATCAATTCCTGATAAAAGCCCCTTTGAATTACCCATCCACAGCAATTTCAGAATGATCAAAGCAGCAGCTTATGTCTCACATTGAAGCTTTATGCTTCTTTGCCAAGCTCTCTGGCATTCTTAAAGATTTGCCCCACAGGGGATTACAATTCAGGTTCTGCCAAGTTAATTCTCAAGGAATTGGTCCTCATCTCCTTCCCTCACCCCCTCTCTCAGTCACTCTCTTGGATCTAAGTTTTCCCAAATCTCCAAATTAGGTATTAAGTACATGTTTATTTCTTCATGATTTTCTCCTCTAATCCGGGAGATAAAAAAAAATAACAGAAAGAACTGTCTGTCTGTAGTCTCATTTGATTTTCTCTACTGTCTCAAAAGTAAACTTTAGGAGGGCCCTGGTCTCAAGCCTCCCCTTTTTTCATTTGACCCAGTCCCAAAAGGACAGTTTTGACGGCAGACCCCACATACAGCTCCAGTTTATAAAAAATACTATTGCTTTAGGAATATGCAGACTGCTTCTGAATATGCTTCTGGCACATTACCAGGATTTTTGATAACTGATTCTATAAAATGGGTCACTTATTGGCCCCAGTAATCCTGAAAACTGACGCCAATAGACAGCTTGCAAGGCCACTGATGTCTTACACCAAAACACAAAATAGAGTAAATTGTCAAAGCCTTGCATCCTAACACAACAGATTCATTAGAATGGTTTCCTTTTGTCTTGAATTGTCTTGAAATGAGCAAAATAGTAAAACTATGGCATTTATTTTGAAAGCTGTTCACCATGGAGCTTAGCATGGATTTTTAAAAATTTTGAAATGGATTCTCTGGTTCTTAAAGTTAAAACAGTAGGACTTTTGCTAGAGACTATTCAATACTGCCCTGTTTTTCATCTTTAGTAGGAAAGGTCAATTTAACACCCATTGACAGCCTTCTACTTGCCAGGCACTGTGCTAATGAGAATATACCAGTGGTTTCTGCCTTCAAGCAGCTTAAAAGATCCTTTGCTGGATGAAAACATTGCAAATTCCTATATACTCAATGTAACGAAGTGAAGATTGTATAACGTAAGTTTTTCTACCTATTGTCCTGTCATTTCCATTTTCCAAGCAGAAGAAAGTTGAATCCCATAGAGAGAAAACAAATGTGCATGCTGAGCAGTGTTCTTTTTCATGTGATGTTTACAAGTTATTTTCTTTAAATGAAATTAAAGTAGAAATTACTAATATAGAAATTAGTAATATTATCAGATATTGTGTTATTATCCAAGAAGCCGACAACTTTAGTCTTCACAGTGTGTCTTCAAATAAGCTTTTCTTTTTATAACCTGAAAACGGATAGCACAAAGACAGCTGTTGACTTGGCTTCCAGGGACAGGATAACACACTTTCTCCTAAAGTCTGTGTTTTTTTTTTCCTGTCTTTCCCCTCCCTCTGTTCCTTCTCTTTGTTTCTTCCCTAAGGAAATTGATATTTAGAACTTTGTTCAGGAGCACACAAAGAACTAGATAACATGCTCTGTCTGCAAGAAAGTGACTGCTATTTAGTTTTGCTTGGGAGCTGCATTGGTTGTTTTTTAATGTTTACATGAATTGTATAGAACCAACATACAACATTTATAAAAACTAGTAGTTTTAGAGTAAACCTGTGAGTTTTATAAAATTAAGCAACTCATGTATAATTTCTTGGCCACAATTTCTGCATCTATAAAATTGAACACTACACCAGTTGTTCCCCAAGTTTGCTGCATTTTAGAATCACTGGAGGAACTTTTAAAAATCCTGATGCCTTGTTTGCATGCCAGGACAATTAAATGAGACTGTCTCAGGGTGGAAGCCAGTATCATTTTTGTATGAAGATCTCCAGGTGACTCCAGGGTGCAACATTGTTAGGGAATCACTATAGAAAACTACAATTTATCCAAGGCTTGCCTAGCTCTACTAGCCTAAATACCATGGCTGTCTGAGCTTCAGTTTGTTCATCTCTATTATAAGGTACAAAGTTATTAAAGACTTATCGATAGCTTCAATGCAATCCTGATCAAAATCCCAGTGGGAGTTTTGGTTGATGATAACAAGCTGATTTTAAAATATATAGGGAAATGTAAAGATGCTAGAATGTCCAAAACAAACTTGCAATATAAGAACAAAGTTGGAGGCCTCAAGATTATCATGCTACAGTAATCCAGATATAGTATTAGTGTATGGAGAGACAAATAGAACAATGGAACAGAACAGATTCTCCAACATTTACCCCTTACTTATGGTTGAATGACTTTCAACAAAGGTGCCAAAGCTATTCTGTCAGGAAAGAACATCTTTTTATTGAATGGGGCTGGAGCTACTTTGCAAAAGATACAAAACTCATCAATAGGCACTTTAAATATGCTCATTAACATCAAAGAAATGAAAATTGAAATCATAATGAAACACTCTTCACACACATTAAAATGGCTAAAATTTTAAAAGACGGAAAAACCAAATGTCAATAAGGATTCAGAACAATTGGAATCTACATGCTTTGCTCACAGGAGCGTAAAATGGTATAATGACACTGGAAAACTGGCAATTGATTACAAAGTTGAACACACCCTACCAGATAACCCTGCAATTCCACAACTATTTCCCTAAGTGAAACAAAACACATGTCCACACAAAAATTTATACATAAATGTTCATAGGAGCCTTATTCATAATAGCCCAAAACTGGAAACAACCCAAATGTCCATCAACACGTACTACAGAGGTAAACAAATTGTGGTATATTCATACTCAGCAAAAATAACATGACAAAAACTCCTAATACAGAAAACAGCATGGATTAATCTCAAAAACATTTTGAGAAAAAGAAGCCAGGCACAAAAGAATACACACAGTATGAATCCATTTATGTAACGATGGAAATAAGAACAGAGGTTGCCTTTGTGTAGGGAGGGATGCAAAAGACAGGAACTTTCTGGGATGCTAGACAGTTCCATCTTGATTAGGGTATGGGTTACAGGGATGTATACATTTTTCAAGAAAAATTGTTAAAAGTCATCAGGCTATAGACCTATATCTGTATGTACATTAAATTTCAAATATTAAAATTAAAAGAAAAAACTTTTTGAACTATAAACTGTCATGCAAGTATTAGAAACTGTTTTAATTTTTTTTTTCAGTGTTTGAGGGAAAAGATGAGTTTGAGATAGAGTATTGAACTGATGCCAAATAACCATATGGCACTGAGTATCCAGTTCTTATCTGACATTTGACATGATTGGATCCAATAAAATAAATTTGTTTTATAACTTAAAAATAAATGCAGGGTGGTGCGACGGTGGCACAGTGGCAGAGTTCTTGCCTGTTGTGCCGGAGACCCAGGTTTGATTCCCAGTGCCTGCCCATGCTCAAAAAATAAAATAAAATAAAATAAAATAAATGCGGTGCCTTCTAACCTCTCCAGCTAGCAATTTTTAAAGAAAGAAAAAAGGTATAGTACTGAGTGTGGTCTATGCATAAATATATAGAACCTTGAGTCTTGACAAAGAGTTTACAAATTCACTTAAGTATTGTGATTGGTGATAATTTTCAAGTGGAGTACCTTTGAATTAAGGCAGAAAGACATAGAAGTTTAAGCCATGTGACACTAGAAATCACATTCTGTAGGCCAAATTCTAAAATAACCACAGCTCAAAATGAAAATATATGCATGAAGCCAAAAGAGTGAAAACTATTTTAAATATATTGATACAACAAAATCTCAGTTAAGACACCCTCCATGAGTATAGCACCTTCTACACACACACACACACACACACACGCGCTCCATAAAGCCCAGGAACAGCATTAGCTCATACAACAGCAGTGTTCCCTCTGAGCCACAAGTACAGATACTCAGGAGGAAATCTCTCTCTTTTTTTTTTTTTGTATGCTGTATGGCAGGGTCACATTTCATTCTTTTCCATGTGAGCAGCCTGTTAGTGCAGCACCATTTGTTAAATTTTTGTTTGTTTGTTTTGCTTTGTTTTTTGGGAAGTGCAAGGACTGGGAATTGAACCTGGGTCTCCTGCATGGCAGGCTACAATTCTACCACTGAATTACCCTTGCACCCCCTGAAAAACCCTCTTTTGCCACTTCTTTATAGCCACACCCAGCTCTGGGTATGAAGGACTTATCAGGCCAAAATTGCAGCACTTGAAAGGCCTGCTGCAATGACACTGGCCTTCTCCCAGAGCTTCAGCATGGCAGAGGGGTGCTGCCAAGCCGAATGCTTCCCCTAGAGAGTCCTCCTGCACTCCTCCCACTCCCCAGATCATTCTGTCAGGCTAGGTTCAGGTCGACTTATAATATGGTCTTGTACATAACCCAAGAAGCCTCTGCTGCAAAGCACTTAACTCAAGTATATGTGTATATCTATTTGCAGAGTGTAAGCTCCTCGAGGGTATTGCTCACTGTTAATCCCAGTACCTAAACCACGGTGTTTGCCACATGTGTTTTCCAGGCTGAATGAATGAATGCTGACCTCACAGTGCCATTTTAATGACTAAATGAAATAACAAATGCCAAGGCCCAGCAGGTCCATTAGGCCCAAGAAGGACCTGACACCTAGGTTGAAAATGAGCTTCTTTTTCCTCTTTCTTCTTGTATGGAATTTTCTTCCTTCAGAGGACTATTTCCTGTCATTAATCAGCCAGATCTCATTCATTGTAACCACCACAACCAACCCCTTTCAAAACAGGAAGTAATCTGATATTACTTATAGCTATTAAAAGACCAATGGCACGTTAATGTGACTAGGCTTATGGTTTCCGTGTTTCTTCAGCCAGCAATGGACTTTAAGACACAGATGATTGGGGAATTAACTGCTTTATACCCTGGTATTTGTGTATGTGTGCATTTGCATATGTGGTATGTGCACATCTGTGTGTGTGTGTGTGTGTGTGTGTGTGCATGTTAGTGTAAATGTACGTGTGTTTGCATGTATGAGAGAAGGACACACACACATACACATCAAAAGAGATTGCTTAAATTCCACTACAGACATTTCTACTTTGACATATACAACATGCTCAAAAACCTGTTGGAAATGACTTGTGAAAGTCCAGCACTGGAGTGAAAATATTAATAAGTTCCATTCCCAGATCACCAAAAAACGTATTATAAAATTCCCAGTTATAACTCTCCTTTTAAAGTTGTCTTTGAAGGGACAATTTCAAAATATTCATAAGGTCTTTCAGTCTGGTCATTTCTTTCACAAATAAACAAACAGTTACCTTCTTACATCTAAAATATATACAATCAGGGTTAATGACTTCCAATTATCTTGATTGAATTACACTTAATATAGGCCCATATAGGAGAGCACAGCTCAGAATAGAGTGGAATGGAAGCCTTTAGAACACAGAGCAGACTGCTCTATGAGAATAAATGATACCTTTTGAAATGTTTGTTTCAGTTATATATATATGATGTGTGTGTTAAAAAAATGTTTCTTAATGCAAGCTGTGGTCAAAGTGGTTTGAAAGTCATTCTTCTATGCAATAGCTCAAAATTCCACTCATGTGAAAAGTCTAAATCTGGTATAAGAACAGGGGTTAGAAATGTCAATAAATAGATATGCAAGAGGATTGGAAGCAAACCGGGAACTCCCAAGTAGCCCCCAGGATTGATTTAATTTAATCCATTGAACACAAGCAGAATGTGATCAGGGAAGAGTCAGGCAAATCCTCTTCAACTTCCCAGAGGAAAAATAATTGTCTTCAATTGTCAGAAATTATCTGGAATTGACTATGTAAAATAAGAATCACAATTCAAGATTCTACATATTCTGGGACTATGTAAGAACCACACTATTTTCTGATAGGAAAGAGCTGCCAGAGACCTAGCACAGGCTCGTCCCACAAAACATTCCCCTTCAAAAAGTCCTTCTATCCCTTTTCTTTTCTCCCTGCCTCTTCTCCCTACACACACACACACACACACACACACACTTCCGATGGCTTCTTCATGCCTCTCTCCATCTTTATTTGACTTCTAGTTAAGGATCTTCTCACAACAAAATGGGTAGTTGAAATTTGTCCTCTGATTAAGAGAGGCTCAGAATTGGAGCAGTATAATACTGATGAATTTTCCTTTTTAACTTTTCTGTTATTAAAATCAGGCCTCCCTCTCCCCACACCAGGACTGGAATCCTGTCTCTGTACCCCCAACCCATGTAGCTTAGGAATTGCTACAAACAGTAACCTTAGATTTTCCCCTACTGTAGTCAGCCAGCCTGTCAACCTTCAGCACCTGTTACTAACCTTCCAGTGTCAATAAATCCCCAGTTTATCCAGAACATCACCATCTACGTCTGTTGTCCCAGTATGACTCTTAGAGTGACACAACCCGTTCACTCTCAAAAACATCTCAGTGTGGACAATCACCCTATCTGATACCCTACTCTACCTGCTGGCTGGAGATCTTTTTGCAACCTGCAGTTGAGTGTTCACCCAACACCAGATCCATCTTTTTCGGGCTCTTAACTCGGATTCAACCTCTCCTGCCTCCCAGCATCATACTGAGCTTCCAGAATGGAAAGTTCATCTGACAGAATGCATTTGTTTTAATGTTTTCTAAAGTGGGTATCTTTTAAAAAAATAATAATAATAAAGTAGGTATCTATTACTATAAGCTTAGTGGCTTAAAACATCATAACTATTTTATTATCTTTCACAGTTTCAGGATCAGACTGGGCATAGTGGGGACATCTTGTCTCTGCTCCATGATGTCTGGAGCCTCAGTTGGAGATTCAAAGCTTGAAGAGAATTATCTGAAGGTTCAGTCACTCACAGGTCTGGAGGTTGATGCTACCTGTCAGGTGAGGGCCTAGCAGGGTGTGTTACCTGGAACAGCCACACACAGCCTCTCTGGGTGACCAAGGCTTCCTCACAAGCTGGTAGCTGGTCTCACAGGATCAGCATCCCGAGAGAGAGCCAGGCAGAAGCTGTACCCTTTCTACAACCTAACCTCATGCAACATTCCAGCCACATCACATCCCTTCCAGGGTACTACACTGATAGGGGAAGTCACATGCAACTTCAAGGATAAATAACATTAGACTCCCACCCAGATCGGGTGACTGTTCCACCATTAGATAAGCCTAGGTTCGAATCCTGCTTCTACTGCTTTGTGGCTTTGGGACAAGCACTTAAACAATCTGGGTTTCAGTTTTCTCATCCCTGGAATGTAAGTAATAAAACCCACCTTCTGTATCTAACTCTTACCATAGAATGAAATGGTATTTGTCAAGTGTCTAGGACAGTGCCTAACACATCTTGGCACCCACACAGTAGCAAATAAGTTAATATTAATAATGACGTGTGATCTATCAGGTGACATAACATATTTAGAGCCAGCTTTCCTTAGGAAGAACTTCAAGAGGTAAATGCTAACCCAGGCAGTGATGAACAGGGTTGCTGCTCTGTGTAGATAAGGAGAGAGAGAGTGTGAGAGAGAGAGAGAGCCTTTGGAAAAGGCTTGCAGGTCAACTTAGATCTTTCTTAATAGCAAAATGTCATACTATTTTATTGCTGTTTGAAGGAGAACCCTTGCAAAGGGCAATCAATTCTCAAGCCTTTCTAAGCAAACAATATTGAATGGGATGCAGGCTAGTAATTTAAATTTTCATCCCCAAAGACTGGATGTGCTGGCTCTTGGCTATATGGCAGCTCACTTTGTGATGGGGAGCAGGAACTGGGGGTCTGTGAATGATCTTTCCCTTGGCCAACCTTTGATGTCTGGGCAAAGCACAAGGGTGACACAATTGAGAGGCTTCTGGCAAGACCCCCTCAGGTGCCATTTAAATGTAACTTTGTATAGTATCAGTTCCTGTGAAGGTGAGCCTGGAGTCATTGAAGAGCCCTCCATTTCTCCCTCTTGGTTTCAAAAAAGTGTTCTACTGGCAAAGGCAATCTGATTATTTGTCCTTCATGAGAGGCAAGTGAAGGGGCCGAATTGACCAGTGCTTTTAAGAGCTAAAAATCATGGTATGCTGGAGGGGAGAGGCAGAGGTCTCATGTTAGAGTCCTAGAAATTGCCTGGTAGACCCTGAGAAAAGGCCATTTTGTTAGAGTTCAGAAATACTTTTCCTATTTCTTGCGCCCCATCACTTGGGCCTGGTTGTGAGTTTTGCTTCCATGGCCAAAAAGACAGCAGAAAGCCCACGAGAAAGCGCCAGGGATGCTTAAAATTTACAACCCATCCTCAGCTCCTTACCTCTGTAAAGTTCTCATTCAAGTCAGCAGGAAGCCTGCCCACAAGGCAGGGCATCTCAGTTGAGTTCTTTCTCTGCTTTGCTGGTTCCTGATCAAACTTGCCCTGTGGTTGCATTAAGTGTTGATGTCTTGGCTTCAAAAAGCAGGGAGACAGCTCCATTTCTCCTGGCGCCTAGAGCCCACGCTTCAGGGCAGCTCACCCTCCCCCCTTCGGAATTGCTTTGGAATCCTCACTGTTTATAAACTCAGCCCACATTGGCCCGTTTGTAACGTGTGGCACTCTCCACTCAATAGCAACGGGGAGTTCAAACATCTTAAGGGAACCTCCAGGGTAGCCAAACCCTGAATTCCCTAATATAGAGTAACTGCCTGTTTCTGCAATAGTGCTACCTCAGAGCTGAACAGCACTTTGTATTCTTCAACGCTCTTTCATATACATGGTCTCCTGTGGTCTAATAAACCCTGTAAAGAGGCAAGGCAGATGGAGGTAGTCCCATTTTACAGATGGGACTAGGCAGGTTAAATCCTGGGGCTGAGTAATTGTGGGGCTGGGACCCAAACTCCCGGCCCATGGCATCTTTCCCTTCAATGGCTTAGCATCTTATTTTCACTTCCTAGCCCACCTTTTCTTATTTCTCCCTTTTCATTCCCTCTCCAATCCCTCTCTCCTTTTCTCACTTCCCTCCCTCCTCCCTTCTTCCCTTTCTCCTGTCTTTCAATCTCTTTCTCTTCACTCTTTCTTCAACTCTCTTGTTCAAACAAGGATTTCGAGCAGGTACCATAAATTCTCTAGAGTTATAGCACCAAGTTCACCTTTGACCCAGTAATTTAAGCAGAAACTTAAGCAGTTCTCGAGGAAATCGCTCTGCCTCTCTGTAACTCATGTTCTCCATCTATGAAATAGGGATGTTGTGTGTATAAAAATAACTACAAGACAATAGAGTTGAAAGGGTTCTTAAAAGCCACAAAAGCCCAAGGAAATACTGATATAAGAACTACATACAAATGGTAACCTTTTTAGAACAGATTTATAAACATCTTGATGTAGCAATTTTTAACTTCGTTTTTTAGAAAAATGGAATTATATTCATTGGTGCATTTGCACTGCAGCTAAATCCAGAACTTTCCCTCCTCACCACCTATGCTACTTGAGGAGACATCAAACTAAACATTCCAAGGGTTCAGCGGAAAGTTAAGCCTCTCCGTAACTTGAAATAAAGATGATATCTCAGCAATTCAAAGCAAAAGGATTAGATTTTCTATTCACAGTCCAGCTTATTAGATGGTCACCAATCTCATTAGTCACTGCAAAATGCCTCCTAATATCCAACTCTCACCTCCATTTCTATTGATTTTCAGATGTTTGGACGTATAACTAATATTGAAATTATTCTTTGAGCAATTTCTGATCCCTCTTCCTTCCCTCCTGTGAAGACAAGCTTTAAGGGTGCTTTCCACAGTCTCCAGACTCTGGGAGGGCTATAATGGTTATAGAACACTGACTTATTATATCAGGATTTAAATACCGGCAACATAATTGGGAGAGGCAAAGGAAGGCAGTATTTCAAAACTCTGCTTCTGAATTCTTAGAAGCAATATTTCCAGTTTGTAAAGGAGGATTTGGTGTCATTTCAGCCTGTTCCATCTCTGAAAAGTGATCAGAATTCAGGGAAACCTATTGAGGCTTTCAATAATTCCTGAGTGGCAAAATGTCTATAGGAGAATGTTACTGGATCATTTCCAGGGTCTCTGTGTGGGTTGATCTCATACCCATATCTTTTTGGAAGGCTATTCTAAATCTCCCTAAACTGCTTGTCTGGTTTTCCCTCTGTGAGGACTTGGATGGTATTTTAACAAATTAATTGACTAAATACATGGGATTTTCTATTTTGCGTAGATCCATACTTATAATGTCAGAAGAAACTCCCATGTGATTGGGAGGTTTCTGTTTGAAGTAACCAGTGTTGTCTAAGCAATGAACATGAGCTAGCCTACTGCATAGAATTGACCTTTTGGTGCTCAGATGTGTGATAGACCAAAGCTCAGGCCTAATGATACTGCTTCTGATTTATTCCAGCTAATTAAACCATAGTTTCATCTAGTTGGGCTAAACTGCACACTGGAGAGCTGCTTTTTACAGTGGCCTTGGATAGCCTTCTTTTCTTGCCCAACTTGACCTGCAGGGCTTCAAACTTATAGCAGAGCCAACAGGAGTCTGACCATCCAGCATGCCATTGGCTTCCCCATGGGCCATACACAAATTCTCTAGGGTTCCTTTTGAAGCAAGGAAGGGTTGTGGCTTCCTACATTTGGTTTAGAGTCATTGGTTGAACTTCCCTAGTCTGTTCACCTATTTCCTTGAAGTATTTTTTAGTGCCACATACTTGTCTTGAAAATGAACTGGCAGATGACCTCAATTTAACAAAGAACCAGAAGCTTACTAGCTTAGAGAGCAGGATACTTAATCCACTAGGCTGTGGTGGTGGTTTGAAAGGATGTATGTCCCCTAGAAAAGCCATATTTTAACCAAAATCCCATTTCATAAAGGAAAAATAATCCCTATTCAACACTGTATGTTTGGATCTGTAATTAGATCATCTCCCTGGAGGTGTGACACAATCAAGAATGGTTGTTAAGCTTAATTAGGTGATGACATGTCTCCACCCATTTGTGTGGGTCTTGAGAAGTTTCTGGAGTCCTATCAAAGAGGAAACTTTTTAGAGAATGAAGGAGATTCAGAGAGAGCAGAGCAGAATGACATAGCCATGAGAAGCAGAATCCACCAGCCAGTGACCTTTGGAAATGAAGAAAGAAAATGCCTCCCAGGGAGCTTCATGAAACAGGAAGCCAGGAGAAGAAGCTAGCAGATGACGCCATGCTCGCCATGTGCCCTTCCAGATGAGAGAGGAACCCTGACCGTGTTCACCATGTACCTTTCTAGGTGAGAGAGAAACTCTGACTCTGTTCACCATGTGCCCTTCCACCTGACAGAGAAACCATGAACTTCTTTGGCCTTCTTGAACCAAGGTATCTTTCCCTGGATTCCCTAGATTGGACATTTCTATAGACTTGTTTAATTGGGACATTTTCTTGGCCTTAGAACTGTAAACTAGCAACTTATTAAATTCCCCTTTTAAAAGCCATTCCATTTCTGGTATATTGCTTTCTGGCAGCTAGCAAACTAGAACAGCTGCATTCTCTGACAGTTTGTGACAAAAGTCTTTATAGCCTTTAGAGCTGCTGCCAGTATCTTATTCTTCACTCCGGTAGAGGATGAGAGAGCCAATCGGGTAGCATATTAGAAAGAACCTGTTGGTACATTGCTAAGCAGTGGGCAGCGTTTGTACCTCTCTGCCTTTCCTTTTCATCACTGGCATGGAAATTATAATTCCTTCCAAGGAGGCAGAGGCTGAGTCAGATTCCTGCTAGGACAAGGTAAAACTTGGTTTCTTAGGGAGTGCAGTTAAACTGACTCAGAGGTTAGAGGTTCTAATAATCCCAGGAGGAAAAACAAACCAGATTTCAGTGCTCTTGACCCTGGACCATCTCAGGCTTGCCTTCCAGGGTCCAGGGATGATGTAATCAAAACCAAAATGTTGTCTCATCTTCCAAGAGTATGACGCTTAGAAACTAAAGTCCATGACTGGGGGAAATGGCCCACAAGAGTGTGCCAGAAATAGGAAGAAAACTCTCAGGAGAAATGGAGTGTCCACTCTTTTCCCTGCGCCTATGACAGGTCTTAAGGTGGTCCTAGGATGACAAGAGTATAGATGTCAATCATATACATTTTCTCCAGACCTTTCTTTTCTCTACTCCCAAACCAGATAGCTTCTCTGTTAGCATCTTTAATCATTTCTAGGTAACATCCATGTTCCCTTAAGCAACTGGAAAGCAAACCAAATAAGTGTAGAATCTCTAAGCAAAGCAGAGTTTGATTAAAAAAAAACAAACTGCCATCTCACCTCGCTAACCCTAGAGTGTTAGAAAAAGACCACAGGACGAAGGCAAGCTGCCTAGGCTGCTGAGTCAACAATAGGAAAGAGCTTCTCATGCTGAAAAGGCAACCAACAGCCCTATAAAATGGAGTCATTCTTTTCTCACCTACCTACTATAACTATGATGTCCCTCCAGTTGAAGCAGAATATCTGCCCCCAGTAGGGCATCTCTCCTTGGCTTGCACCTTCATTCATTTGTTCAGACAACAAAAATGTATTTAGCCCTCACTTAAATGCCAGTAATGTTCAATTTCATACATTCACCCATTCATTCAGAACTTATTATTAAATCCCTTTTTATGAGGCAAGCACTGTCTTAGGTACTGGGCATATGTATACACAGTTCATAACACTAAAAATGCATGGCCTAGCTAGTGATTCATATTCTATTCACTCATAGTTGCTGAAGACCTATATGCCAGGCACAGAATTAGGCACAGGGAAAAAAATACTCATCCTAACCATCCCAGTCCTCCTGTTTTTTTTTTTTTTTTTTTGGCATGGGCAGTCTCCGGGAATCTTTTTAATTATGTATTACACTACACTACCACCACTACCATCACTGCAAAAACTAACTCAACAACTTTTGGGGATTTGCATGTGTGGGTTTGCATGTGTAGATATTTTAGGGGGAGAAGAGAGTGGGCATTATATTCCTGCTTCAGTATTCCAGCAAAGAGACATTCGTTTCAATCAGGGCAAGTTATAAGAAGGCAGATCACTGACTCAGTAGAGTGCAAAATGAACCTTTGAGCAATGATCTTTGGGGGAAAAAATGGTCAGCTTCCTGCTCCAAGATGTGGTCAGAGATCAGGTAATGAGGTACCAAGGTTAGCACAAAAGAGACGCTACCCACAAGACTCTTGACCCCCAATCTCGAGTATTTTACTCTGAGATTTTATTTTCACAACAGTCCACATGGCTTATACTAAAGGTTTAGAAAATATTTGTTAAATGAATGACTGAGTAAGCTTTAAGCCGTGAGATTCTCAAAGGTAAAAGCTGTGCCTTATCCCTTGTAAGGATGCCTCTATCTCTTCTCCAAGGCTCCAGGGAATAGACTGAAGGCCTCTGGAATGGAGGCTCTCCAAGCTCCCATCTGAACATTCTAAGCATAAACATCTTCTCCCTGTGGTTTAGCCACCTGGGAGAGTCTCTCCACAAAGGGAACACCCTTTGTGGGCATATTCAGTCATCTTTTCATTAAACACCAGACTTTGCTTCCTTACTGATTTGCAACCTATGGATGTGCCTCTCCCACCATGAGGCCTTATATGCTCAGGGAACAAAACCTTGTTTTGTTATCAGCTAGAGAGGCAAAATAGCTATACAAAGAAACCAAATAATGCCTTCCTAAACCGAACACTGGAATTGACTGCTGGGTGAGCTCTGCTTGGGGTTGTCTGTGGCCCTGCTGCCCTCTAGTAGTGCAGTAATCAAGAAGGGAATGACTGATTGCCACTGGAAACGAAGCGATGGAGCCACAGCACTGTGCGCCAGACACAGCTTTCTGAAGAGAGGCTAGAGGCAGGGGAAGCCAGCAGCCAACCTCAGGATTTTGGGGCCGTCAGCAACGCTATAATTCAGGTCATTGTTCTTTGCCAACAAAGCTTATCAAAGAAGAAAACAGACTGACATTTTCTGGTTCTCTGGTTCTCATTCAGAATGCTCATGTCGGGAGTTGGGCTGGCTGTCTCCATCCTGGGGAGAGATAGTTGAAGTTCGAGAATTTGATTATTTAAAAATACAGATGTGTGGTTTTAGTATAGCGTTTTGTATGCTGTTTCACATAGCAAAATAGCTCAAGACACAAAATTTTCAAAGAGCAGCAGGAGCCTGACCTGCTTGTTCATGGCTGTGTCGTTCAGGGACAGCCAAAGTCTGGCAGAAGTAGCAGGAATTTTCGGCCGCAGAACTCAACCCCTTAATTTAGATGAAAATATTACTGCGTGAACACTGATTCAAGCTCCCCCTACTTCAATACAATAAGGAACTTTGGAAAGCAGTGCATGCAGGATGAGGCTGGAGCGCTCCAGGTCCAGATGACATCTCATAGGGAATTTGGATGGGCGCATTTGAGAAATCAATCACCGTTTTAGCAAAAGAGCATGATCTTTCTGACAGCAGGAGGAAAGTCCAATCCCAGGACTACAGAAAATGCCTGTTTGTTTGCAACCATCTCTGAAATTACACCACTTAACAGAGAAGCCAATATCCTTTCCATTATTGACAGAAGGGCGACAATGTCAAGCCAGCCTCTCAGAAAACATTGAGTTTCCTCTGTCTCTTATCTGTTAATGACCACCCCTGGGACTTCAAGGGCCAGGAAACCCCCTGTGTCACGAGATGGAAGACTTGCCTGAAGGGGCCCAGTTCCCAGGTGATCATCCCATCTGGTCTTATTGCCAACCAGCCATTTCAGCAGAAAGACAATGTGACATGAAAGAGGAAAGAGAATTTTCTTTAAGATGTTATGGCAACAGTGCCTTTCTCTGTGGAATAAAGTCTGTGCAACTCTCCTGGCATATCCTTTGCTCCACTCCTTCTCAAAAGTGGTCCCTGGATCAGCAGTATCAGCATCATCTGGTAACTTGTTAGAAAAAAAGGATTCTCAGGTCCCACACAGAACTCTGAACTGGGCCCAGCACTCTTAACAAGCCTTCTGGGTGACTCTGATGCATGCTAATACTAGAGAACTACTACTCTATTAGGATGCCTAGGTGCCACCATGATATCAAAATATTACATATATATATATATAATTTAACATATATATGTAAATTATAACCATATTAAAATATGCACAATTTTTAACCAGAAAGTTAAACATTTGTTTGCTGGCATTCTGTTATTTCCATTTTGGTTAGTATTTTTTAAGGGATTTTGTTTTAATTCAGGTTTTTAAAATAGGGTAGTAGCTTTTGTTGAAACCTCTGGCTAATTGTATGATGACTATGAGTCCCTCTTAGACTATGTCCACATACCACCCTGTGGTCCAAGTACCATCTGGGGAAAACCAGGAAACTTTCACGTGGTTGATTTAAAATAGGCTGTTAGCTCTATCATTTAAGATTCTCCAAAAGAATCAAATGCCTGGTCTTCTTAGGCATACAGATGTGTTTGATGAGCAAAAGATTGAATAAAGACTACACATCTTCTTAAAAGAAGCTGAATAGAGGGGCAATTATGAGCATGGGCCATGGAGTCAGGGGGACTTGGGTTTAAGTGCCCCTCCAACACCTGCCAGCTGAATGACAATGGGCGAGTGGTTTATTCTCTGTGGCCCTCCATTTTCTCATCAGTAAGATGGGAAGAATAATGGTCCTGAGCTTCTAGGGTTGATTAAATCCGAGGATTAAATCAGATAGTATGCATATATAGCATGCTTGTCAAATATCACTGTTCAAACAACATTTGGTCTTATAGCTATTATTAGCTGGACTCATCCATTTGAATAATTTCGAAGTCCCCAGAGATTCTTGGGAAGGGTTCTCTAGAACTGTAGGCATCAATTGTATTAGTCTCATTCATACCAGGTTTTGAGCTACACAGGATTCATATTGTCAAGATTTTTATATAGAGGGTGCAAGACAATGAATGTGAAAGAAAGCCCTAGGCTTTTGTAAATCTGGGGGGAATGATAAGGGATGAGGAAAAAGTGAAGGCAGTGAGATGAATGGCACTTGTTGGCAGGGCTGGGGCTGCTGAGTACCACTGGCCTCTGGATCTCTGTGGTTGCCGCAGTTTTCCTTTCTCCTCATTGTTATGGGTGTCTGGGCAGAGAGGAGCTTCAGAGCCAGACCTCCGAGGCTGTGTGTGGTGAGCCTGCAGGGGCTGGCAGTCGCTTAGGGCGGAAACCACTGTTTGGGAGCTGCTGGTGGTTTAACTGTTTCTGCGGCTCATTGCTGGGGATGAGAACAAGGCTGGAGGGCCAGAGCATTCCACATTGTAATTCTGCACTTGGTAAGATTCTGCTCACAAGAGTTTCAAAAGTCTCTCTGTAACTATGAGCTTCTGGAATGAGATTTTTGCTGATTGTATATTAAACAGTAGTCTATAAGTTTCTTGTCTTTGTTATCTCCTTAGGAATTTCAAAGAAACCGACTGGTCCATTGCAGCAGCCAGAAATAATGGCTTCCTTGGCAATACTGCTTCCTTAAGCTTATGAGGTCCTTGATGCACACCTGAAGTCATTTATTCGGGACCCTTCCTATTAGTGGTGTGAGGGCTGTGGCCCTCTAAAACCCAAAGTTACCGTAAGAGTGTAAATGTTTCCTTTTACCTCTTAGCCTTAGGTGTGCTTCTGTCTCAAGGCTAGTGGTGACACTGATCTTAGAATTGGTTTCTTAAAGAAATATGACACTCTCCAATTCATAGCCATGGAAACAGTGTTCAACCATAGGAGAACGGTTAGCAAATCAGGTGATAAATTACTATGCAGCCATTAGAAAATATATTTTCAAATAATTTTAATGGCTTGGGGAAATGCTTCTGATGCAAAATGAAGTGAAAATAGAAAGAATCAAAACCACATAGAGCAGATCTCTGAGTGAGGTCCCTTGGAGACCCACAGCAGCCCAAGCAGCAGAACCTGGGAACTTGTTAGTTATGCAGATTCTTGGGCCCCACCTGGGACTATTGAATCAGAGACCCTGGATACTGGATCCAGCAATGGGTGTTTTAAGAAGCCCTCCAGGTGATTCTAATGCACTCTAAATTTTGATAATTTTGGTATGGAATATGGAATATACTAAAAGATATATGAAAAAATATACACCGAAAGGTAAAGTACTTCTCACTGTGATAGGTTTATGGATGATTTTGTTTTTTCCCTGTTTACCTTTTACTTTTTGAATATTTAACTTTTTCTAAAATGAAGAATATCTTAGGCAGCACGATGGTGGCTCAGTGGCAGAGTTCTTGCCTGCCATGCCGGAGGCCCGGGTTCGATTCCCTGTGCCTGCCCATGCAAAAAAAAAAGAGAGAGAGAGAGAGAATATCTTGCTTTTATAATTAGGGAAAATAAAAGTTGAAAGGGTAAAGTTAATTAAATAGCATTATATTAAATACCATATTAACATTTTTGAAGGCTTAACTATCCATGGATCTTCAGTGGTTTTCAATTTCTTATTCTTACAAGTCAACTCACCTATATTTTCTTTGATAAATCTTCTCATGCCTGCTGCTTGTTTACTAATTTTCCCACCCTCAAGTGTTGAAATCCCATGTTATTATTAATAAATAATATTTAGGAAACTGTCAAGGTCTCTATGCTTGGTTTGTCCCAAGCAGGCAAATAGTTTGGTTTTTTTTTTTTTTTAAGTCCTGTATCTCCTTTTGTATATAGTTAGAGGTTAATAGATTTTCATGCATTAGTAACAATTTTAGACTCTGTACATATTTTCAATGCACAATTTACATTTGCTTGAATCGATTTTTTACTACCTCTACTTAAAGCATTTTTAACAACCTGAGCATTCTAATGGCACAGGCTCATTTACAAAGTAAGCAGATATAATGAATTTGCATTTATACAGGAGGGTTGAATTATGTACCCCAGGGAAAAACATGCTCTTAATCTTCATCCCATTCCTGTAGGTGTGAACCCACTGTAAGTAGGACCTTATGAAGATCTTCTTTTTAGATAAAGTATGGCCAGCTGAATCAGGAAGGTCTCAATCCTATTGCTGGAAGCCTTTCAAAGAGAAAGCCATGGGGAGAAGCAGAAGATGGAAGTCAGTGGACCATGGAAGACAGAGGAGGACACATCACCATAGGATGGGAAAGCCAAGGAATCCCAAGGAACCCCAAGGATTGCTAGCCAGCCAGAATGCTATCAACCCTGGGAGGAAACAAGCCTCTTGGCCTCAAAACATAAGCTATTAAGTTCCTGTTGTTTAAGTCAACCTGTTATGCGACATTTGTCTTAGGAGAAGGGAAATTAAGACAAAAGTTAACTTTTAAATCAGCAATTAAGGTAAATATCACATGTGATCAACATTGCCCCATCTCAGTAACACCAGCATAGACTTGGACTATCGTTCCTATAACCCTGGAACAGACCTCAACTGAGAATCAGGCAACATGGTTAGGGGGAATGTTATGCAAAAATTGTACACTTTTAATCTCTAGAATCATTTAGTACTGCAAGATGCTCACACCTAGGGAAGCTGGCAGAGTGGAAGTCCAACTGACTCCTTCTCCTACCTTATTCTCATTTTCTGGCAATGAAAAATGCTGAAATTGCCTGCATTACCTAAATTATTTGGGAGATTTTGTTTGGTTTTAGTTGACGATATATAATTGCATTTGCCTGGGTGAAAGGCACATTTGGTGTGGTTGCCCTGGATTTCTGCAGTGCCTTCTGTTGTTCCCTAGGCTTTCCTTTTTCATGCCCCCTCCCCGGGAATATTTCCCCACCGGGAATGACTCTGCCCATCTCCCATGGTATGAAGAACTTACTCATCCTCCAAAATCCTATACAAAGCTGCCTCCTACTAAAAATTTTCCTAATCTCCTCAATAGAAAGTGATCCCTCCATGCACTGGATATCTCCAGGACATTTATCCCTCCTCATTATATTTACATTTGGATAGGTTTTAGCTTGCTCATGGACTCTAGGGTTCTTGCAGACAGCAGCCATGTGTCTTTAGCATCAGTCTAGGCTTTGAATACTGGATCTTCCCTTTCTAGTCAATCTTGGGTAACTTGCTAAATCCCTCCGTTCTTCTCATCTGTAAAATGGAGGTTGTCTTAGCACCGACCTCTGAGGATTAAGTGAGGATGAAATGAGGTACTGCATGCACAACATTGGGCATATAATAAGCTCCAATAAATGTTAGCAGCTTTTATTTCTATTCTCTATTGTAATTCCAATATTACATTTGTGCTCCACAAGCATTTGTTTATAGAATGTGATTGAATGAATGCTATAAGTTTCATACACACCCCTCTGAATTCTCAATGCTTAATGAGGAGTTTATTCTGACCATGTGTCTACAATTCCCTTATAGAACTTAATGAACCAATGGTTCTCTGTTGTTCTCAAGGCAGAGGTAGTGATGGAAGTGATGGAAGGAAGTGATGAGGGTTGTATGGGTAAATTTTCTGTCTTGAAAAAGTTGCCACCGATCATCTAGTTCAGACCTCATCAAGTGCTGTGTTTTCACCCGTGAAATGTGAATTATAATGCTGATCTCCTGTGATTCTGCCTGGATACAAGGAGAACCTGAAACAGTCTAGATGCTTGGGGATAAGTTTTATAAACAGGGAATATTTGGGGATAATTTGAAGAATCAGACCTTGAGTTTGCAAATTACCATATTTAAGTTGCAGAGACTCCGATCACACAGGACTCTAAATGTCACTAGATGAGGGGATGGGGCAAAACCAGCTGCTTTCTGGGTTTGTCAAGCATCTCAAGTTATTTCTCAGGAGTTGGGGTTTGGCAAAGCCTGGACCCCCTGTTGCCAAGTCTTTTCCCCCTTAATTTTTAAGCCCATGTGTATTTTAAGGGAAATTTAATCCGTATGTTTCTGTTTCCTTTACACTTAACTCATAAAAATGGTTTGTCAGAGCAATTTGATGTCCCAAAAATCTTTGGAGCCTTTATAATGATATTTTTTAACCTTTCCGCCCTCCCTTAGACACAGGAAATTGCATTTTCTAAAAGAAAATGAATCAATCTGAAAGTCTCAAGGTCAGTATTGATGGGTCAGACACAAAAGCTTAAGGAGCTGTATGTTTAAGAAAATGGGATCTCCCACCACTATTCCTGCAGGGCTCCAAGAACGATAGGAAGATAGATTCCATACTGAATAACTGGCAATGTATTGTGAGAGTCTTCAGATATTTGATTGGTAGCCTGCCAGGCTAAGAGTCTCTCTTCTCTCAGTACCACTGGATCGGGAGATCTGTCCCATGCTCCTTAGAACCAGGTCCCACCACCATAGTTAAATTCTGAAGTTCAACTCCAGAAATTCATGCATACAAGTTGTCTGGAAGAATTGTAATCCCTAACTCTAAAGCATAATATCTGTTTTCTGATCTAGTTTTATTCATCATCCCTAGAGATAGGAAACAGGAGTTGGCATGCTTATGTTTATAGCCATAGGCAGTATTCTCACAAAGCTTTATAACGATGGCATTCCTCCAAAGTTCCTGTCACTGGAAGGATTCACATAATATCCCAGCTGTCCATGGTGCAGGCAGAAATGTTCCATGTGTTGGTGCTACCTTTCATCCATAAGGGAACTTATTTGAGGTTGTCTAATCTGCCTCAGCTCCAGGTTAATCATGCCACATTTTCTAACCTCAATTATAGTTAACTTCCAGTCTGTCTCTATTCTTGCTTGCTAGATGCTGATATGCAATATACCAGAAACGGAATGGCTTTTAAAAAGGGAAATTTAGTAAGTTGCTCGTTTTCAGTTCTAAGGCCATGAAAGTGTCCCAATTAAAGCAAGTCTGTAAAATGTCCAAATTAAGGCACCAACAAGAGGTTACCTTCACTCAAGAAAGGCTGATGAAATTCAAGGTTTCTCTCTCAACTGGAAAGGCACATGGAAAACATGGCGACTTTGTTAGCTTTCTCTCCAGGCTCCTTGTTTCATGGAGCTCCCCTGGGGGCATTTTCCTTCTTCATCTCCAAAGGTCTCTGGCTGTGTGGGCACTGCAGTTCTCATGGTTCTCTCTCTCATTTTCTCCAAAATGTTTCCTCTTTTAATGGATTCCAGTAAACTAATCAAACCCACCTGGAATGGGTGGAGTCACATCTCCCTCTAATGAAAGGTTAATTCCCACAATTGGCGAGTCACATCTCCGTGAGGATAACCTAATCAAAAGATTCCCACCTATGTTATTGAATAGGGATTAAAAGAAAGGGTTGCTCCCACAAGATTGGATCAGGATTAAAGCATGACTTTTCTAGGGTGAATAATCCTTTCAAACCAGCACAGTCTTCTTTCTGAAAGTATTTTCACTGCCAGGCTGTGAAAATTAGATCTTTTTGGACACTAAGGGCCACAGAGTCTTCCAGTGCTTGGCATACAGCAGTTTGGGACAGCTCAACTGTGATGTCTTCGATCAATCCAAAATGATCTAAAACCATTTAGCTAGCTTATTCCATCCCATTTTCACAATGTGGTATCAAAATTCTGTAACCTAATGTCCCCAGCCAAGGTTTTTTCCTGCCATAGGGACCAAAAAGCCACAAGGATCTCCCAAAACAAAGATGCAAATAAGATATTCCATCAAGGAATATCCTAATGACACTGCCATTATTAAGATGGGGGAGAGAGGGTCAGTGCCAAACATCTGGACTCATTGATAATAGTTAGCTGATACTAGAGATGGAACAATGAAATTCTGGACCATGGTGGCCAAGTGGAGAGCAAGAGATAGGCATGTCTATATGATATGAACACCTAACCAGGGAGATGCAACTGCATATTTTATGTGGGATCTTGGATGAGACCAGAAAATGATTGACAGGAATGACCACTGTTGGAAATTCAATGAGTCCAAGGGGCCTGGTGGATATAAAGATTTTACATGAGTGTAAGTTGTAGGCAAGAGGTCAGGTAGAAGGGAGGACAGGACACATAAGCCCCATGTGCATAGTTGGTCCTAGAAGATCCAGGAGATCCATCTTGTTGGGAAGGGAGCGCCCTCCAAATAGTCAGGTTGGATTCAACAGAAACAAGTTCTAGAAGAGGGTTCAAGTCAAGCCAGTGCACTGGTTTTCAGTGCCAGGGAATTTAACACAAGTGGAAAGGAAAAAGCTGATTGTCCATCCCAAGAAGGCAGATTATGATCAACATCCTAGAGTCTGACACAGATTGAGTCCATTTAAATGGTACAATAGTATTATAATCAGGATTGTTGATAAATCCTTGTTCTGGGGATCTTGAGCAATGATTAGATTTTGTATGTTCCACAAATACCTATAACTGCAGCAAAGGATGAGGGTGAAATCTTCCAGACATTTGTGAATTCCTATGGGTTACTCAAAGAAAGATCCCAAAGGCAGTGACTGCATAGTGCCACATATTCCACCTTTCAGATTTCTCAATCATTGTTGATGTTCACACTTTTCTCAGAAAATGGCAATATGTTTTGTCAGTTTTCTTTCCATCATATGGGTCAAGGCTATGTCCTCCATCTGAGAGTTTTCAAGCATATAACACAGTAGTTAATTTCTGTGGTTTTGGTATGGGTGTTTTACATAGATTTCCTCTCAGAGAAGAAATCAAGCGAGGCTCTGTGACTGTTGTCATGACGCCAAATTATCAAGTCAGTTCAATTATTTTGAGAAAAGGAGAAATCAAACTCGTTATTGTACACTATATGAAAAAAATAGCTGATGGACATTTCACTACTTCAGCAAATTGTTCTGTTATCACTGCAAGTGCAGCCTCAATTGAAAAGTAGAATCTTCAGATAGCTGTTGCAAAAAACAAACATAAAAAAATAAAACAAGAAAGAAACAAGGACACAGAACTGTCCTCAAAAAGTATTGACCAGAAGTAAATGTGAAGAATTAAGGAGACATGTTGTTCATCTACTTTCTTGTCTGGCTCAGTGCTTTGGCTAAATTCCTCAGTCATATCCTGTTGGGATGAGATAGCCTGTTGACTTTCTCCTTCTTCTCCTTTTCTTCTTCTTCTCCCCCCTCCTTCTCTCCCCTTTTACCTTTCCTCCTTCTTTCTCCCTAATCCTCACCCACAGTGACAGCAATAGTCAGAAATATATCATTTTCAAAGGTTTCAACAATAGTTGAGCTGAATAGACACACTTTCCAGATTGACATTTCAAGTCAGGTCCTGCATCAAATGTTTATATACATTATCTCATTGAATACTCATTCATTAGTATCATTATTACCATTTTCCAAATGAGGAAACTGGCTCCTAAAATTACTTACTGAGAAAGTAAGTAACTTATCCAAAGTTACATAGATTATGGAAGTGCTAGAATTCAAACACAAGCCTCTCAAACTCCAAAAGCTCTTTAAAAGAAAAAATATTTGACAGAAAAGTTTTAATATTAATAGCAAGTATTTGAACAACACAGAAATAGAGTACAAAGTCCCTTATAATCCTATCCCCTCCTAAGAGAGCCATGTTAATAACTTAGTGTATATATTTCAACTTCTTCTATGTCTATACTACCAAACCTAGAGACATACTATACATTTTTTTACACTAAAGTGAGAACTGTTCTGGATCTTGCATTTTAAAATTTGTCTTGAATATCCTTGTCAGTAAGACAAATTACCATGTCATTTTTAGTAGCTGCATAGTATTCCACTGTAAGGATTATGATGGTTTATTTAAATACATTCAATAGTATGATTGATTCCAGCTTCTGGAGACTAGAAGCACTACTGCAATGAAATGTACCCTGTTTATTCATGTTAAATGCTGCACACTTGTGGATGGTGTAACTATACGAATGGATTTGCTGGGCTATATCATATGCTAGCATGCTCTGTCTGGTATACAAGGCAGTTTCCCTTAATCTTGTTGAATACTGAATTTTCATACAAGTACCTCTGTCTTTCCCTTGGACTTCAATGCCAGGGAACCTGAGCACCAACAATTCCTTTAGATTTGAGGTACAATCAACGCAGTCCAACTATGAGCAAGCAGAATTAGTAGAATTCTGAAAGTGTCTTTTTATTCAACCTACCATTCAACAAATACATACTGATTTTGTATATTGTACAAAGCATAGCATTAGACTCTGGAAAAACAGTGCTGAACAAGACCTCATGCCTCCAGGCCATTGGACTAACTGGTTTGTATAAAACACATTGAGAGTTAAGCACCAGTTTGTTGCTCTCCAGGTAGACATGGCCATGGTATTACCAGAACCACTCCATAATGCTTGCTTTAGTCTTTAGATCATGATTCTACCTTATGGGGAGGTACATTGAGAGGGGATTAAACTAGACTATTAAAGCAGGCTATTTCCACGGCAGATTAGCCTTGCTGTTGTTGTTTTTGTATGCCATATGGCAGGGTCACATCTCATTATTTTTCCATATAAGTATCCCATTATTGCCGCACCATTTTATTGAATTTTTGTTTGCTTGTTTCTTTTGTTTTGCTTGTTTGTTTTTTTGGGGAAGAACTTGGATCAGGAATCAAAACCCGGGTCTCCCACATGACAGGTGAGAATTCTACCACTGAACTAACTTTGCACTCCCTAGAATATTTTTTATTAAACTTTTTATTTTGAGATAATTGCAGGTCCACAGGCTGATATAAGAAATAATATAGGTAATCTTGACCCAGTGTCCCCCAGTGGTAATGTCCTACACTTTATGTAATATCACAGCCAGGGCATTGATGTTGATACAGTCATGACACAGGACATGTCCATCAAACAAAGATCACTCATGTTGGCCTTTTATAACCACACCCTCTTCCTTCCCACCCCAGCTCCTCCTTAGCCTCTGACAACACTAATCTGTTTTCCATTTCTATAATTTTGTCCTTTCAAGAAGGTTATATATATGGAATCTTACACTATATACCTATTTAGAATTGCTGTTTTCACCCAGCATTTTTCTCTGAAGATTCATCCTGGTTATAGGTGCATCAAAAGTCTGTTCATTTTTATTCATGAGTGGTATTCTATGATTTGGATGTAGAACATTTTGCTTAACCATTCACTCATTGAAGGACATCTGTGTTGTTTCCTGTTTAGGGCTACTGTCAATAAAGCTGCTATAAACATCTATGTTATAGGTTTTTGTGTGAACATAAGTTTTCATTTCTCTGGGTTAAATGCCCAAGAATGCAATTGCTGGGCTACATAAAAGTTCCATGTTTAGTTTTTTTTAAGAAACTGCCAAACTATTTTTCCAGAGTAGCATTTAACATTCCCACAAGCAATGTATAAGTGATCCACTTTCTCCATGTCTTCACCAGCACATTTTAAAATTTTGCCATTCTGATAGCTGAGTAGCAAAATCTCATTGTGGTTTTAATTTGCATTTCCCTAATGGCTAATGATGTTGAATATAATTTCATGTGCCTATCTGTCATCAGGACACTTCTTCAATTAAAGGTCTCTTCCTGTCTTTTGCTCATTTTCTAATTAGAATGATTGATTTTTATAGTAGAGTTTTCTTTATATATTTTAGATACTAGAGTCCTTTACATATCCCAGATACAAGTCCTTTGTCATATATGTTATTTTCAAATGTTTTCTCCCAGTCTGCAGCTTGACTTTTCATCCTCTTAAGACGATCTTTCACAGTGCAAAAGTTTTCATTTTGATGAAGTCCAGTTTCTTAATTTTTCCCTTTAAGACCTTGTTGCCTAGATCTAGATCCTGAAGATTTTCTACTCAGTGTTCTTTCTAGAAGTCCTTTAGTTTCACATTTTACATTTAAGTCCATGATTCTTTTTTTTGGGGGGGGGGGGGAGGGTTGTGCTGGTTTGAAAGGATGTGTGGACCCTAGAAAAGCCATGTTTTAATCAAAATCCCATTTTGTAAAGGCAGAATAATCCCTATTCAACACTGTGCTTTGAAATTGTAATTAGATCATCTCCCTGGAGATATAACCCAATCAAGCACGGCTGTTAAGCTAGACTGGGGGAGATGTGTCTCCACCCATTTGGGTGGATCTTGATTAGTTTCTGGGGTCCTATAAAAGAGGGAACACCTTGGAGAATAAGAAATTCAGAGACAGCAGAGCAGAATGACATAGCCACGAGAAGCAGAGTCCACCAGCAGTGTCCTTTGGAGATGAAAAAGGAAAATGCTTCCTGGGGAGCTTCATGAAACAGGAAGCCAGGAGAAGAAGCTAGCAGATGACACCATGTGCCCTTCCAGATGAGAGAGGAACTCTGTGTTCACCATGTGCCCTTCCACTTGGGAGAGAAACTCTGAACTTTATCGGCCTTCTTGAACCAAGGTATCTTTCCCTGGATGTCTTAGATTGGACATATCTATAGACTTGTTTTAATTGCGACATTTTCTCGGCCTTAGATCTGTAAACTAACAACTTATTAAATTCCCCTTTTTAAAAGCCATTCTGTTTCTGGTATATTGCATTCCAGCAGCTAGCAAACCAGAACAGGGTGCATGGTCTGGGAATTGAACCCGGGGTCTTCCACATGAAAGGTGGGCATTCTAACCACGAAACTACCCGTGACCCTCCATAATTCATTCTGAGTGAATTTTTGTATATGGAGTAAGATTTAGGTCAAGGTTCATTTTCTTGCCTATGGATGTCCAATTGCTTCAACACCATTTGCTGAAAAAACTATCTTTCCTCCATTGAATTACTTTTGCACTTTTGTCAAAACTCTGTTAGGGGTGGTGCGACAGTGCCTCAGTGGTAGAGTTCTTGCCTGCCATGTCAGAGACCCAGGTTCATTTCCCGGTACCTGCCCATGTAAAAAAAAACAAACCTCTGTTGGCCATATTTATATTGGTTAATTTCTTTTTTTTTTAATATATATTGGTTAATTTCTAAATTGCTATTTCAGTTTGCTAAAGCTACGGGAGTGCAATATACAAGAAATGGAATGGCCTTTAAAAGAAAATTTATTATGTTGCAAGTTTACAGTTCTAAGGCCATAAAAATATCCAAACTAAGGCATCCAGATAAAAATACCTTGATTCAAGAAAGGCTGATGGGTCCAGAACACCTCTGCCAGCTGAGAAGACATGTGGCTGGTGGATGCTGGGGTCTTTGGCTTCTGGTTTCAAACAGCTTTCCCAGGGGCATTTACTTTCTGTATCTACATTTTGCAAACATCTGGGTCTCAGGTTGGCTCTGTCAGCTCTGAACACTCTCCAAAATGTTTCACCTTTTAAAGAATTCCAATAAACTAATCAAAATGCATCTTAAATGAGTGGAATCACGGCTCCATCTCATCAAAAATCACACTTTTTTTTTAATAATCCATAATTGAGTGGATTATATCTCCATGGAAACAATCTAGTCAAAGAATTCCATCCTAAACAATATTGAATGAGGATTAAGAGAACATGGCTTTTCCGGGGGACATAACATTTTCACACCAGCACAACTGTCTATTCTGATCTCTTGTCTAAATGTCTGTTTTCCCCCAGAACCGCACATGTTTGATTTCTGTAGCTATTTGATAAGTCTTGATATAGGGTAAATTGATTCCTCTTATTTTATTTTTCTTTCTCAAAATAACTTTAGCAATTAGACTTACTTGGTCTTTCCAAAAGATTATTTTTAAAATAGTATTTTCCTTAGCTACAAAAGTCTTACTAAGATTTTGATAGGAATTGACTAAACTTACATATTAACTTGAGGAAAATGGACATCTTTACTCTGTGGAGTCTTCCAGTCAATGAACACAGTATGTTTCTCCATTTATTAGTGTCTTCTCTGATTTCTTTTATCAGTATTTTGTAGTTTATAACCTGAGTATTTGTTAGATTAACAATGAAGTATTTCATATTTTGAGTAATTACAAATGGTATTGCATTTTTAAATTCAGTTCACATGTTTATTGCTAGTATACACAAACACTTAAATTTGTGTTTATCTTGTATTCTGCAACCTAACTTATTAGTTCTAGGAATCTTTTTGTAAATTCCTTAAGAATTTCTATGTTGATAATTATTTAATCTACAAGTAGGGACAGTTTTATTTATTGCTTTTTTTAATCTGTATATCTTTATTTCCTTTTCTTATATTTTCTTTCACTGGCTAGAACTTCCAGCACCATATCAACTGAAAATGAAGTTGCTAAAAGTATAAATTTTGATGACCTAAAAAATGAATTGTCAGAAAAGGAAGCCCGAAGAACCTTATGGTCAAGCAACATATCACATTTACAGAGTGTCATTATTTATTGTATTTTATAAAATTATGATACTAAAAATATTTTGCGTGTAATTTATAAGTTATGTTATTATGCATGTATTGCCATTACTCCCATTACACTGCATAACTGATAAAATATTTTTAAAGGGAAAAACTCTATTTTAGTACCTTTAATAGCATACTTTTTCCTGCTTTCGAATACAGTCCCCACATTTTACTTTTGCACCTGAAAATTATGTAGATGGCCCCAACTGTAAGTTCCAGCAAAACCCTAAGGCTAATTTTCATTGGCCTAGCTTGAGACATGGTGCCCCTCTCTGAACCAATCTCTGAGGGGGTGTGAGAGGGAAAGTACTATACTCTCACTGTCACTGGGAAAGCTGATAAGGTTCACCCTCACCAAAACCACAGGTATTTAGGGTGTTGGAGGAGTGATTATTCAATGGGAAATCAAGGTTCTGTTACCATTCAAAAAATGGGATGCTGAGGAGGCATAAACCACAGAAATCCACCATAATAAATTGCATAAGCATATTTTAAAGAATTTTAAGACATTTATGGTGACATTTCATTAAAGATTCCCTAAGATATTTTGGGAATATCCCTCACTTTGAAATTTGCCAGTAAAGAAAACAACCAGTCCTTCTAACTTCATAATCCTTGGAACATTTTGTATAGGTGGATCATGGGATAAAGTGGACCACGAGTCTAGCTGACCTGATCACGTATCACGTGATCATGTATTTCATGGAGACTGACTTTATTAGGAAGTTCATTTTGTTATCAGCTTTACCAATGCCAGTGAGAGTTATTTGTTCATGTTGTTTGTAAGGAAACCACTGAATGGGCATCAAAATAATTTAGCTTTCAATTAAATAATGTTCTACAATGGTGCAGCCAAGTCCTGCCATCCACTGTTACTGAAAGTGGTGTTATATGCAAACAATTGCCCTCCAAAAATGTGGAAATAACTTTTACTCACCTTCCAACCATGAAACTCTGGCCTCAGTTTTTTCATGTGTTAACTCAGATGCTTCCCACTCTAAAAAGCTGGTGGGAATAAAGGACTCTGTAAGTAGTAAAGCCCCACACAAATGCAAGATATTATTTTGTGATCAGTCTCTGGTCCCAGAACCTAGAACTTTTTGTAAAATCTCCCCTTCAGTTCTATGATCCAATTGAAGATTTTGTTCTAAAAAGAAAAAGCCATTTCAGAACATCTTATTCCCAAGTGGACATTCCCATTCCCCCACCCTCCCATCCCCAAGTGTTGATCTGACTGTGGGGGACCTGCTCTCCACATCCCGATTGATACGGTGTGGTTATCAGAAGTGTGCTTTGATCCATCCCACAGCACTCCTGTTTTCTGTGATTCTCCTCATCCCCAACTTGGCACTGACCTGCTTAATCAAATGGTACTTTTGTATGAGAAGATGTTTGATTTTCTACTTGTGTGTGCTGTCTACTCCCAGAGGTGTTTTGATTTAACCCCATGTGTGGTCCAGCATTGCCTCTTATATACCCAGAGTGCATGAGTATAAAGACTATTTAAGTATATATAACTTGAACTCAAGTTCTGGGCTGGCCTCTAATCATTCTTTCCACTAATCTTACTCTGACCCATTCTCCTAGTGCTTGGATTCCCTGTCTCCTATAGTTGAACCCTGAACACACACCCTTTCTGCATGTTGCTTCCTGCTTTCTCCGAGTCTCCTAATCCCAACTACTTCCCTAGCTGCCTGATCTGTGGCCCTCCATGATATCCCTGGGACATGGTCCTCAATGGACACTTCCTTTCCCCTGCTAGCTTCCAGTTGTTTAGGTCTTTGCTCTCTTCTTGCTCACTGGGAAAGTCACCAGCTTTCAATCTCACACTTCCCCAAACTTCTCAGTCTGCATTTGACTTTGTTATTCATCAAACATTTAGAGAACACCTCCCAAGTGTTAGATACTATGTGATACCTTAGGATATTGGTGAATAAGCGAAAAATTTCCTGCTTCCTGGAACTCACAGTCTAGAAGAGGGAGACCAACAAAGACCATGTACAGAAATAATAATTATCAATTGTGGTTAGTGCTTTTAGGAAAACAATAGGATGCTGAGATAGGGAGTAAAAGAGATGAGGGGAGGATATTTCCTCTCTGAGGAAATGGTTCAAGTCAAGACCTGATGGATGAAAAGGTGCCAGTCCTGTGAAAACAAGCAGACAAATGTTTTGGGCAGATGGAGTAATAGGTACAAAGGCCTTGGGGAAGGACCTCATATACAGCTATGCAGATTGTGCTGGCACAATCAGGCCTGACCTAGAGGGTGGAGGAGGGAGTGGGGGTCTGAAATCCAGCCTGGCTTTGCTCCCCAAGCAGTGTGCCATGGTGAGGGGAAGGAGAAGTTCGTTTTTCTGATTCTCACAAAGGCATGATATAGGCAAGCAGCAGACCTGGTCTTGAATTAGAAAGTGGGCTGCTCTCAATCTAGTCCTTAGTCCTTGGGCTGCCTGCAGCCTGGGTTCACATCCTGGGGTCTCGTATTCTGTCTCTAAATTCATGTCTCCATATGCCTGTCCATTCTTAGAAACTAGTCTATAATTGTTCTTATCTATCAAATGGTATCAACCCATATTTAAGTGGCATTTTACATTTGCTTCAAATCTCACTGGATTCTCCAACATCTTTGTAAGGTAGCCAGGGTAGGCTTTTAAAAAACATGGAGTAGAATTCATATAAAATAAAATGGACAGATTTTAGGTGTTCAGTGAGATGTATTTTGATGATTGTGTACTTCTACCAAACTGCACTTAAATCAAAATATAGAACACTTCCAACAGGTTCAAAATCTCTCTCATGCCCCTTTCTGGTCAGTCTACCACCACCCCAGTTCCAGGTAGCCATTGTCCTGATTTTCATCACTGTCAATCAGTTCTTCCAGCTCTTGGTCATGCAGTAGGTATTCTATTGTACCTGACTTCTTCTGCTCAATATAATGTTTTTTGAAACTTATCACATTGTTATATGTCATTCCTTTTCATTGTTGAGTAATATTACATTGCATGAATGTACCATAGTGTGTTTGTAAATTATCCTATTAATTACATTTGTACTGTTTCCAGTTTGGCTATTTTTTATACAATCACTTTTTGTGGGTATTGACTTTCAAGAGTGGAATTGCTCAGTCATAAGTTATATTTAACTTTACAAGAAACTGACAAACAGTTCTCCAAACTTATATCATTTTAACTCCCACCAGCAATCTCTGTGCATTCCAGTTATTCCACATCTCCACCAACATTTGATTTTAGGCATTTTTGTGGATATAGAATAGAACCCATTGTTATTTTATTTGCCAAGTATCTGATGACTAATCATGTTGAGCATTCTTGCATGTGCTTATTGGCCATTTATTCTATTGTGATGTGTCTATTAGAGTCTTTTGCAGGTGACTACTATTCATTTCATTATATAGATAAGGAGATTGAGACTCAGAATCAAGTGTCTTGCCCATAAGTCTCAGCTAATAAATAGCAAATCCAAATCTTTAACACACATCACCTGATACTGACTGGCATTTAATTCCCAATGCACTGAATTTATTTCTACAATAGGAGACATTGGGTGCAGTAGAGGAAGGTACAGATGTGTAGACTAGAAGAAGGAGGTGATTTTAGGTTAGCTGAAAATAACAGACTTTTAAAACAGATCTAAAGCCATTTCACTCTAAATCTGAGTCTTTGTGTGATGACTGATACCTTCTCAGGCAGGGATCTGCTCTCAGCCTCAACCACTCAGTGCTGCCAAGCTCAAAAATGAGCTCTTCTTGTTCATGCAAATGCTTTTCACCAGGCTTCACTGTTCAGCATATTGGTTTAATTCAGTCAATTAAAATAGCCACAATTTCTCCTGTCCATGCCACATTGCACTAAATTAATATTTGGTTGATGAAGTGTGAATGCTTCTAAACGCTTGATTTTCTCACTAAAATATATCCGGAGGAGAGTGTGTATCTTTTCTCTGTCTTTTTTGTTTGTTTGTTTGCTTTGACAAGTAAGTGAATTTTGGAATTGGACCATCCATGAAAATTCCTTGATGCTAAAGGTAAATCTCTGAAGCAGTGAAAGTGAGTAACTAGCTCCAGTTGTATTTGATACAATGAGTTTGAGTGTTACATGTCTGAGTAATAAGTGAAACATTACAGGCTCCCTTTCAAACCAAGAGTACACTATCCTCTAGATGGAAGGCGCCTGTTGCTCTCCTTCTAATTCTGTTTGAACAAAGTCTTGGATTCCCCCCCGCCCCCAAATAATGAATGAAGTGAATAAACCATTGAGCCTCTAATTCCATTCAATGCCTTTGCTCTCCTGCGAGGTGCATCCGGTGGGGTTGACAATGCCAGAGAATTACTTTGAGTACTTGTTCTCAAAGTACACAGTTCTTCACAAAGCTCTGGCAAACAATCTTACAGAGCGGCTGGAGCACCCCATTCAGACCCGACTGTGTCTGCTCTCATGGGAGTTCAGAGTCTGGGACAGGGTGAGGGAAAGAAAGTGGGATAGTAGTCCTAAGACAGAAGTACTCAGCCAGGCATAAAAGGGCTGTGCCAACATCTGTGAGGGGAAGATTGAAATAAGAGAGATGAGGCTAAAATTTAATGAGTTGAATCTTTAAACCTTTCTCAAAAAGTGTTATTACAACTCCTTCAACTTTCTTTGATTATTTTTTCCCTCTTTTTTCTTTATTCTCCAATTATTGAATGTTTTTTTGTTGCAGTGTGTTTTAGGTGCAGAAAATTTGATCCAACGCTTTTAGAAGAAAGGAGAGGAATTTTTTTGCTTTCATTCAAGGCATTTTAATGGATAAAGTGATATTACAGTCCAGGGTTTGACTGACCATGAGGACTATATTTATAATTGCTGGTTCTAATCACTTGGCATAGGACTTCATTGTTAGGTTTGAATGTGCAAACATGATTAACTTCCTCACTTCTTTTTTACCTTAGTACTTTAAATTTTCACCATGATTAATTACAAAGAATTTTTTTTCTCTCTTAAGATTTGATGTCATGAAGCTAGAGAGATAAACCAAGAAGACTTCCATTTGTCAAAATGGTGAGGCATTTCTTGTGGGGATAGGAAGGTAGGCAATTTGGGAGGGGACTGGGTCGTAAGCCAACCATGCAAATATTATCTAAGGGACTCTTAGTCTGTGGAGTAAAAGGGGGAAAAGAACCTGTTAAAGAGAGAAGGTCTCTTCAGAGATTTATTTATTTAGTAGTTAACCAAATGTGAGAGGACCCTTTCTGGCCTTCAAGGCTTTGAATTCAACTTAAGCCTTGGACTTAAACTCCAAACAGAAATACCCCTGGATGAGTTTTAAAGGCCATTTCAGTTAACGCTCAGGAGAAAAATATAAATGTGATGGGAAGAGAATTTTCTCTATGTTTTTCTGTCTACCCAAACTACCCAGATTACTTAAACAAATCAGAACCCACTGAGTAAACAGAGAGGGACACCTAGAACAATCAAACGATCGAATGCTCCCCTACAATATTGTAATAGTACCAGGCCCACCAATGGAAATATCATGTTGGCTTGGCTTTATCCCAAGAAAATCTGAATAGATTTAGGGTCCTATTAATGAACAAGGTATGTCTACATTCGTTTTTTTTTTTTTTTTTAACCAAACCTTCCTGATAAATAGACATCTCTAGGGAAAGAGAGGTCACATATATTGACTGTGAAGTACTGGAACATATACAAACCAAAAGTAGCTGGTTAGAAATAAAAGATTTTGTCTTCTTGACAGAGATGTCCTTTTACGTGCTAAGTGCTCTATTAGCCTATTGAGACCGTAGCATGTTAGAGCTGGAAGTGGCCTTTGAAGATCATCTAGTTTGACCCCCTCACCTTGCAGAGAAGGAAGCTGAAAGTGTAAAAACAACAGCAGCGACACGGTCAGGAGAATCTCTGACAAGATCGCAGTTGATGTCGAGGCACTAAATATCCACCTGCTCAGGCCCTTGTACAGAAAGGAACCATTCAGCCTGCCTGCATCTTTGATTCCTAGGAGAGGTGTAAATCCTACCCCCGTAGTTAAAGCTTTCTGGTGGGACTGCTGCTTATTTAGAAGTTAACAAAGGCTAAGGGAACCCATTGTGAAATGTTTATTTGGAGGGAAAGAATCTAAACTCACACTCTTGTCATGGTCATTTTTTTAAGAGGGTGACAGATTGAGGCAGGGGGAGGGAAGAGGCTCTAGCAAAGTGCAGCAGGGGAGACCATGGGAATGGATGCTTGCTCTCCACGGCTTGTTATTGTTGTTTTCTTATGGCCATGTCCTCAGAGGGGTATCAGGTTTCTCACCATGGCTGGGGATGGGGTTCGGAATGTGGCGGACAATACGATGATTTCCTTCCTGGTATGTCCCTGAATGGCCAGAACAGTCACACTGTCGGAAAATCTGCAGCTGCTCTGTTGCTGTTGACAACTTCATTATCCCAGTGATATTCAGCTGGATAATTCATTTCACGAGTGTGGCAATATCTCCTGATATGCCTAATAGGTTGAGAGTAATTTTGTAGGCTTTTGAAGATAACTGTCTCCTCTTATGCTTAGCTTTGCCCTAATATGGGAAACAATGATAGCTGCCATTAGAAAACTGCATGGTAATGATCAGCTTTTTCCGTTTAGGTCTGGCCCCCAAGCCACAAAGGCAGGAAGCATTAGTGATTTTAATGATACACTAGATGTAGGTTACTTATGTCCTGTGCAACTGCTTTTTTATCACTCTGCAGTTAACCTTCAGATGACTACGGCATTCTCCAAAATAAGGTGACCCTGCTAAGGATATAAAAGTAGTTAGTTAATGGTTCCAGGGATGGGGGTTGGGGGGCCGGTTGTGATCTTTAACATGATATGTCTACAGTCACTTACCAATGCTGTCCTAAAATGGAAGAACCAGATGAGAAATAAGAAATGTGATCCATGAGTAGCATTCAACAGCCAAGCTGCAATTTTTCTTTAAATATAAGGACAGTAGTATAAAATCAGTTCTTCAGAGTTCTCATTATTTCAGTTCAATTGAACATCACCTACCATGCACAGAGCCCCAATCCTTGAGCCGAGAGGGAAACTCAAAGGTTGGTATGGTCTGAGTCTTACTCTCATGGAGTTTACAATTCAATAAGAAAAGTTGGTAGAAACCCAAGAAGCGCTAATGATGGTAGGCTGTACTGAGAGCACTAAACATAGTTACAAATACTATAAGGAGAGAGGAGAGAGACATTCGTTCCCTTTGGGGACATAAAAGAGAAGGTGAATATACTATATATAAGGACTTCTTCCTTCATCTACCACTCAATCTTAACTCTTTTGAGAGAAGCTGGATTCCTGAGAATCTTACTTGAGTCAGCTTCAAGGAAATTAGGATTCCTCATCATATCTGATTCCTAAATGCTTTTTAGTCATCACTGATGATGACCAATTCCAAGTATTCCAAATGAAACTGGAAAAGCCAATATAAAAATAGATCTAAGAATCTTTTGGCTTCTCTTTTTATCCTTTAATCTACCACCGTGCTGTTTTCTTAGCTTTATAAAATGAAATCTGACTACACAGCCTCCTGATGGCAGCTAGAAAATTGACTGATTCTCTGTTAATGCTTCGAACTATAGGCATTTTTTACACGCGCTATACCCAGCCAGCAACGACTGCCCCTTCCCCCCTTTCCTCATCTCCTGGAAACTCTAATCTACTTATTCTCCCTATTAATTTGCTATTTCTAGATATTTCATATAACCAAATCATACAATATGCGGCCTTTTGTGTCTGACTCCTTTCATTCAGAATAATATTTTCAAGGTTAATTCATATTAAAACATATCAGAATTTCATTCCTTCTTAACAGATGAATAATATTCCATTTTCCATTAATATACCGTGTTTTGTTTATCCATTCATCTGCTGATGGACACTTGGGTTGCTTCTACCTTTCAGCTATTGTGAATAATTTTGCTATGAACATTGGTGTACAGCTATCTGTTTGAGTTCCTGTTTTTGATTTCTTTGGATATATGCCTAGGAGTGGAATTACCAGGTCATATGGTAATTCTATATCTAACTTTCTGAGGAACTTCTATAGGTATTTTGATATTGATTTCCTTTACAAAAGAAGGAAGAGGAAGAGGATGAAAGAACTTGCCTAAACTTCAGCCAAGTCATTTATTCTTTGGTATTTTGACTCACCAATTTGATCACTTTTACCTATATATTGATTCTATACATTTTTTAAAAACCCAGTTTTCACAGTCTCTTGTGAAGATTCAAAAGGCTTGACGGATAGATGTTTGTGTATATATGATTTTGAAGAAGTTGAAACCATTCAGCCTGCAGGTTGCTCTGTTGTCCTAATCTGAGCAAACTCCTCCCGTTTATGAATTATCAAATCCTGGGACATTAATGATTTCAATTTTAATTCTTTGAGAATTCAGCACAACTTTCTTAGAATAAGTGAAGACACAAAAGTCGTCTTTGGCTTTGATTTGCAAATAAAGATGGAGAAAACGAACACTGTGACTAGAGAAGGACCCCAGCTTCTCCATGACGGATCATATTCCTCTACCACAAACCCCAAAACAGTCCAACTGTCACGATGCAGAGGCATGACCGAGATCCAGTTAGCAACCCATTTATTGTGAATGCTATTCATTATGATAAAATCCAGTATATCGAAGATTATAGATGGCCTTGGGGATAGTTGTAAGTGACCTATGCGGACACCTCTTGAAGAGATTTAGGTGAATACTGCCACCTATTGATAGGTGAAATCTATGCGACGAATTCCTCCTCTGACCTGACATTATCAGAGCAGATCGCATTACTCAGTTAGCCAAAGCTTTTCTAACAGCCCGAAGTTCACACTACTTAGTACATTTATGATGAAAAACAAGTATCTTATAGTTATTTAAAACAACTTCTCCTGAAATACATTTCTGGTAAGAGGCAAAGGAGTGTGGTGGAAATGACATAAGCTTTGCAGTCAGAGTTCCGAGTTTGAATCTCAGCTCAGCCACATAGTACATAAACAATTAGTCTCTCTGACCTTTAGTTTCCCCCTCAGTTAAAGCAGATGATCCTACTTTGTAGGATGTGAGGATTTGTGATTTTGCTGCATGACTCACAGGGGCTATTTGATAAATGGCAGCACTTATTATCATTTTTCCACCAAGCTATTACAAGTAACTATTTGTGGAGCAATGACTGGTAATACGACAAACCACATCATGTATCAGACTATGACAAACTCTTCTGTGTGGTTCAGTTATCCCTCAGCAATGCCACTTGTCTACTATAGTATCTCTGACTTCCAAAATGAGGACAGTGTGAACATAAATATTAGAATGTTAAGTGTGTCAATTGAGAAAATGAGGATAAATGGACTTCATTACCAAATGACTGCCCTAGAGGATATATGGGGCTGGGCAGATAAAGAATTATGATAAAACTTTGGAGTTGCATATAAATGGGGCTTTGTGACCCGCTGGATACGGTTGGGACTTAGGACCAGACCTGGAAGGCTCACATTCCTTCCTCGGCATGGTGTGGGGGATCCAGGCCCCGTACAGACAATAGGGGATTCATAGCTGGAGAATTCTAATGATGACTGAAAGGAGGGTGGCAGCCAGAACAAGCACACTTTTCAGAAGCGCGGACCCCGATTATCACATCAGTGTTACAGCCTGGCGAGAGGCTGCTGAGAGGCAGGATGAAGCAGTTCTTGGAAAGCTTTCAGTGAAGTGTTTGTAGCCTCCTTGAGAGAATCAATCCCATTTCTCAAAAATGTGACACTGGAAAATCTCACATGATTAGTTCAGATAAACACTGTCATCAGATCGCACCAGAAGTCACATGGACCATTTCTTTTCTGAAGAGCATTTTTGAGTTCCATGCCTCTATTCTCCAAGACGTAGAGAAAAATTCCAAAAAGAGGGTTTCTCAGGATATGTGGGGGCCTTTGCTTTTAGGTTGAAAGGTCCACCGGTGCTTAAAACAAAATAATCAATAAATAACATGTCTACGAACAGTCTGCACCTTTTGAAAAGGTCTGCTTTGGATTGAATAGCCAATACCCTCCCCCACCTCACCCCCCAACCTCCCACTTTCTTTTTCCCTTGGGGCTTAGAAATTGAGAGGGAGGAGGAGGACGAGTTTCACATTCATTGCTCACAACTTCACACATAATAAGCATGTTCAGATGCACCCTGGGGTGTTAGTTTTCTTTTCCTATTTTTTGTTCCCCTTTTAGAAGCTTTCGATAAGTAGCACATTTTAGTTTTGAAAAGAATCGGGGCTGTTCTTGAGCACCCGCGCCCTGCGGGAGGTCAGGGGATTACAGAGCGGAAGCAGACTGGCCAGACTCTTTGCTGACCACAGTAAGGGACTGACACTTTCTTTCCATAATTTAATTTTGAGACTCTGATCAAAAGACACCCCATAAAAGAAATATCTGCTGAAAAAAAAAAAAGAGTGAAAAAATGTTTGAAAATGGCCATCCAAAAGTGATCAGTTTAAATTTATATCTTCAGACAAACCACATGGAACTAACCGCAAGGCAGAAGTACATTTGCAGTAATGTATGGACACTCTCAGAATACGGGCAGGATTTGCAGGGGAGAGTGGACATGACTGAATTTTGATGTTGGTGGGCTTTGGCCTCGTTTCACAAGTATTCTTCTGATACTCTAAATGTTGCACGTCTGAAATCAGAGGACAGTACACAAAAAGGAGTTCCCAAATCCCTCATCTTACAAGGAAAACTGAGGCCTAGAGATGATGGATGAGAGAAAGGGAGAAAGGGAGGGAGGCAGGGAGGCAGGGAGGCAGGGGGAAGGGAAGAAGGGAGGAAGGAACTCTCCCAAGGCCATGTAGCCAGTGAGGAATAGCACCAGGGCCCTGGCTCAAACTCCCCATTCCCAAGGGGCTGAACTTCCTAGGGAGACTCTAACCCATGGCCTCTGCAAATGGCCTTGCTTGTTTCCAGTTCATCTATCACAACCTTCTACCTCTCCTCACAAATGGCTCCTTAAAGCAGTTTACGCACATTCCCATGGCTCCAAAGACTCAGCCTCCTGTTCTTTACCCTAAGTAAACAGTGACCAGATCACAACATGATGCCCAGATAATCTCTATGCTTAATCAGTTGATCAATAATCAATTCATGATCATTATATGTCCATCACCCAGGTTAAAACTTGGCGTCATCTTCAACTTTGCGCTCTCTCTCTCTCTCTCTCTCTCTCTCTCTCACACATACTTCCTCCCCTAACCCCATGCATACGTTTGAAGAGTCCTTTAAGTTCTGCCTCCAAAGTTGTACTCCACAGTCTTCTCCTAATTTACATTTTCATAGGTCCTAACCATCCATGTCTTCCTGCTTCCAAGTTCTCATCACTTCAACTCATTGTCCACCATGGCTAGACCAGAGGGACCTTAAACTCACCGACTCTCTTCTGCTCAAATTCCGTCATCTGTAGGATAAAGGCCAAACTCCTTTCATAACCTTCATAGCATTCAGGACCTCCCCATTCTAGCCCCTGCCTACTGTTTGAGCCTAAATTTCATTACATCTGCCCATCACTATTCACTCCAGCCCCACCGGACCACTTTTCATTCCCCAACTCTTCCTGGAACTCTGTGCCTTGACTCAATTCCCTTCCCTTTTTTCAACCTGTGGATTGTCTTCATTCTTCAAGATCCCATTCAAATGTAGCCTTTCCTGTGAATCTTTACTCGTCACCCCAAGAGGAAATAATCACTCCTTTATTTGTGCTCCCATAGCACATTGCTCATACTTTTTTATGGCACTTATTTAATTCTGCCTTCTATTAAAATCAGTTGCATCACCCACACTAAATAGATCTACTTTGTCTTTGAAAAGATGTCTCATTCATTTATTTTATTCCCTCCCCACCATAGGGCTTAGTCCATTGCTTTGCATATAATAAGTGCTTCTCGTTCTTAACATTCATCCAGCATTTACTATTTGCAACACAGTAGGCCAAGCACTGAACGAGTTGGAAGAGGATAATATCAAATAATTAAAATTCAACCCCTGTCTTCAGAGGAGCTTTTAATCTAATCACTGAAACATATTCACAAATAACATAAGTGAACAAACTGTGGAGATAGAATTGGCAGGGTGGGGGGTGAGCACTGAATATGAAAGGAAACCTTGTCAACTTCCTAATGAGAATGCTGGGTGGGGTGATGGGGAAGGGGTGGAGGTAAATAAAGAACAAGATTGTTTTCAAATCCCAACCCGGTGCTGTAGTCATTGTTAGGGTCCTGCCTGGTCTGGCCAATCCAATTTATCCTTCCTCCAATATAAGAGTAATCTGCCAGAATGAGTTAACTCTCCCATTCCAATGTTTACCACTGAATGAATCAAATATTAGAGAATTGGAGACTGATGCTGAGAGTCATCAGTCTTAGCTGAGAATACAGTTTGTAGAGATGAGACAAACTCCAAGAAAACAGCTTGCTTAAGTATGCTAATGCTGCTGGAATGCAATACACCAGAAATGGACTGGCTTTTCTAAGATTTATTTAGTTACAAATTTACAGTTCCTCAGAGGAAAGGCAGCTAATTTTCATTTGGATTTCTCTGTCACATGGCCCTCTGCTGGCCCTCTCTCCCAGCTTCTAGGTTCAAACGGCTCTCCCCAGTGCAAGTCCTATCTGCATCTCCAAATGTTTGGGTCTGCATTGCTTCTCTCTCTTCTGACTCTTCCTTTTTTAATTTTTTTTTTAATTAGTTGCTTTTTTTTATAGCCATCATCATGTTTATTTCTTAGAATATCTGCATCAATTCAGAAAAAGTAATAAAAAGAAAACAGAAAAAAAAATTCATACATACCATACCCCTTACCCCTCCCCTTCACCAATCACCAGCATTTCAATCCACTACATTTATTTTAACATTTGTTCCCCCTATTATTTATTTATTTTTAATCCATATGTTTTACTTGTCCATCGATAAGGCAGACAAAAGGAGCATCAAACACAAGGCTCTCACAACCACACAGTCACACTGCAACAGCCATATCATCACACAATCATCTTCAAGAAACATGGCCACTGGAGCACAGCTCCACATTTTCAGGCAGTTCCCTCCAGCCTCTCCATTACACCTTAACTAGACAGGTGATATCTATTTAATACATAGGAATAACCTCCAGGATAACCTCTTGACCCTGTTTGGAATATCTCAGCCATTGTCACTTTATTTTGTTTCATTTCACTGTTCCCCCTTTTGGTCAAGGAGATTTTCTCAATCCCTTGATGCTGAGTTCCAGCTCATTCTAGGATTTCTGTCCCACATTGCCAGGAAGGTCCACACCCCAGAGAGTCATGTCCCACATAGAGAGGGGGAGGGCAGTGAGTTTACTTGCTGTGTCGGCCGAGAGAGATAGGCCACATCTGAGCAACAGAAGAGGTTCTCTTGGGGGTGACTCTTAGGCCTAATTTTAAGTAGGCTTAGCCTATCCTTTGCAGGATTAAGTTTCATTTGAACAAACCCCAAGATTGGAGGCTTGGCCTATTGCTTTGGCTGTCCCCACTACCTGTGAGAATATCAAGAATTCTCCACTTGGGGAAGTTGAATTTTCCCCCTTTCTCACCATTCCCCCTAGGGAACTCTGCAAATACTTCCCTATTCACTGTTCAAATCACTCTGGGATTTATCCGGGCATCACTCTGGACAAACCTACAAAATCTCATGCCCTACGCAAGGTTCCAAGTACTATGTTGTTCGATTAAGCTGTCCACATAAGTTATATTAGGAAATGCACTACTGACTTTTCCTTTTAAGCCTCCAGCTGATCAAATTAAAATGTCACTCATTGCAGAAGGCACTCCCCTTAGGTGACCACAGTTGTAATCAGTATAGATGAATTTCACATGTTGATGACTTAAGTCCATAGCAACAGAACAACTGGGCACCATCATCTGGCCCAGTTGACACCTGAACCTAACTGCTACACAGCTGGAGAACAAAAAGTAAGCACATGCTGTAAAAATGCTGGGGGGATGGGGCGTGGCAAAGTAAATGTGATCATTATGGGTTGTGATGAATCAAGAAGGGCTAATTGGAGGAGGCAAGCCTTAAAAAGCTGGTCACTTGGCAAGAAAACTCAGATGGACTAAATGAGCTATAAGTTTCTTTTCAATTCTGAGACCCCATATTCTTTATTCATTCACTCAATAAATACATGTCAGTATGTCAACAAATACTCTCTGGATATTTCTTGAGTACCTTCTACATGCCAGGAACTCTGCTAGCCACTGAAAAACAGCAGTAAATGAGGCTTTGCATTATAATGAGTATAATGTGGATAACTTATATTAAGCAATTAAGTGCAATAAAATGTGATGAATAAAATGATAAGAGAATACAGGATAACAAGGGACCTATCAGCTCAGGGACCAGAAAAATATCCCTGAAAAGTAATATTTAAACTCTAAGGCTGCATAGGAGTTATCCAGACAAAAAGGATTGAGCATTATAGGCAAAAAAAAAACAGTATATTCAGAGACCTGGACCTGAGAGAGAATATGGTATGTCCAAGGAACTGAAAGATATTCAAAAACGCTGAAACGGGACTTACAAATCAGTGGATGACAAGAAATTAGGCTGGAGAGGTAGGTGGGGCCAGATTATAGAGAGTTTTGCTAAGGTGTATTACATTTAATCTCTAGGCTTTGAGAAACATTCAAGTATTTGGCACAATATATCTAACCTGTTAAGTACTTAATAAATGTCCATTGAACAGTGGCTTCACAGATGAATAGATGAATGAATCTCCTTTACAATGGACATAGGCATATTGACTCAGACTTCAGAATATGCTCTGGAAAGCAGTGCCACATTTCAGAAGGAATCATCCCCTTTGGTTTACATAGCAGTTGGAATTCATTGGCCCAGTGAGCCAGTTCCCTAACCTTAGTCAAGTTGGTTTATCCCAGCAGAAGGAATTTAAGTAAACCTGTACTAAAGTCACTTTTTTAAAGATTAGGGTGAATTTTTACCTGGCAATCTCTTAGGTTTAAGCTGCAAATAGGCAGCCTGACATTTCTTAATCCTTGGTGAAAAAAATTTGCCTTCTGAAAATCAAGGGCATGAATACTTCCAAATTGGATTATGCTTCTATGGGCAAATATATCCAAAGGGAGAAAGCTAATAAATGTTCCAGAGAGAGATTCTGCTTTCTAATAAGAAAAGAAAAATAAGACAATTTTAAAAGTTGAGCTCTTCCTTAAGAGACCCAGATTTTATGAATCATTGAGCCTTGCCTCGATGTTCCCAGCTCCATGTCAGTGGTAAGTTGCCAGGGTAAGGTTTTGTCTATAGAAAAGGGGAGATTTTCAGGAATATTAGATGCCAGTCTCAGGATTCTAATTTATTGTCAGGCCAAAGATTAACACTTCCTACTCATGTTTACAATCAGGAGAACTTCTTCTGGTTTGCTAGAGTCACATTCAAAATTCAGGAGTGGATTTGGCTCCAGGTATAACAGAAGACTCATTGCCTAGTAGAAAGGTCCAAAATTATTTCTGAAGTCATCATAGCAGTTTTAAGCATTTATTTGTCAGAAAGAGAATCTGCATAGAGCTTCAGAAAGACTCATAATACTCTTGCTAAGAAACTCTGTGTGTGTGTGTGTGTGTGTGTGTGTGTGTGTAATATTCATGTGTGCTCACAATGAGCAATGCCCATCTAACATAATAAGCAGCCCACGAAGGTCATTTACCATTTTATTTCAGAGAGAAGCATGAAAAATGCCTACATATGTGGCTTTCTAGGAAATCCATTCTCTGTGTTTCATTAGTCATGTAAAGCAAAATACTGTGAAAGCAGCCAGGTATACCCATATGTGGCTGACACAGAAGTAGCACTTGGAATCTTCCTCCTGAGATGGAGCTCCTCAGTATCCAAAGTCCCGTGTCTGCTGACTACTTTATCAGAACCTGCTCAGATAAAAACCCAACATTGGATGAACAGCCCTAATAAGATTTGGAACTTCCTTAAGATGCCCCTGGCTCATGTTGGAAGCCCATAAAGGATTGCATAAGTACCCTGTGGTGAGGAGATGTGGCTGCCACCTGTGTGCTTTTGGTCCTATGCAGCTGTGAGAATAAGGGAATGCCTAAACACAGAAAAGCTGTGTACCATTTGCAGTAACAGATAACTGGATGGGCTCTTGGATGCCAGACGATATTTCTTTCCTACAGTAGGAGTACAAAACTAACGTTGCCTTCCTGCCCCTTTGCTCACCCGAGTGACAGTCGATTCCAATTCAATCTTTTTTACCATGAAGATTGTTGTCCCTGCATGCTCTTCCAAATGCTGAGATACAACAGGCTGAAAACACACTGAAGTCATGGCATCCTTTTACTCCACACACAAGCTTGAGAAATTAAGCCTTCCGAGGCTGCAATCCCGAGAATACACCTAGATTCTGAGCCAAAGCCATTTCCCTCTCTCCTTTACTCCCTGTGCATTATTTGCTCTTTTATTTTGCATTAAGAGTAGCTTCGTGATCATGGACGTCAGCTCTTGCCTGTAGTGATCCTGTTCGCATTTTATTCTTTACACAGAATAGGAAGGAGATTTGCTTGCTTTGCTCAGAGGCTGAGCCACAGGAGAAAGCAAAGCAAATGTGATTTACTGAATGAAAGCACTGGACAATTACCAACAACTTGTTCCTCTGCTGCCTCGAACAACCTAAACTGGTAAGTTGAATTTATCGTTGTTTTTCTTCATGTGAATGTGGGGCTTCCTTAGCCCCTGGGTATTTTTTAAATGTGTATCTATTACTGAATACAGTTTAAATGATGTAAAAAAAATCTGCATCTTCTAAAGTTAGCTGCAGTTAGTCCATGAAGAATGCACATAAACACAGATCCAGAGCTCTATAGTAGTACAGACATGTCCAGGTGAAGAAGCAGGGATAAGGTGGGGAAAGCACCATTTCTGATAGATGAGGGGTTTGTGTGCAGCAAGCTTAAGTGCATTGGTGCTTGTGTAACTTGATTAGCATTAGCTATGAAAACTAGATTACTATTTTCATTGTGTAAAATCATTTCCGAGTTGGGTTCCTGGGTACCTACAAAATACCTGTTGGATCAAATAAAGATGGGTCCTATCATGCTGGTAATTCTGAATACAAACCCAGGCATATTGCTGTCTTTAATCCAGTTTGCAGGCTGGGCATTCAGAGTGTAATGCCAGCATTCTGTGCACCTGGGTGAGTGTACCCATAAATAACATCATGACCATGATGTCAAACATACCTGCCAAGTGGACACAATGGATGTGCATGCAAACACTTGCTTGATCTACCACCACTTTTGCATCCATGTTCTTTTTTTTTATTCCATGAGGGTAAGTGGCTAGTAGAGTGCACTGGGTTCCAAGTGGTATTTGGTAAGTGTCCTGTTACCTGTGTCAGTCACTGGCCCAGCCAAGGCCACTGGGAATAACACTGATAATTGATGCTGAGTTTGCTTGTCCTGGACTGTCAAATCCCCAGGCTCACTTGATTTCTTTGTTTCTGAAATAAGTTGTAAGTCAACTTCTGCAGAGGCAGAAAGTAAGTAGAGAAACTATTGCTTTTCCTATCCCTTGCTCTCTCATCACCACCCATTTTTTGTCTTTTGTTTGTCTGGCTACCACAAGGTTTTACAGAAATGTCAATCCATCTCTGGTGGGCTCAGAGTCCATATAAATGTCATATAGAGTTTAATGTCTTTGGTGCATTCTACCACAGTATATCATTGCCCATTTAGACACAGTTGTCACCTTGGGTACTGACAAAGATGGATGATGTTGGAACAGTGAGCAGCATGCTTCTCTAAATAAAAACCAAAACTAGGAAATCTAGAGAATGGTTAACTTTTACCTGGTAGAAAGGATTCCCAGGCCAGTCAACCACAAGGGGAGGGTCATTCTCCCATCTGATTTCATGATTTCAAAAATGATGGCATTCTGAGGCTGCAAGGGTAATTTAGTGGTAGAATTCTCGCCTGCCATGAGGGAGACCCAGATTTGATTCCCGGCCCATATGTTTCCAAAAAAACACAAAGAAAGAACAAAGAAATGAAAAATTCAACAAACAGTGCTGCAGTAACAGGATACTCACATGGAAAAACAATGAAATGTGACCCACCATACATATACAAAAAAAAAAAGATGGCATTCTAACAGAAAGGAGACAGCATTGCCTAGGGATTACAGGACTGGTGATGTTAGGATATTAGGGCACTTTTGTTGGTTACCCAATAGATGTATGTCTTTTGGAAATACCTATATCCTCCCTTCCTTCCATTGACTGTTTCAAAGAAGACATGCCAAGCACAATTAGCATACTCATATTACATACTACTTTAAGCTCTGTTAGGAAAGGGTACAATAGATAATAAAGATCATCATCCATGCACTTTAGTCCCAAGACCATTTATCATAGATCCACAGATAAGAGTTGATGTGGTAATGAGAGTATACATGCCCTTCCCTTATGTAAGGGCTATAGAGTACTTTGCAGGATGTGAGAACACACTTAGGGAATCAAAGGGGAGAATAGAACTACAATGTAGCATTACAAACATTCAAGTTGAAAGAAATAGGTCATGTAAATAGTCAGGATTTTTCCATATTGATCAGTAATACCTGATTTTTTATATTTACAAGATAAAAAAGACCTTAAATGTTTTAAGACACACACGCATGCAAGTATTTTGGAGGAAAGTAGTTCAGATATAGGTAGAATCCATGTATAGGAAACAGGGTAACTTTCAGTTGTACAAATTACCCCGATACTCAAGCCACTTTCCATGCACATGGAGCTAGCAGCTGCAAATCTACTGATTTGAGGATTGTTTGCCAAAAAATTCTCCCACCTCTAGGATTAAGTTACCTGAAATTCTTTCATCAGGGATTCAGTTAAGTATTGCTGTCTTTGATAAAGCACTGATATTCTTAGAAGGAACAATAAATTAAATCACTCATACTTTATCATAAATGAATTTATTAAATTTTTCTCCTATGAAAAGTGTAACCCAAATGAGGTTGAATTAATATTAACACTGCTGTTTTCTATTTACTTCATATCTGTCTCCAAGAACTTGCCTCATAATTATTATTTCACTCTTTGTAGGTGGCCTTTAGAACAAGGTATTTCCTTCTTTCTATGGAATACTTGGATTAGAGAACACCATCTAGATTTTCTGTAGGCCCTTGAGAGTCACATTGTGGAAAGCCAGTTTATCTCCTTCATCTTTTGTATCTGCCCAGCTATCTCCATCCCCACTATCACAAGCTAGAGTTGAAGTCACCCGCTTTTACTGGGGTTTTTTTCAAGACCAGCATACTTGTTTTTTGCCTGCCACTGATCAGTCCCAATCCATCTTTAAGTTTAACTTCTTGCTACCAGAATAATTCACTACAAATGCAAGTCTCAGCATTTACTCAGTCCTTCAGTGCTTCCCTGCTGGCTACAGGTCAGTCTATGTTCCTTATCATGAGATACAAGGCCCTTGATAATCTGACCCCCACTGGCGTCAACCTTCCAGCAATACTGTGATACTTCACATCTCCATTTTGTAATCTGAGCTACTATACCCAAAATGTTCTTTTCTTCCCTTTCTATCAGTTGATTTCTCATTTGTCACTCAAAATCCTGCTCAGGCATCACCTTCTTTGACCCATTTGCCCTTTCTCCCATGACCACCTCCTGTCACCCACAAAGTCAATCATCCGCTCCTCTCCATTAGTTCTGTACCTCAGACATTTCGAGAGCAGTACTTAAAGATCTCAGATCTAGACCCATATTTAAATACCAGAATTGCCCTCTTAGTAACGCCTCAATTTCTTACTTTGTAAAATTGGAATATAAATAGCTCTTACTTCACAGGGCCATGATATGAGTATTGAGTCAATACATGTAAAGGCATTATTCTAAATATGCCTGGCTGAGGACAAGTGCTATGGAAGCATAAGTTATTATTATTATTTCATAATTTCATGTACCACGCTATTTCACAGCTATACATTTGCATAGCTATCTCTCTTTCTAGCCTATGAGCCCCTTGGGGCACAGGTAAGGTGACCAACTGCTCTTGGTCTGCCCGGGACTTTGCCACTTTTAGCGCTGAGAGTCACGCATACTGGAGAGCCCCTTCATCCCAGGCAAATCAAGACATTTGGTCACCCTGGGAAGAACCCTTTCCTAGTCACTTTTGAATCTTCAGGGTCTATCACAGGATACAAAGGTTACAAAGTAGATCATCCATAAGTCTTTGTTGAATTATAGAACCAATAGTAATTATCTTTCCACATTCATTCTCATAAACCTAAGTTTTCAAACTTCAAAAACCAATGTATTTTTTGGCATGGAGTCATAGCTGAATTTTCCAAACTTATCACTGAATAGATTATTATTTACAAAAGATAAAGTGCCACCACAGAAATTGTAATGGTTGTTTTCACCCTGTTATATATCATCACTGTAATAGAATTGGTCACCTTTAGCAGTTAAAGGCATACCTGTCATGTAAACAGTAGGAAGAGGATGGGAAGGGATCAAGCTTTCTTTTCCATCTAGTGATAGGCAGGTTGAGGTCCCCAGTTCACATCACAGCATGAAGAGCAGCCTTGACCCAGGCAGAAATGTTGCCTTTGCTGAATGTGTCTGTCTACCCAGCCAGCAAGACTGGCTGGAGTTCTCGTTTCTAATGGGCTGTGCCTTACAACTACTCCTCACCCGAAACTGGCTCAGATCTTCTTTCACAGTACAAATAAAATGAGAACATCCCACAGCCAAGCTCCGATGAAACATGGACTCTGGAAGTTCCAGAACTCATAACAAGGGCAAGAAGGTCTTGCATTCAGAATCAAGGTCTAGGAAGAAAGAGCTGACAGGCAGCCAGACCAATCTCCATAATAATAATAATAATTATTATTATTGCAGGGTTGTTAAGAGAATGGGCCTTGGAGACAGATTCAAATCCTGCCTTCTCCATTTATTAGCTATAAGACCTTGGGCACATCAGCTAACCTCTCTGGGCCTCAGTTTCCTCATTTGTAAAATAGGGATACAGTAGTAACAAATCCCATTGGGTTATTATTGCATTTTATCTTTTAAAAAAAGCCTGGGGCAAACCTGATTCCTAATGTTCTAATGAGTATTGGGTGGTACAATCACACAAGGTATCAGGAGTGAAGGAAAAAGAGAAATGAGGCATGGAAGGAAAGAAGACAAATACAATGTGGTTCATAACGGAGCTAGCCACAGCTTCACGAGGAAACACATATGATCGTTTATCTGTGATGGTTTCCAGAAGCCCTTCAAACAGTCTACCTGGGGATGAATGGAAAGACCACTTCCAGTCTCCTCTCTCTCACTGGTACAACGGTTTTCCATTTACACATAGTGTTACCCAATACCTCCAGGCAGGAAATCAAGTATTATAAGTACTACATTTTTTTTTTCTTCTTTTTCGAAATTGTTTTGGCTATTTTAGATCTCCTGCATTTCTATAAAAATTTTAGTATCAGCTTGTCAATTTCTAACCTTCCTCACCAAAGGATTTTAATTAGGATTGCAATGAATCCACAGACCAATTTGGAGAGAATTAACACCTTAACGATTTTAAGTCTTCCAGTCCATGAGCAAAGTATAGCTCTCCATTTGTTTAGGTCCTCTTTATTTCACTCATTAACATTGTGTGGTTTTGTTGCTTGTATTTTGTTAAATGCCTGCCTAAGTAGCTTTTTGTAGATTTATTAGACTATTCTACATAAGCGTTCATGTTATCTACAGATGAAGACTATATTGCTTCCTTCTTTCCAATCTATATGACTCATTTATTTTCCTTGCCTTACTATATTGGCTAGAATGTCCAATATAATAGAAGAGGTAAGAATGGACATCCTTACATTGTTTCTGACTTGGGGGGGGTGGGCTGTGGGTAGAGGAAGGCACTCAGTTTTTCACCATTAGGTATGATGTTAGCTATAAGTTTTGGCAGATCCTTTTTATCAGGTTGAAGAAATTCCATTGTGTACCAGAAAGTTTGCTAAAAGTTTTTATCATGCATGGATGATAAAACTTCGTCAGATGCTTTTTTTTTTTTTTTTTTTTGCGTCCATTGAGATAACCATATGGTTTTCCTCCTTTTTTCAGTTAATGTGATGAATTGCATTAATGGGTGGTTGAATGCTACAACTCTGCTTTCCAGGAAAAAATAAAAACAAAATTCTACACGAGGATCTATATATTTGTAGGATTCTCTTTGTTAAAATTTTATTGAAGATTTCGCCTCTATATTCAGGAGGGTCAATGCCTATAGTTTTCTTTTTTGTATGCATTTTTCTGGGTTTGTTTTCGGTATCAGGACAACACTAACTTCAAAAGTGAGTCTAATTATCTGGAAGAGTTTTGTGTATAATTGGTGTCATTTTTGCCTTAAATCTTAGGCCAACTATAGCATTTAGCATGATTTTTTATTAAAGACTTTGGGATAAAGGGTGCAGAAAAAGAAAACGTAAAGCTCAAAATTACTTTTCCCACAGATGCTCTCCTCCTGGATAATTAACCCTTAAAGTCAGGGCCTGCAGCCACATTCCCAGGACCACCCTACCTTTAACCAACAGATCTGTGTCCACTCTATCTGGAGCTGTAGTCCTAAGGTGCCTGGAAGGAAAAATAGAAGGAAATAGAGGAAAGCCCATGAGTTTCCATTTTTTCTTATTAAAATAATAGCGAACAGGGCGGACCATGGTAGGCAGAGTTCTCAACTGCCATGCCAGAGACCCCGGTTCAATTCCTGGTGCCTGCCCATGCAAACAACAAAAATAAAATAATAGCTAACAAATGAAAAAAACAAGCAGTAGTATATCAGTACAATGAAACACCCCTCATCAATAAAATGTGATTAAGTAAGTAGCTATTACTATGCACAAGAAAATGGAAGAATCTCAAACTAATTATGCTGAATGAAAGAAGACAGTTTAAAAAGAAAAAGAATACTACATACTGATGATTTCATTTATATACAATTCTCAAAAATGTAGCCAAATATATGTATCAGAAAGTAGATCAATAGTTGTCTGGGAACAGTGAGGTTCAGGAAGAGAGGGATGTAGTCAGGAGCTGGAAAGAAGGATTACAAAGAGATGTAAGAAGACTTTTTAGCATGGTGGGTATGTTCATTATCTTGATTGTGGCAATGGTTTCACAGATGTGTACCTTGTTGAAGATTATCAAGTTGTACTCTTTAAACTTGTGCAGCTTGTTGTATATAAATTATACATCAAAAGAGCTGTTAAAGATAATAACTTATTTTTTTTTTGGTTCAGTCACTCTGCTAAGCAATTTATGAGTATTTTCTCATTTAAAACTCATGATATTCCTTTTAGACAAAACTACTATTATTGAGATGAATAATAATGTTATTGATGAAGAAATTCCATCTAAGATAAGCTAAATAACTTGCTTAAGACTATACACTTAAAAGTAGGAAAACTGAAGTCCAAAGTTAGATCAGCCTAATACCAAAGTCTCTAATTATTATACTGTGCTTAACACCACCATGATCTTCTCAGATTTGAAGAATGAAGTAAAATGTAACAATTAAATCCTAACCTGTTGTGATGATTAGTGAAACTGGCTAAGAAGGAATTCTTTCTGAAAACTATGTCCTAGACTCCTCACAACAAAAATACTTTCCCTAGCAGATCTCCTAGGATCCCATATCTATTTACCAATTCAGCATCTGTAGATTGATTTCTAAACTCTAGCAACTGTGGTGAGAGAACATACTTTGTATAATTTCAATCACTTCAAATTTTAAAGTTATTGAAGCTTTTTTATGGCCTATCTTAGAGAATGTTCCATATGCATTTGAGAAAATTATGTATTCTGCTGTTGTTGGGTTGAGTGTACTTTGGACGCCTGTTATGTCTTGTTAATTTACAGTGCTGTTTGAGTCATCTCTTTCCCTGTTCATCTTCTGTCTAGTTGGTCTATCCATTACTGAAAGTGGAGTTTTGAAGTCTTTGGTCATTACGGTTGAATTGTCTATCTCTTCCTTCATGGCTGTCAGTTTTTGCATCATGTATTTTGGGGCTCTGCTTTAGGTGCATATATGTTTATAAATGGTATATTTTCTTGGTGGATTGGCTGTTGTCATCACAAATGTCCTTTTTGTCTCTAGTAACAAATTTTGTCTTAGAGTCTATTTTGTCTGAAATAAGCATAGCCATTCAAGTTCTCTTTTGTTTACCATTTTGTGGTATATCATTCCCATCCTCCTACTTTCAACCTACTTGTGTCTTTGGATCTAAAGTGTGTCTCTTGTAGACAGTATGTAATTGGATACTGGTTGTTGTTTTTTAATTTCATTTTTTAATTTTTCAATCCATTCTGCCCATCACTGCCTTTTAATTCGAGCATATAATCTATTTATATGTAGTGTAATTACATTAATGTAATTAAGTTAGAAATTATGTTGTTATTTTGCTGTTTCCTATATGAATTAGATCCCCCTCTCTCTCTCCAGTGCTGCCTTCCTTTGTATTAAACAGATTTTTCTAGTGTGCTATTTAATTCCTTTATCCATTCCTTCTCCCTCTCATATTTTTTAGTAGTTTTTGTCTTGGCGATTATGATTAATAACTTATAAATATTAGTTCAAACTGATATCAACCCAATTTCAATAGTATACAGAAACTTTGCTCCTGTATAGTTTCATCCCCTTCCTCCTCCTTTGTGCTATTATTGTCATGCATATTACATGTTTATATCTATATCCTCATTAACACATATTTATAATTATTGCTTTATGCAGTTGTCTTTTAAATGAGAAGGGGGCAAAAGTTCTAAACAATAAATAGATTTATACTGTCTTTTAAATTTTCCTATGTAATTTCCTTCTCAGTACTCTTTATTTCTTTATATAGACTCTAGTTACTGTCTTCTGTCCTTCCATTTCATCCTGAAAGCCTCTCTTTAATATTTCTTGTGCAGCAGGTCTATTGCCAATGAATTCTCTATTTTTGCTTATCTGGGATGTCTTATTTCCTCCATTTTTGAAGGATTGCTTTGTTAGATTTAGAAATTCTTGGTTGGTGTCATTTTTTCCAGCCCTCTGAATATGCCATCCCACAGCTTTCTGATTCCCATGATTCCTAATGATAGATCAACTGTTAGCCTTATTGAAGATCTCTCACATCAACGAATCATTTCTGTCTTGCTGCATTCAAGTTTCTTTCTCTGTCTTTAGCTTTTGAGGTTTGTTTATAATTATCCAGCTACAGATTCTGAGTTTATCCTACCTGTAGTTCATTGAGATGGTTGGATGTGTAGGTTAATGTTTTTCATCATATTTGGAAAGTTTTCAACTATTATTTCTTTAAGTATTCTTTCTACCCTGTTCTATCTCTCATCTCCTTCTGAAACTCCTATTATGTACATATAGGTATACATGGTGATGTTCCACAGGTCTGTGAGGATCTGTTCATTTCCTTTCATTTTATTTTCTGGTCCTCATATCAGATAATCTCAATGCACCTATCTTCAAATTTGCTAATTGTTTTTTCTGCCTGTTCAAACATGCTGTTAGCCCCACTAGTGAGTTTTTCATTTCAGGTTATTGTAATTTTCAGCTCCAGAACTTCTATTGGATTGTTTTTTTTTTTTTAAAGAATATGTATCTCTTTATGGATATTCTCTAATGAGAATGTTTGTATGAGACACTGTTCTCATCTTTTCCACTGTTTCCTTAGACATAGTTTCCTTTAGTTTTTTAACACATTTAAAATAGCTGTTTTAAAATCTTTATCTAAAAAGTCTGGCTTCCGCAGAGACAATTTCTATTAATTCCTTTATTTATTGTGTATGAACCATATACTCTTGTTTCTTTGCATGTCTCATAATTTGTGTTAGAAACAACACATTTAAATAGTAAAATGTGGCAACTCTGGAAATCTTCTATTCCTCTATCAAGAATGTGTTATTGTGACTTTTTGTTGTTTGTTTAGAAGAATGTGTTATTGTGACTTTTTGTTATTTGTTTAGTGACTTTTCTGAACTGAATCAATAAAGGCTTTATTCTTTTCCATGTTTGGCCACTGAAGTCTGCTTGGTTAACTCAGTGGTCAGCTAATAATTATATAGAAATTTTCTTAAATTTCTGGAACCAGGTCCTCTGAATAAGTGTTGGGGTGTGCCTTCAATACTCAGCCAAACAGTTGACCACTCTGTCTTAGCCTTCATTTCTTGTTTTTGCAGAGTCTTAAAAATCAGCTAGATCCTGGGTAAAGGATGATATGGTCCATATTTTCAAACTTCAATTTCTGTGTGAGACCAAAAGGAAAGAGGTTTATTTCATAGAAAATTTATATTTTAGGTAGCGCATTATCTAATTTAACTTGTATGGTCAGTTTACTTGAACATCATAATTATATAGAATCTTGAATAGGGCATGAGAGCTTATTGGTTTATACAAGTTAGTGTAATAAGAAAGGAGGAAATATTAAACTTCCCCATCTGAGGAATTCCTGATATTCTTGCAAGCAGTGGGGACAACCAATTCAATAAGCTGAGCCCTCCATCTTGAGGTTTGCCCCTGTGAAGCTCATTCCTGCAAAGGAGAAGCTACGCCTACTGATAATTATGCCTAAGAGTCACCTCCATAAAACTTATTTTGTTGCTTAGATGTGGCGTCTCTTTCTAAGCCAACTTGGCAGGTGAACTCACTGCCCTCCCCCCACTATGTGGGACCTGATTCCCAGAGGTATAAATCTCCCTGGTAATGTGGGACCTGAATCCCAGGGATGAGCCAGGACCCAGCATGATGGGATTGAGAAAGCCTTCTTAACCAAAAGGGAGAAGAGACAAATGAGACAAAATAAAGTTTCAGTGTCTGAGCGATTTCAGAGTCAAGAGGTTACCCTGGAGGTTATTCTTATGCATTATATAGATATCCCTTCTTAGTTTGTGGCATATTGGAATGGCTAAAGGGAACTACCTGAAACTGCTGAACTGTGTTCTAGTAGTCTTGATTTTTAAAACAACTATATAACTGTATAGTTTTTACAGTGTGACTATGTGATTGTGTAAACCTTGTGTCTGTTGTTCCTTTTTTACAGAGTATGAATAGATGAGTTAAAAAAAAAACAGGATAGAAATAAATAAATAATTGGGGGATAAAGAGTAAAAAAAATGGGTAGATTGAAATACTAGTTGTCAATGAGAGGGAGGGGTAAGGGGTATGAGATGTATGAGATTTTTCTTTTTATTTCTTTTTCTGGAGTGATGCAAATGGTCTAAAAATTATCATGGTGATGAATACACAACTAAATGATGGTTTTGTGAGCTACTGATTGTACACCATCTATGAACTGTATGTGTGTAAAGATTTATTAATAAAAATATTAAAAGAAAAAAGTCAGCTAGAGGTGAGAGCTTTGGGCCTTCGCAGACCTTTTCTGATTATGTATCCAGGCCTGGACATGTACATGGCCTACAAGATTCCCAGGGATATGTCAGAGTTTCCCAAAGTCCCCTGGTCCTATGGTCATCTCATCTCCCCAGCTTTTCCTTTACGTTATTTGGTTCATATATCATTTTCCCCCACTGTTACCTACCACCTCAGTTAGACCGTTACGTTAAACTATTGCCACTGATTACTTTTGACAAATAGCCCTGAGGGAAAGATCTCTGAATCTGATTAAATAGAGACAAGCTTTGTAAGTGGGGTCTTCCAGGGAAGCATCAGACAGGTTGAACAATGACATTTACCTAGATATGGGGCTTTGGAAGATTGTCAATTCCATTTTGCCCCCTGCAGAGGTAGCCAGACTGCTATTTTCTACCATGATTCTAGGTTGTTAGTTCTCAAGGCTGTTGCCAAGAATGGAGAAGAGGGCCTGGGAATAAGGTAATTTAAAATGCCGCAAAGCTCACTGTTCTTACTGAGATTCAGCCACTTTTCTTGAATAAACACTTCCTGGATTGCTGAAAGCTTTTGCTTAATTTCCAAGATTCTGAAAAAGTTGATTCTAACTATTTTTGCTATTTTTTGTTGCTTTAATGGAAGAGAGGATTTTTGGAGGTCCTTACTCTGTCATTCCCACTGACAAGCTATTAATTTATTTTTAATTTTTCTGTGTATTTTTATTTATATGTATCACTTTTAATTGGTTCTTTTTTAAAATCCCAATTTAAAAATTTTCATCTTTTGTCAGGAAAATGAAATCTTTTGAATATATTATGGTCACAGATGTATTCATATACATCTTAGCCCTATATGGTCCTACAACAGGGCCTACTATTTTCATATTCTATTTATCATTTATTCTTACTGTTTAATTCTTCAGTGATTTTTAGATTTATCTTTACTCCTCTCTTCCCTCTAATAATTTAAAGTTCTACTTCCTATTTTTATTTTACTATGTTATTGTAAACATACACATTAAACATATCTAAATTTATATTTTTATCAAAATAATACGTAAAATCAGATTTCAAGACAATGTTTAAAACAAACAAGAAAAATATTTAAATTATTGCTGTGTACTTTGATATCTCTGGTTTGAATGAGAGACTTGGTGTAGCCTTAATAATTCTGGCTATTATACTGAGTGGCCACTATATGCTAGACAATTAGGTACCTTTTAGTTATTAATTCATTTGATCTTGAAAACAACTCTTAAGAAATTTCTTGTTATTACTTTTTGGCTTATGACTAAACAAACTCAGAGAATTTAAAATCAGTGGCCAAGGTCACACAGCTTGTAGGTAATGATACTGTGATTCAGCTCAGGGCTGTCAGATTCCAGAGTCAAAGCTACACTGCTCCTCAAATTCTTGTCCCCTTCTATAAGGAAAAGAATTTAAGAGCACAGTTAGTTGGGAAGGACATGCATGTTATGAGAAAGTTGTATTTTTCACTATCTCTCATCAAAAGCAATTTTAAATATAGAGGAACAAAAGGAAACATAATGATAGATAAAAGCTAGGAGAGTAGAAACATCTTCAAGGGTGGCCTGGAAGGAAGGGACAGCTGGGGGAATATGGGTTGGAAGTCAAAGAGACAGAAAAAGTCAATCTATTTTGACTGAAGGGAAACAGATGGGAGATGAGCAAAGACAAAAGGGGCCATGTGGATAGGTGTCATCAGTTAGAGGGCAAGTAACTGGAATTTGATCAATCAACAAAAATTTATTTACTGGACTCCTGGGCACTGTGAGAGATTCAAACCAATGTAGAGTCATTCTAGGAACAATAATGATAAAGACAAGACAGATGGCCTGAACTGGGATATTAATGCTGAAGGAAAAAGCGAGAGACAGAATGCAGAGATAAAAAGGTTAAGGCAGTCCCATATGAGCTGGCTTGCATATGAATCTGGAATTTTTGAGGGCATAGAAAGAAATAATTTATTTTCTTAGCAATTAAAAATTGATTAACCTAAATCAAAACTAAAGGATTTGTAGATAGAATGAAAAAGATGCCAAATCACCCACCCTTTCCATTTCTGACTTTGTGTAAATTAAAAGATTATTGAAGATTTATATAAATGCATAGCCACATATGCATACACATTACAGACAGTGCTTTGCATTATCATCTCTAATGTAAATATGTCCATTTAGCTGAAATTACATAAGACCTAACAGACATGACGAAGACTGAATAGCTCTGACCACCTTGGAAAACACTAGGTGAACTTTTTATCTTGGAGCAAGTTGCAAACAAAAATTTAAAGGTCTTAAAGACATTCGCCAATATAATGAAGATGGATTCCCTCCCATTAAAGTGAAAGTAAATCAAGATTAGTTGGTGTTAGTGGGCCTGGGCCCCATTTCATAGGCATGGGGAAAGAATAAGCTTTCTGGGTAGCCCTGTAGAACATTATCCATTCATTTTTTTCTAAAGTAGCTATTGAGTGCCTTCTATAACAAAAATGATAGCTACCATGAGTACTTGCTATAGTCCAGGCTCTTTATATGCATTATTTAAAAATCCTCACAACTATAACATGTAGATGCTATTATTATCCCCATCTTTTATATAAGACAAAATAAAAGTCAGAGATGTTAAGTAATGTGCCCAAGGTCATATAGTCAGTAGGTAGAAAAGGAAAGTAGAAACTCATATCACAGCCTGTTACATTTATTTTTCCCCAAGGTACATTTTAAGTGTTGGACATACAAAAATTAAGAGATGGAAGTCCTTGCTTTCCTGGAGCATATAGACTACCTAAGAGACAGAGAGAGCTACACAATTATAATAAAATAAGGTACTTGCCATAACAGGTTATATACAAGTAAATGAATAGAGAAATACCTAAATTTGCCTGGAGGTGTCAGAGACCTTCTGAGCATATATTTTAAGGATAAATAATCATTCCCTAGGTGATGAAAGTAGTACATGCAAAACACTGAGGTAGGAAAGAAATGAACTATTTGGGAAACTCGAAGGAGGTCAGCAAGGGCTGAAACAAAATGTAAAGGTACAGGAAGAAATGAGGATGGAGAAGTAAGTGCTTGTATGTGAGGCTGAAATTTTTAGATTTTATCTTGTGGGGGTTGAGGAATCATTGAAGCCAGATGGTGAAGAGTTTGGTCAATAGAAGAGATTCTGCATGGCAATGTATCATGCAGACCAAAAGTTTAGAAAATTCAAGGACTTGAAATGACCCAAGGATCACAGTTAATTAGCAATGGCAGCATTACAAACAGAAGACTCCCTTGGAGGTTTGAGAAGTGATGGTGGGAAGGCATCAGCATATTCCAAACAGTACTGGGCCCACTGAAATAGAGGCTTCACTAGGGTTGGGGACACAGCACATAACTACTATGGCCTATTATTTCATCCATGCAGTTGTTCATATAATACACACATACATGCCAGGCAGCCATAACTTGGTAGCATCAATATTTCAATATATCAATATTTCAATGACAATAATAGATGGCTTTTGAAATAGCATGCCATCTCTCCTTGAAGCTAACTTCAGGTGTGACATTGGTGAGTACCTGGTTAAAGACTTCAGGAAAAACAGTCAAGTACTACTTGTACAATGGCAGAAGTGAACATACTAGAGGACACTATCTGGGGCATCTGGGGTGAGCAGGTATAGGCCCATGCATATAAATCCCCCAAGTATCCCAACAGTGGAGTAGATCACCAAATCTCAGAAGACAGGAGCAATTAAACTGTTATTTTGAGAGAAGAGAAGGGAGGTTCTGTCAAGGTTGTAATCACACTTTCATATATACCCAACCGAGATGAGCATGCAAGAAGAGGTAAGTAAAAAAAAGTCCAATTACTTTCACCCAACAGGTACTGGGCAAAACACCTAAGTTAGAGAATTGAGATGTTCCCCCCCTGCCCAGTGGAAAGAGATCAAAGGACTGAGTAGTTTCATATCATATGTAGTTGTATGTAAATGTATATGTTTATATATTAATGGAGGTTGCCATTTCATTCCTTCACCAACCAGCTATATGGCCATAAACGAGCTGCTTCTTTTCCTCTGGCTTCAGTTTTCTTATCAATAATATGAAGAAGCTGGATCTGTTATCTCTAAGGTCTTTTCCAGCTATAATATTTTAGTAGGATTCCCAGTGGCTACTAGAGATGATAAAATCCTTTGTCCACTTATAATTATGTTCTGTAAGTGATACATCAAATTTTCATCTTCTTAGGAACTGCCGTGTGAAAATGACCCAACAAATGCAGAATTTACAACTTTCTCAGTCAAAAAAACATAGTGCCCCATCATCTCCCAATGCTGCCAAACGCCTGTACAGAAACCTGTCTGAGAAACTGAAGGGGAGCCACTCTTCGTTTGATGAGACCTATTTTAGAACAAGAACTGACCGGCTGAGTCTCAGAAAGACTTCAGTGGTAATAAAAGTCTTTTACTTCTTGTCGCTATTTGATGTGTTCAGTTATGTCTGGGTTTAAGGGGATTCTCCAATGATCCACGTTAGCAATTTTATAAATGCTAAAACAGAGTCAGGTAAGGTAGGGACTATAATTATCCCTGCTATTACCTTAAGTTTAAGTGATTATGAGATTTTCTCTGATTTTTCTTTCTAAACTGGGCCAATAAAACCAATCTCAAAAAATAACAGTTTGACAAATATTGAGTATAAAATTAAATAGGTTCTATGAGAGCTCCACTCAATATTGATAGGATCATTTATTACTTATTTATAATGTATACCCCACAAATTTTCCAAAGAGATTCAAGCAGAATCCAGGCAAAGAACACATATGTATTAAATAAAAGACTCCTATAAAAGGAAAAGAAAATATAAAGGGGGGAAAATAAGAATAACCTAGAAAAAAAAATTACTGGGGGTGGGAAAAGAAATAGATAGAGCAAAACCTAGGTAAATATACTAATACTTAAAATTTATCATTACATTTATCTGAGTTCCCAGGCAGTCAAAACCAATGGTAACCACAATTGGTTACAGCATCTCCTTAATTGGTAACTAAAGCATAACAATCCATCAGGAGAAATGATTGTTTTCCTGTTGCAAAATCCTCTGTTCTTTATATATAGATAAAGTAGTTCTGGTGATGTTATAGGCATCTTTCTATGGCAATTCTTAGACTGACCCTCAATAAAATCTGAGGGCATAAAATTAACATGCTCAGCAAAAGTATTTCTGCAGGGTAATGACACCTTTCTTTGAACGTAAAACAGAAATGAGTCTTAGTCCTTCCATATAAAAACATAGTAGAGCTTACCAACAAAAACATTGTGGAGAAAATGGCTTTAAAATATGAAACAAGAGAAATACAACTAAGAATCACAAACAGAAACACACTGTAGACAGGGCACCATTTTAACTTGAACTCATTTTTTCATTTCAAATTCAACTTTTGGGACTTGTTTGTGGTTGAGTTATGACCTAAGCACCAGAGGCTCATCATTTTTTTTAACATTTTTTATTGTAAACTATAACCTATATAAAAAGCAAAGAAAGGAAAAAGCAATAATTTTCAAAGCACACTTCAACAAGCAGCTACAGAACAAATCTCATAGTTTGTCATGGTCTACCATTCCATCATCTCAGATTTTTCCTTCTAGCTGCTCCAAAACACTGGAGGCTAGAAGGAACATTTTGGCAGATTGTCAACAAATCACTTTTTCATTCAGCAGACTGTGCTGAAGCAATGAAAGCTGCTGCATAGCAAAATAGTTGTATCTCCTGGGTCCCCATTGTCAATGCAAGCATTTGCATAACAGTTTTGTATCTGCTTCAAATTCTAAATAAGTGTTGATAGGAATAATTGATTTTTGATGAGACTAAAAATTAACTCTGCCTGCCTAAACATTTGGTCACTGAAGATCTGCCACATGTTTTATCAATCTAAAACATTAGGACCAGTGGTGTTTCAGCATTTTCCTCAAAGACCAAGAAACTCTTTGAGAAGACACCAGATAGACATTTAAATAGTACAAGTGTTGGTCTCCTCCCATGAGCAACAGAAATACATATTTGAGAGAATTCCAAAGCACTTTCTTTGTTTACTATTAATCCTCTAAAAGAACTTTTCAAAGGAATCATATTGTCTTAAGCCATTCTTTTCTATAGGTGATTTGTACTGTATAAATATTCAACTTCTGGCCCTCTTAGCCCAGACACAATTTGCCAATCAGCCACTGAAGCCCTCCCTGGACATCACCCTTGAGCCTTCCCCTCAGAGCTCAGAAACTTCCAGGTATTCAATGGTTGGGGCTCTGGGTTGCAAAAATATAGGGGTTTGAGCACAAAGAGTATATAGGAGTTTAGATTGCAACCTTCACATAGTGTGGAGCCACTTGAGATCTGTAAATAAGGAGGTGATATGGTCACATTGCATATTTTAGAAAGATTACTCCTGCATCATGCAGGCTGGAGGAGAATAAGACTAGTGGCAGGCAGATCATTGCCATGGTCCAGACAAAGGATGATAACAGTCCAAGTAAGAGTAGAGACATGGAGTTGGAGAGGAAGGAGATAGGTTTGAGAGAAACAGAAGGTACACTCACAGTTCCAAGCTAGTCATAAATTCAGAACTACCTGAGCCACATTATCTATGCTAGCATTTTCCAGACTATGTTCTCTAGGACACTGTTGTACAAACACTTAAAATAAATGTTAGGAAAAGCATGTTCTGTGAACAAAAATATTCAAAATATATCATACTCCCCTACCCTCTTGGACAGTTACAGTTCCATGTGAACATTGTCACAGGTCCTGGGAGATCCTACGTCAAGTAATGAGTTAACATGGTTTAATCCAATGTTAACAAACTAATTTGATCACATGCTACTTTCTTCATAGAACACTTTTTAATGACCTATTGAAGTGTATGCCACAAAATAGCAGTTTGGGTAAAACTGAGTTTTCTCTAATCTATTCACTAACGACACTATACTGTATTATCTTGTGCATTATCTAAGTACATCTAAATGTGCAGATCTATTTCATGCCCACTAGAAATGATGGAGAGAGGATCTAATATAACATCCACCCTGGGGACCCTGGATTATATTGTAGTTGTCACTCATAAGTGGGAAATTGGTCACTAAAGCAGTCTCTAAAATTCAAAATGGCTAAGCTACAAAGATGCACTGTCCTATGAAACTGCGCTAACCTGCTTTTGTTCTTCTCCAGAACTTCCAAGGCAATGAAGCCATGTTTGAGGCGGTCGAACAGCAGGACATGGATGCTGTGCAGCTCCTTCTGTACCAGTACACACCAGAAGAACTGGATCTCAACACACCGAACAGCGAGGGGCTGACACCCCTGGATATTGCCATCATGACCAACAATGTTCCCATTGCTAGGATTCTTCTGAGGACAGGGGCCCGAGAAAGTCCACACTGTAAGTAAACCTGAGGATGTAAAACTCCTACTATTAAAACTATCCTACTTTAAAGCTATTAAAACTATTAAAGTTCATACTCAAAAACCAGCTTTATGGTGCCAAAATAGCCATTATTGACCTTCAGAGCAGAAATGTTCAACTAAGCACTGATTCTGAAATCTTTTACATGTTTTCATGGACTTTTCATGCAAATAGTGATAGTACTTTCCAGTCAAAGCACCGAGTTGCATTCTAAAAATACTATACTGAATGGTATATAAAGGGGCCTCCAAGAAACTCCCTCCTAAGAATTTATTAGGATTTCATATATTTAAAATGTTTTTATTTTAAAATATTATGTGAAATGTTCTAAATAATGGCATATAATAGGGGGTATACATGGACAATTAAAGAGCATGTGTACCTTTGTGTCTTCATATCCACAGTCAATATGGTGGCCATATTGATTTGTTTATTCATTCATTCAACAAACACTGAATGTCTGGTGCTGCTGTAGGTGGGAGAAAAGCAGAAGTGAACAAGACAAAATCCCTGTATTAAAGAACTTACATACTAATGGGGGAGACTTTGAATAAACAAATAAATACTTAAATTAAAATATAAACTAGTAAATAGTAAAAAATATAAATCAAAATATGAACTCAAAGTATATGCCATGAAGAAAAGAAAATGGATGAGATCAGTGGGGAAAGGACTCTTTTAAATAAGTTGGGCAAGAAATGCCTCTCTGAGACAGTGATATTGGAGTCCTAAGAGGTATAAGAGTGAGCCAAGGGAAGAGGCAGGGATAAAATCCTCGTCAGAATGACCAGCAAATGCAAAGGTGCTAAGGCAGGCAGGAATGAGCTTGACATATATGAGGAGCAAGAAGGCCAGTGTGGCTAAAGCAAAGTGAGCAAAGGAGAGAATGACAGCCCAGGGAGGGCTCCCTGGGGACCAGATCACGCAGGCCTTGCAGGATGTTAAGATGTTTAACTTTGATTCTAAGTATAATGGGGAAGATGGTAGAGCAGTCTCAGGAGGTAAATGATAGATTCTACTTTACATTTTAAAAAACACACCACAGCTCTCTATAAAGAAAAGATGATGCAGCAATTATAAAATTAAGAAGATGCATTACGAGGCTATTTTGGTGGTCCAGGAGTCAGGTGCTGGTTGCTTGGACTAGAGTGGAAGTGACAGCAATGGTAGGCAATAATAGAAATCTGGATACACCTTTTTTTTTTTTGTAAGAACTATATTGAGATAGAAATGGAAAAGGTATAATGCAATGATTGTTAGCATATTCACAGTTGTGCAATCATCACCACAATCAATTTTAGAACATTTTATCACCCTAAAAAGACCCTGTATTCTTTAGATTTTGTGTTCTCTCCCCAATCTCCTAGGCACTAATCTATTTTCTACAGATCTGCCTATTCTGGACATTCCAATGCATGGAAACATACAATATGTGGTCCTTTGAGGCTGGATTATTTCTGCATTATATGAATGTGTTTTGAAGTAGAGCTGATCAAACTTGCTGAAGGGAACCTCTCTGGGCCCAGTGGCAGACTATGCCTAGGACAGATGGAATAATATCATACAGCACTGACCCTGTGCAAAGCACTATTCTGGGCACTTTACATGTATTGACTCCTTTAATCCTCACAACAACTTTATAAAGTAGACACTAACATTCCCCTTGGTGCAAATTCTCTGACCCAATGACCACATGGCTCTGAGCCACAGTTTTTATGTTTCCTAATAGAAAAAGGTAAACTCATCAAACTGTTGGTCTCACTGCTGATTCACTTACTTCCAAGTGGCGAGACCCAGAAGGCTGAAAAAGAAGCAAGCAAATATATAATTAGAGGCCACATCTCTGCTCTAAATTTCAGAAACCACTACCACCCAAAGATTCCCCTTAAACTAGGTACAGAGACAGATTCTTGTATGAGAAAACTCTTTATTTAAAAAATGCTAAGTCCACCACATCCATGGAGCGTAAGGATTTGGGTTGGGCAGGGGCTGGTCTCTCCAAAAGAGCTTTGTAGCCAAAGTGTCACTCATTTTCAGTAGAACTGGAGGGTTTCAAGGAGCAGACAGATAAAGCTAGAAAGAAATCAAAAAGGCTTCTTTGCTGCTTTCAGATTTATTCTGCAGTGTCTGTCCCAGAGATCCAGGGAGAGAGGGGTGGAGGGAGAATCAGTGGGTCTGAACATGGAGAATGCAGACTGAGCCCCATTCTATAGGAACAAGGAGACCATTCATCCAGATGTTGCCATGGCCATTCTGCACTGGGCTGGATGAAACATTAGTCCTGCTTACCTGAGACTCTACAAAGAATTCTGCATTTTCCATGAAACAGTAAGACATACCCCCTCCACTGCCCCTCAGCCTCCCAAATCCCCCTTGTGCATATTTAAACCTTCATAAAAGAAACCAAGTCCTAAATATTTTGTAAAACCAAAAGCAAATTTGTTCAAGAGATCTCTGGTATACTTGTTCTCTCTGGGTTGATAATCCAGCTATCATCACAAAGTTGTAAAGGTCAGTGAGAGATAAACCTGGTGTCAGCCTCTGAAATATATCACATCTGAGTTACCTGTGCAACCCAAGAAGTCAAAGAGAAAGTTCCACATGGAGCCTCACACAAAAATGTTAAAAATTACAAAGGAAAATTGATTGAGCATCTGGAAACTCTCACATATATTATATGTAATGTTCACACTCACCCTTTAGGATGATGTTATTAAGTCTATTTTGAGGATGAGGAACTTATGACTCTGAAAGGTTAAGTGACTGGCCAAAGATTACACATCTAGCAAATAAATAGGATGTCAGGTACTCAAGCCAAGTCTGGGCTCCTACTGCATGAACTTAATGCCTTTCTAAACTAATATGAAAGACAGTGGCCACTGGGCACCAGCATTTTCCCTTTGTTCTGAAATCCTATAGTGTCTTTCTTTGTTCTGTTCTGTGCACTAAAGTATCATTCCTGTGGAGAAAGGCAGGATAGAAAACACAGTCTGTTTTCAGGGATTCCTGATTCACTTAGACATCAAGTAAAAAAGAAATAGAATTGCTTCTGTATGTGAGTATGAGCCAGACCATGAAAAAAACCATAGCCTTCCAGCCAGAGCCAGATAAGCAAACACCAGCCACAAATTTTCCCCAGAAAATGCAGAGGGAGGCAGGATATAAGGGAAGAAAAATACTGATGATACCTTAAGTTTTCAGAGTGTTTTATATATTGCAAAAATGCTTTGCTTGCATCATCTTACTTGATCTTCAAAACTAGCCTCCCAAAAATAATGGTGGGAGTTGTTTTCCTCATTTTTATCAATGAGGAAACAAGAATAAAAAGCCAACTAGAACACCCGAAGCTTCGAAGCTAATATGTGCCATGATTCAAACTCAGATCTTCCATATTGAATGCTTTGGTATTTATGGAAAAACCTTAGCACACTGACTGCCATACAATAAATGCTCAATTCCTTCCTTCCCTGACTCTCATCTGTTTCCCACTTCTAAATGACAGTCAAGTATCTCAAAGTAGGTTATAGGGTTTCTTAGTAAGGTTAGCTTTCTCTCTTCCCTTCTCCTATATATTCCTTTCTGAAAACTAGCCCACGACTCTTTCCACTATACCAACCAAGGATGCCAACACAATGCAGAAGAAAGTCCTCAGTGGCATCTGAACTTCTCCCCATCTCAGAACAAGAATTACAGGCACTAAGGGGTTTAGGGTTTAATTCCCTAACGTTTGGACCCAGACCATCTTCCAGTCTTTTACCCCTCAGTCACTGAGCTCTATGGAGGTGTTTTTTATAAACATGGTTTGAAACTCACCTATGAACATTTCACTGTTCACAGGAAAAGGTCCCAGAAATGGCTTCCTAGACTTACACAACTGCCCTGAAGCTGAATATATGCAGAATCCCAGCCTACAAAAGAGAGCGGATTCATCTGCTCTCTTTATTCAGCAGCTTTTTTCTCCTCCTTCTGCCTTTAATAAAATAGAAATTAATATGCACTCCTTGTGGAAGAAAGCATCAGCCATTATTGGAGTAGAAGTCCCAGTAGTTTCTCTCAAAGAGACTGATATGCCGAGCTTAGGAAACGCAGCAGAATCTGAACAACCAAAACCAGGGAAGCCAGTGTTTACCTGAGGCACGTGGGGGCTCTTACCAGTGATTGTTTCATACCCTTAGCTTGTCAGCGCCACTGAACAACTGCTATCCTAGAAAGACATTGTCTCCACACTTACAAGACTCCAGTCATAACCCTCTTCCTTATTCTGAGTAGCTCATGCCCTGCCCCAACCCTCAAATCACAGTTGGACAGTCTCCACGAAGGATTTGCTGAATTATCAACAAAGGCCTTTCCTCTCTGAGGTTACCATTTATTTAGCATCATTGAGGCCCTAGAACTAGTAATCAGAAAAGAAATTAGCTCTTTTTTTGTACCTACCATGTGCAAATCTGATCACTTTCATGGTTCTTGTCTTCCCTTTGACACCACTACTTGGCACATAGTAGGTTCTTAATTTCAACTGATAATTTTAATCCTTTTAACAATCCTGTCTTATGCTATTGAGAAATTTAGCTATCAAAGTTTTGCATGTGCACACACACACACAATGTATGGGAAAAGCATTTAAGTCCTCCATTAATTTATAATTTGGGCTACTTTTTGGTTGCTGTTGTTACTTTGGCTGGTGGGTTGGTTTTCCAGGCATCATTATGGGTGTAGATGCAGCCTGACTGATTTTATTTTTACATTACTTAATAATGTAGACTGGTAAGAATGGTGTAATACTCTTCAATTTTTAGTCTTTCTATCCATTCCCTTAGCTTGACTCTCCCTTCTCTCCAGGTCCTCTCATGACCCTCTCCATTATTTTGTAGTTCCTGGCTTTCACTTTCTCTAAGATGCTGCTTGTGGAACTAGGAAATCTCACACAAAGTCACCTATGTTCATTTACTTCATAAAATACAATTGTGGAGTTGCTGTCATCGGAGTATGGAACAGATACCTATGTTACAAATTTGGCACACTTCTTGGGATGCACCACTAGTTCCTGCAGTTGTTGGGGTGTTCACAGGGAAGCTAGCTTGTGCTGGACGGATTCAGGCCACTTCTAAGAGGTGTGACTATAAACTAATGAGGCTGGCTTTGTGTAAACAAACATACCAGAAAGTCTACAATCCAAACGAGTGTTATCCTTGAACACAGTCCTCATGGGAGACCCCACACTTGCTCCAACAGTGCTGCCATTGCTCTAAACACTTTTAGAATTGTCCTCAGAGCCAGTTTATGAGAAAATCTGACTCGTTGCTTAGAGTCACACCTGAATTTTGTTCCAAAACAGTATTGCCCAGCGTCACCACCCTCCGTGTTCCCCAGACTTGGCCTCAGATGATTTAGGGGGGTTTCCTGAAATCAAATCCACCCTCAAAGGACAAAGATTTGCGGCCATTAAGAATATTTAAAGAACATGCCTTAGGCAAGTCCCCAGAATGAGTTTCTAAATATTTTAGCTGCTTCATTAAAATAGGTGTATAAACCTTCACCTGACTTACAAACCTATTCCTTAAACCTCATCTCATACTGCGCCCCTCATCAATCATGTTCCAGCCACACTAGCCTCCATCCCTTTCCTTAAACATGCCAAGCTAGTCCTACCATAGAGCTTTTGTACTAGCTGTTTCTTCTGCTTGGAATGCTTGAATGCTTTTAATCGTGATCTTAATGTTCATATCTCAGCTGAAAGATCAAGACTTTTCAAGACACACTTTCTCTGGTCAAGTCTAAAGTCACTTTCTAATCATACCACTCTATTCTACTTTGTTACATAGCACTTCTCACTTTTCTTTGTATTTCTCTCCTTCCTGCAGTAGAATGTAAACTGCATGACAGCAGGATTTGTCTGTCTCATTCATTGTTTTATCCCCAGCAAATAGTAGGTGTTTGATAAATATTTAACTGCATGAACCCTGAGGCTACTTCTTTTGAGAGGTATGAGTATGTTATTTATTTTGAAGGGAATGCTTTTGTGAAATATAAAGTGAATTGACCTTTTTGGAATGTTTACAAGAAATTGTTTAGAAACCAAGTACCTACAGCCCAAATCCAGCCACCTGTTCTACGAGAGTTCATAGTTCTCTTTTCATTCTTTTGTTTTCAGTTTTTAAATATACATATAACATACATTCTCCTCCTCAAAAAATTTTTTTTTAATTATAGAGCAAGCTAAGGATGGCTTTGAAGCCAACCCAACACATCACAGGCACACACACACATAATCTAGGTCCCCTTCCTGAGATCTCCCCAGTGTAAACACTGTTACGAGTCTGATGGCTATCCAGACTTGTTCCCATGAGTTTTAATGCACATACCACCACCACCACCAAAACAACAACAACAACAGAAAAGAAAAGAAATAGTGGATTGTGTCTGTGTGTATATGTGTGTGCAGCTTTTTAATTAAATGCTTAGCATATGCAAAGAATGAAGTTTCTAGAGTCAGAGAGTTCTGGCTCTAAATCCTTCCTTGTGCCACTTACTAGTTATAGCCAAGTTCCTTAACCCCTTGGTTTCTTCATTTGTCAAATGGAGATAATTTTATCTACCTGCTTTAGTTACAGATTGCTGTATAGCAAATTACTCCAAAATTTAGCAGTTGAAGACAATGAATATATATTATCTCACAGAGTTAGGAATTTGAGAATAGTTTTAGCTGGGTGGTTCTGGCTCAGGATCTCTCATGAGACTGTTGTCATCTTAACACTGACTAAGCTGGAAGATCTACTTCCCAGCTTACTCAGGTGGCTATAACCAAGAAGCCTCAGTTCCTTGTTGGCTGCTGGCCAGAGAGGCTATTGGGTCTCTCCTTAGCGCTCCTTCACCACATGGCAGCTAGTTTCCCCTGGAGCATACAACCTCAGAAAGAGAGGGAGACCAATCAAAATGGAGGCCACAGTGTCTTTTATACTCTAATCTTGGAGGTAACATATACTCATTTCTGCTCAATCCTGTTGATCACACAGACCAACACCAGTAGAGTGTAGGAGGGCACCAACACGGGGGATGATTATCAGGACACAGGGATCACCAGGCCCTCCTGGAGACTGGCTACCATACTACCCATGAAGGGTTGTTGAGAATTACCTGGAGCACATTAAAAACATTTCTCATATAACCTGGCACATAGTATAAATGGTGCAAAACATGTTAGCTAATGTAATTCTCAAAAACAACCCAAGAGCTTCTGGTGAAAAATTTATGGCTTTATCTAACTGTTGAATAGTTTGGGTTGCAAAACACTGCCTGGGATACAAGCACTTTTTAAAGTTTGTAGAATTTTGTCTTCTAAAACTACACTGTGCCACACAGAAGCTACTCACCACGTGATCATTGGGATGTGTTGCAAATGTAAAATTTTCACTGGATTTTGATATATTGAATTAATTAAAATATATTAGTAAAACTAATTTTCACCTATTTCTTTTTACTTTTTTAATGTGGCTGTTAGGAAATTTAAGATTACAAGGCTCACATCATATTTCTACCGGTTGGCACTGAAAATATTGGCATAGAATATGACTATCTTGTTTTGTGCTTAAGCCCCCTATTATGTCATTGGGTAATCTATTTTGGAAATTCTAAATAACTTGCTCAGGTGTTCCTGTGCATTTGTTTTAAAGAAGATATCCATTTGCTCCTTTGAGGTTTATGAGACATGAGCAGGAAGTCTCTCTCTGTGTCGTTGCCTCTGGCTTCTTAACCATCGACTATAGACTAACTGAAATTATATCTATAGACTTTGTGAGTCCATGTCCTGTTAGAGAGTAGTAGGTAAGAGCATTCCAGGGCACCAAGTTTGGATTTACTGTGTTCCAGGAGAAGAAAGTTCTACAGTAATTCATATGAAACACCTCTTGATCTCCAAACCTTGAAAATCTTTTTTGGAACCACACTCTCAAACCCATTGGGACAACCTGAAAATAAGACGATAGATTGACCCTTAAGTGAAGATAAGTGAGTTTTGAGTCCTGAATCTTAGCAAGACAGGTGAATTGAAGCTTATGTTTTTAATTAAAAACATTTAACTAGGGGTACAAGGGTAGTTCAATGGTAGAATTCTGTCCTGCTATGTGGGAGACCCGGGTTTGATTCCCGGACCATGCACTTCTCAAAAACAAACAAACAAAAAAGTCAACAAATGGTGCTGCAATAACAGGATATTCACATGGAAAAATATTGAAATGTGACCCCCAGCCATACAGCATACAAAAAAAAAACATCATTTAATTATTAGAGTGCCTCAAGATTATTCTTGGTTTCCCAGAGGCAACCACTGGCTTACATTGCATGGTTTATATCTCCATGACCTTATTTTCTTCTTTGAAAAAACAGATAAAATTGAAATTAACACTTTTTATTGGCATATATTGTATTTCTGAACAATAACTGGAACAAAAAATTGTAATCTGAGACAAGAAATTTGTGATGGAAAAATATAAGAGCTACTTTATAAAACAAGTATTTTTTTTTATTTGTGTGTGTGTTCCTGTAAAAAAAATATATAACAAAGACAATGAGTGGAATAACAATAATACAAATATTCATTGTTTGAGAGCCTTCTATGTGAAGATGATACTAGCTTATTGCAGCTTATGAGATGGACATTACTGTCATGACTATTCTACATGTGACACACATCAGGCTGGCAGCATAACTAGTTAGGCTCACCCACTCATAAGTGGCAGTGCTTGGTCTGCTGTACCCCAAAGCCCTTTTACCACATTGCCTCCACATTCGAAATACTAGGGAAACAGACTTCAGATCAAGATAACAAAACACATTTTAAAGATCAGAAATGCATGAAAAGGAACTAAGCTCCCTGGTAAGCATTCCCCACATGGAGGAAATTATACAAGGGCCAATGATACTATAGGGAGGGGCATCTAAAGTTGGTTGTGGAATCTTTCTATCACTGAGATTAAATTATTGTTTTAATGTCTCATTCTTGTTTCCAACAGAAAGAAGAAAATCTAACAATACCAAAGTTGCTACTGCTTCATAGCAAAATGGCCTATCGTTAGTAATGGTCAAATGCATCTATTTTTTTTTCCAAACAAGCCAAATGAATCATTCCCTAAAAGCCTCAATTAAAAATTAAAATTCATTTACATTTTAACTTGAGTATACTTTCTAGCTTAAAGCAATTTTCAACAAGGCCCAAATTCATCGATTGTAGGGCAAGAGTGAAATTAAAGGATAGTAAGTAGCTGGTGATCTAAACTACTAAGCAGTTTAGATTCTGAAGGAGAAGAAAATCCCCTCAGTCCCTGATCATTATTTATCTCAGCATTTCAACAGTAACTGTAATTGTATTCTCTGAACACCAAGTTCCTAGCCCACCTCCCCACCCCACCCCCAGTAGTTAATTAGTTGGGCAGGTCTTATAACAAATGCCCACTCATAAGCACTGGGTGGTAGAAATGCTGTTGATAATTAAACACCACAATAGCATGGAGCCTATTTCAGGAGCTGCCGAGTTGTCTTGCCCCAGCCAGTCTGCTCACTACATGCTTACAGACCCTCTATTGTGCTCGCTATGGCTGTTCAGAGGGAATGCTGTTCAGCTGGAGAAGGTACAAATGGCAATAAGACAGAAGAGGCCAAACCTTGCAAACAGATGAGAGCTCTGGACCCATGGGGAAAATATCCAGTGGGTGGACGGAGGAGGGAAATGGACCCAAGCAAAAGAGAAGTGGGTGGGCAGGAAAATCTATCACAAAGTAGACATATCCTTTCTCCAATCAGTCAGGAGGTTTGAAGTGTCAAGAAAATCCTGCCTGGATGACTCCCACTCTCTAGTTTCCAAGTCACCAAAGTCACATTTATCTGAAAATTTTTGGTCCTGACTTTAGTACTTGTGTCTTAAAAACAACCAACTAGGCAAAATGAATCCCCTAATCTCATGCCAAATGGATGGCAATTAGAAAACTGCAATATATAAATAGGTCAATTTGTAACCCCTTTGGTTTAGAGGAAGTTCACAGAATTCCTTAAGGCCTTTAAGAAAATGTTGGATAAGTCACCTCACCTCCCTGGGCCTCCATTTCTTCAACTTCAAAATGAGGGAGTTGAGAAAGTGCTCATACTAGGTCACAAAGACAGAAATGAGGCTCCCAGGACAATTTCCAAGGTGTCAGGAGGCCTAACTATCACACCATTACTCAAAATAAAACTACACAGTCTAACTTAATTATCAAATGTATTTGATTTATTTAAAATACATCATACCAGTTTGGTATACCAGTTATCTCATACTGAAAAGATGTTTCTATTAACAGTTATATAGGTCATAAAAAATGCTAGGGAGAAAAATATTTTCCTCATAAGTCAGCTGGTTTGATAAGACAAAAAAATCTTTTAAAAAAATAGTATTTTATTAAGCTATTTTTTAAATCCAAAGGGAAGAAATACTAAAACGTGTGCTTGGTGAAATGATTGGAAACCCCTGGCTCAGTCATAACCTCTCTGACTTCTCCATGGAATTACCTCTAATGAAAGAGGCAAGTGGGAGGTAACTTGGAAAAAAGAAGGGATATCTATAAATTCTCTGGGTTTTGCAATCTTCAATTTGAAGGGAACTGTTACATTCTTCTCCATAATAGAAATGTTTGTTTATTTTCTAAATACTGTTCTTTCACCAAAATCTGAATGCAAAATGTGATCCTCCAGGAAGACTCACATGTTCATACCATGGCTCAGAAATGCCTGTTATACCTCTCACCACATATTACCTTGGGAATTAGATTTGAGAAACACAGGGATCTGAGTTGGCCTTGGAAGTCTTGCCTGGCTATAAAATTCTCCCTGTTCAACTATAAAAAAGCAAATGCTTTATCTTGAAAACATAGAAACCCTTTACCACTACAACTCAAATAGTGTCAGGTCTAAAGCCCAGGGTGAAAGGGAAAGACGGGCACAGAAACAAAATGTGTTGTGCTGGGGAAAGCAGGAAAAATTTCAGGGGAGCCAAGCATAGCTAAAGAGAAGCTGTCCATCTGAAATGCCACCTGGAATTCACACCAGTAATAACTGCTGTGGATATAAAAATTAATAGAGGGGATTTCATAGTATTAGAAAAATTTATTTTTATAAATCATGTGTCTATCACCCAAGTGTTGACGCATGCATGCAATTCAAACATCAGGCTTACAATAAAAAGCTCACTGAATGACTTAGCAAGGACAATTCCCCCATTTTCTCTATAATTTGGAGTGGAAGGAGGGTGGGGGGGAGTGGGTAGAGGGTGCAGTTACTGGGTCAATTAATCAACCTGAAAACTGTGACACAAACTCTGACGCCTAACCTATGTCTAAAAATACACAAATGTATACGAATTTGTTTTAAACTGTCAATGCCTATATTTAGGACCTTCCCAGCAAGGCTATAATGAGACTGTGTTTGAGGGCTTCAGTCACAGCAGACTCTACCATTAATCTGAAGTTAGTTAAATTAACAGCATTTAGTACTGACTTGTCAATCTCACTGCTCCAGGAAATTGCACCTTGAGGCTACTAATATTGCCAATTTTTCCACTGGAGTGTGTGCCCATGTGTGCGCATGTGTGTATATTTTTTTTCTCTAGAACCTCCGTGTTCATACACCATCATTGCTTCCTTACGTCCACAGCACTTATATTATCATTTATTCTGGCCTCCTTAAGCCTTCCCGGGGGATTCTGCATAGTGTAGCTGCTCAGTGAAAGAGTTTTTTAGCTTTATATTTATTTGTTTATTTTTCTGTCATGGCTCATGACTGAGGGTTTAAAAAAAAGTGTGACAGTATTTAGAGTACATGATTGACTGTTACAGCAACATTCATTAACCGTGACAAATCTGCAGCAAAACACAGTATTGAGTGTTCTAAACAGCAACTTTAAAAAGAAAGAAGAAAGAAAGAAAGCAAGAGAAAAAAAAGACTCCATTAATTTTTCATTGACCTCATCTGTAAATAAATTTAGACTAATGGCGAACAGGGGCAATAACAAATTAGTATTCATTTCCTGTAATTAATGCAAACATGCCTATGAACACAGAGAATATGAATATATAACCACCTAATTTCCATTTCAAAATACACTTAACACATTTTCACTTGAATTATCTTCATAATATTTTCCCCCTTAATGAGAAGAATGAAATGGTTGGATTGTTTTTTCCCCAACTGCCAGGGGGAATATTGTTTTGGCCACAGACATTGTCAACCATATTTTGGCAGCAGACTTGCGGAATGCAATTCTGATTTGCCTCATTATTTGTGTGATCCCCTGCTGGACACCCATGCTGAGGTTGTCTCCTCTTTCACCACTTACCAGGAGTAGCTCTACCACTGTGACCAGGGGGCCACCTAGGCAGACCCTCACATGCAGGAGGGCTGCTAATAGATCAAGAAGCAGCCTCCCGGCCTAACACAAGAACATGAAACATCCCATCACTGACATGAATATTCACTCACACAAGGGCTGGTTGAGTAAACAATAGGGTGCAGATCAAATAAAGCCTATCATGTATTGGGTAAAAATAGAGAAATCAAGCTCTAAGGCCTCTCTCCACAAGAGGAGCTAGAATTACCTACCTTCTTGGGGAAGGGTTCCTCTGGAGATCTTCCTACTGATCAGTCCACAATCAAAGACAGCTCAGCAATGTCTGACCCCACCCAGGGCATCCAGCACCAGGACTCACTAACTCAACTGTGGCAGCGGTAATGGAGCACTTCATTAGCAATGAATAATTTGATTAATAATAACAAAATTAGGTCTCTAAGACACATATACACAAATGTTTATGAGCTGGGATGAAAGTAATAAGAGAAGAAAATTTGAATAAGTTCTACCAAAACAAAAACAAACACAAGTGACTGGCAAAATGTAACTTATCTAGTAGACGACTTTTCCTAGGGTCTTCCTAGCACTATAAGCTTTTGCTTCTAAGTGTTTCTCCCTCTAAAGGTCATGGAAACAAATGTGTGCAATATGGATTAGAAGTGGTCCTCTTAGGTACTTGATGGTAGAATTCTGATTAAGTGCATTAAGGCACTAAATTGGGGTGGATGTGACAAGTGAGCCAGAAAGCAATGGGAATATCTTATGTGATGAGTTTACTACTTAATCTAGTTTGTAAATGTCACTAAATATATCTCATTGTAATAAGACTGTTAATAACAAGCACAGATCTCACTTTACCCAGGCATTTTTCTAAAACGATGAACTCTAAGGTATTCTACCAATGAGGCAGCATTTCTCCAGAGATAGTCACTCCATTTCTTTCCTTCTAGTTGTCAGTCTGGAAAGCCGGGCAATGCACCTCAACACGTTGGTCCAGGAAGCCCAGGAGAGGGTGAATGAACTCTCTGCACAGGTACAGAATGAAGGATTCAGTTTGGACAACACAGAGAAAGAGAAACAGCTGAAAGCTTGGGAGTGGAGGTATCGGCTCTACAGACGAATGAAAACAGGCTTTGAACATGCCAGTGAGTATAAGTAGAGAACTTCGACATTTAACCAGACCAAACCTCAGTTTGAGACAACCTGGGCTTCTTTCGTTGCTTTTTTTTTTTTTTTTGCAATCTCCAGGATCAAGGATAGGCGTTGTCAGCCTATTTGGAGCAAGGACTCTGGTAGGCTGTAAAGGGATCTTTTGTCTTGCATGATTTTCTGACTCCTGATAGATTCTCTGACCACCAACATGAGGCTTCAGTATTTCTGGCCTCCCTCCATCATGTCACACTCATCTAGCGCTTTCCACCCGCTACACCTTAATGCCTAATGACCTGAATAGTCCGATGCCCTAAGTGGCCATATTTTGGGATATGGAGGTGGAAAAATATTTGTTTGCCAATTTGTCCAGTTTCAGTTTCAAGCTTAAGTTTGAGTTATTTGTTTTCAACTCTCCACTGCATTTTTTATATAGGGCTATAAACTGAACTTCAGGTAATACTGGCAACAGAAAAGGACAATCAATCAACTCATGAATTATGCTTTTGTCTGTATTTCCATTCTCTTTACCAATTCATTCTGCTAGTTTAAGAAAAGCTTTCTTTCTGGATAATACTCATTAGCAGTGGAAAATACTGTTTTACTTGGGGTAAACCCTGATAAAAAAAGAAAATGCAAAGTTCAAACACTTATGAAATATTAAACTCTCATTTTTAAAATGAGATCTTATTTCAACAACAATAGACTTGAAATTTTAAATATAAGTGAAGGCCCAGTTCATTATTTTGAAAATTATTTTCCTCTGCTGTAGGAACCTTAGTAGTGATAGAAAGAACAAAAAGCAGAGAAATTTTTGTTTTGTTTTGTTAAGTAGTACAGTAATTAAGTACCAAATCTGGGCCTAATCCTTTCTCTTGAAGCAAATGACTTAATGAAAGGTGATTTGTTTCAACATCAACAATCTCTTCAGCAATCTGATAAGTAGACAATTTTCCAAAAAATAGAAGACATTTAGTAATTGCATTTTTATTGTGCCTTACTTAGTACAAATTAATACTAGAAACAGATCTATTTTTAGACTTGATGCCTTTGTGTGTGTGTGTGTGTGTGTGTGTGTGTGTGTGTGTGTGAAATTTTCTAAATTTCCAAACACCTTCTGAGGTTAAGTAATACCTAAAATCATCCAGGCCTTTAAAACCTCGAATTCACCCATGAATTCTTTGTAAGAAAACACTACCTGATGTAAAGGAAGCAACAGGAGAGCAAGCTGAGTTAACATTTCACACCAGAAAGAGCCCAGAATTAGGCATCTGAAACCATGGGCTTTTACCCCAGCTCTTTGTTTTCTCTGTATTCTTGAATTTGGCTTCATTAAGCTACAGTTTCCTCAACCTAAAAAGGGGGATGTCGTTACTTTCCTTTCTACCTACAGGGTTGGGGAAAGACTCAAATGAAATGATTTTCATCAAACTACTTTATGAAACGTGAAGGTCTCTACCTACAATGTAAGATCCTGCTATCACCTACTTGTCTTCTCTCCACCAGTGCAGCCCAATCTCCTCCTGTGTTTCCAGGATACTTTGGAAAGGCTTAACTGGCATTATTTATCCCTTCAGAACTTCCTAATGCCCCAGTAAGACCACGATGGCAACAAATAGAAGCCATTGACACTTCTAATGAAAATGTTCAAAAGCAAAAGCTGTTAGGCTCAACAAACAAATCTTTCCATAGTGTGCGTTTCATGGTAGCCTTTGAAAAGGCAGGAACATTGTTTTAAAAAGGATTTGCTATATTAAGATCCTTGTGTTTTTTCTTCTGTCCCAGGAGCCCCTGAGGTGCCAACCAATGTCTGTCTCATGGTAACCAGCAGCACGTCACTCACTGTCAGCTTCCAAGAGCCTCTTAGTGTCAACGCAGCCGTAGTAACCAGATATAAAGGTACTGAACTCCAGATATTTTTTCACTGCTCGTTCTTTAAAAAGTATCTGTTAGTTGGGGGTCAGTTGTACATTTCGCACGTTTGTTTTCCTGCTGATAAGACTGTTTTCATTTCCTTTACTTGTGGAGTTGAAATAACTACAGAGGCACTCATTATGTAAAGGGACATTAAGGTAACTGAGAAGAAGTCACAGAAAAGATGAACCACAAGACTGTGGTTAGGGGTGGGACTGAGTAGGACACAAAGAAGAATCAGACTTGATCCAAGGAGCTTAGAGGCTGAAATATGGAACAGACAAAAGAGGGGGCATGTAAAGTGATAGCTATAATACCATGTGTACCTAGGATTGTGGATTTTTTTTTTCTAAGAAAGCAGGATAAAATATACTGCAGGGCAGAGAAGAAAGTTAATTTTGATGGAGGACTTGGTAAAGGCCCCAGAGTGGGGATAGCATTTGGGCCTGGCTTGGGAGGTTGGCAATTAAATTCCAAGTGAACGAAAATAGAGCATGAAAAGGGGATCGAATGTAGCAAAAGAAAAATGGGTGCAGTGAAATTTAAGTGAAACTATGGTCAGAAGGTAGGGTTGGGCAGGCTTGAAATTAAGGTTAAGGATGAGCTCTATAGAACCTTTGAATAAGATAGGAACAAGATCAGAAGTAGATCTTTGAAAAAGTAAAGTAGCAGCACTACCTATGATGTATTGAAGAGATAGGGATTTAGAAGAAGGATATGAATTAGAAAGCTATTCGGAAGGGGTTGTGATCTATTGACCTGGCCACGGAAGGTCACTGGGGAAGGAGGAATATCTTGCACAGGTATCACAGTGAGAACAACCAGGGCTTGCATAGTGCCTCCTGTCCCATAGGCACTGTTTGAAGCTGTTACATGTATTAGCTTAATTTAATCCTTAGAACAACCCTGTGAAGTAGGTTCTGCTATGAATCCCACTTTACAAATGAGAAAACTGAAGAAAAGAAAGGATGAGGAACTTGCCTACAATCTAACAGTAGAGGCAGAATTCATCACATTGTAGACTCTTGAATGTGGGGGACAAAAAAAAAAAAAGAAAGAAATATATGTTCCCAATTCACAAGCACATATGGACACATTCTGAACAGTCCTAAAACCTAGTAAAGCTCACCACACATATTCCAAGATGGCAGGCCCGAAGACAATTTCTAAGAGCCCAGGTCACTTCTACTCCCATTGCCCACAAAAATGCCCAAGTAGCGCATGTGTCTCCCTTCCTCCTTCCCAGGGCCTGTGCCAAGAAAGCCTCCTGCATCTCTGCAAATAACACTTCTCTACCTACACCCTATTGCTTCCTTGGATGCTTGGAATTTTCCAGGTAACTCCACTCTGTTTGTGACACCTTAGATAACAGAATTAAACTGGTTATCATTTCAGTTTTTCTGTGTTAGTCCAAGAGAAGGCAGCTTTCAGGTATGAAGAACAACAGATAAATGGAACCACCGAGGATGGCCTCCCACAGCCTCATTTCAAAACAATTCTGCTACTTTTCCTTGTTTGTCTCATCTGCCAAGACTTTCTAAAGTTCAGATCAAGTATCTGCAGGCAATATTGGACTTAGGCATTTTCCTCTCTCTACCTCTGTCCAGCTCAGGGTTTTCATAAAGGGTTTCATCAATGCAGTTCAACTTGATATTTCCTTCTTACATCTGATTAGTGAGCTATCAGGAGCTAATTTATCCAGACTGTCAGCTATTTGATACTTCATCATAAAGCCAGCACATTCTCTCAGCATCCCCATATTAACACTTCTTGTCTCAGGAGACTTGCATTTGGATGAGGTTGAAACCAAAGGTCACAAATGGGTTCTGTTAGTGACAGGAGGGGATTAATTAAGCATAATAAATAGAATTGTCTGTTACATTATGGAGTAGGTTTTCTTGTGTTAATTTATAAGGTCATAAATTGAGTCCTTAATCTGACCGCTCTCAGGGGTTATTTAAAACAGCTGACAGCCTGCTTCACCCATGGAGACAACAGGACAGGTTTGAATTTGGGGGTTGAAGTAATTACTTAATTATGAAAAAAGTAGTAGCAAAATTACTCTGAGACAAAGCTAATTATTGTGCTTGCCTTTAAAAAAAAAAAAGACAAAACAATTGAGAAATCCACATTTGAAATGGCAATTATCTAATTGGTTAAAGGGAAGGCTTAACCCTGCAGTATTTGGGGTTTGGCAAAAGCATTTTATACTACTCTCCAGAATTTCTGAGTTCAGCAAAACCTCTAGCCTATTTTGACTACTGGTTGTTTTCCCCTTCACACTTAAGCCAATGTGTGTTTGGGGACAAGATCTGCATCCTTCTGTTTCTCATCTATTTACACTCAGCTTATCAACATGCTGTTTTAAAAGAATTTGTTGATCCAGAAATCTTTTTAAGAGCATCTCTTCATAAGTCTCTGTCAGACCCAGGGGCCCTGGTCCAGGCCAACTGCCATCACAACTTGGAAATTAAGGACATCAATTTCAACTTGACCCCAGGGAATAATTTTCAGTGAGACCCACTGGATTTTTCTGCCCCAAATGCAATTAAAAAGGGGGCTTATAGAACTCCTGTCTGTTTCTAAGTGTTTCTTCCTCTGATTCAAAGACCCCTTGTATCTTTTGTACCATCTCACCAATTTTCATGAGCAAAACTATTTATTTCACATGCTTTGATTCTTTGGACAATTACCAGAACCTTGCTCCACATTCTCTCCTCACTGCCGTGGGTAACCCGAGCCTCTCATTTGCAGAGGACATATAATTTTTTGGCAGGCCTGAAGCAAAAAAACCTTAGCAAAAGTGCTTTTGCTGCTGCTCTTTGCAGAGATGGAGAATATCAGTATAGGAAGGCATCCTATAACAGGTGCAGCCCAGCATCTGTTTTCCATCTGCAGAATAAACACTTTCTAGCTTTTTGTAAAAAGCAGGGCTTGAAGTGGCCACTGGGGATTTTTTGAGTATGAGATGCGGCAGTGGTTGCCGCTGTGCACAGCCTGGGTCTAGGTGGTACCTTCCCCGCCTTTCTTCCTATCTTGTACCCTAACAGTTTAGAAACCACCATCCTAGTTCCTCCCTCGAATGGTTCGGAATAGCAAATTGTTTAACTGCTGTTCATTTGATGGCAAGTGTTTTGAAAATACGAAAGGATTTCACCTTGCAGGGATTGCCAGGGCCGTTTGGGAGCTGACAGTGTATCGCTTCTGCAGAGACCAGGCTAGTGCCTCTGACAACTACCCCTCTAGTCTCTTTCTCAGACAGAGAGGAAGCCAAAGAATTCCAGGGAGATGACCAGGTGCATTTCAACTTCCAGGAGAGAGAATCTACTATTTGCACATTAAAATCCACTGGGTTGATAATTTTTAACCATAGAGTAAACTTGGTCATAACTTATTGACTTTGAAGGCATCTGACTTCATGTGGAATGGGTACATATTGCTCAGTAATTAATACTCTTTTTACCCCTTTTATTATTTTTTCCTCCTACACCCATTATTTGAAAGCTATTTACATTGTATTACATAGTATACTTATCTTCCATGCTTAATTAATTGACGAATAATATGACCATGAGCATGTGAGCTACCCTCATTACTAAATTGATACAATTCTGTGAAGTAAACTGTTGTATACTTTATTTAGCCTGCTGGGAGCTAGGGGAATCTGGCTTTGACCAAAAAATTTGCAAAGGACAGTGACTGGGAAGGGGAGAGGACGGTATGTCAGAAGACATGAAACTCAGGGGATTCGCATATTTTGCATGAGGGTGAAAATGTGTCAGTGAATTGCATGACTAAATGTATGATAGGGATAAATAGCAGATCCAGTGAAAGAGAGAGAGTGGGAAAAGTGAAAGGCAGCACCACGGGAGAGCTATTCCTGCCACGCCATTAACACCTTTGCATGGTTGAACCTCTTCCTTTGGCCACTCCTCCTCTGTGCTGAGGTTTCAATATCCAGCCACAATCCTCTCCAGCCATCTTGTGAACCAACTTAAATTCTTTTTCAATAAAACATGTTATAAAGAATGGTGCTTTTTTGCATTCTCCTCATTAAAAGAAAAATATTAAATCTCTAGCTATACAGTACAAGGTTATATAAAACAAAAAGTCAGTCCTCCTTACCCCTTCCCCATCTCACATCCCATCTCAAAGTTAATCTCTGTTAAGAATTTGGTGCATATCCTTACAAATAATTCTAGATTCCCATGCGCACCCACACTTGCACACACTCGTATGTGAACAAAGTGTGCAGTTTTGTTTGTGTGTATAAATATTATCACTATCGTCTAACCCTACAACCGGATATTTTTTTCATCTCAATGATATTTTTGAAATTCAACATGATATTATATATATCTTTCTAGGTCTGTGCATTTGGATCTTCTTTCTTTTTATTAACTGTGCAGTGTTCCAGAGATGGTGGTGCCATAATTTATTTAATCAGTCTTCTACCTGTTGGATAAAGGTTGTTTTCATGATTCCCCTATTACACAATGTAGCAATCCTTGTATGTGCCTCTATATTGACATGTAAATTTTTTTTCCTTTTTTCTCTAGAAGTGAAAGTGTAAAACAGTGTGCATTTCATAATGTTTCATTGATCTATCTACGCCTATCCTGAGATTAGATAGTAACTTGATAGTATATATTTTAACATCTGTAGGATAAGTACTTCCTCTTGTAAATCTCTTTCAAATGCCTTAGCTATTCACAATTTCTCTTCCAAATGAATTTTAAAATTGGCTTGTCAAGCTCAATTTAAAATATCTTAATGAGCCTGCATCATATTCCTAAATTAATTTGACAATACTTGCCATCCATAAGCATCAAATGTCTTCCTTAATCAGTTTTAATTTTATGTATTCAGGAAAGTTTGTAAGGCTCTATATGAGCCTTCTACACTCTACACTCTGCTTTCTATACTCTGCTGGCTTTCATTTTGGTTATTTTACAGTGTTTGTAGCTATTACAAATGAACTTTCCTTTCAAAATGTCCTCTGACTATTGTAGGAGTAGAAAAGCTACTGGTAATTTTTTTAAAAATCTTTAGTTGGCTGCTCTCTTTGTAATGGATTTTTTTCAATAGACTGTCTTGCATCTCATGAGGGGTTTTTTGCATATCATCTTCAAATAATGGTAGTTTTCTCTCTTCCTTTCCAATACTTTTCTTCCTTTTCTGATCTCACTTCACTGACTAAAATCAATGTGAATTCTAGTTCCCATTTTGATGTGAATAGTAGCCATAAGAGTAGGCATCTTTCTTTCCTACCTATTTGTTTGAATGCATCTACTATCTTACCATTATGTGTGACTAGACCGTAGGTGCCTACAGATACTCCTTACCAAACTAAAGAACCTTTATTTTATCTTATTTGCTAAGATGTGTCTGCTGGTTTGTTGTAGTCAGAAGGGGGTGTTAAATTCTATCTAGTGCTTTCTCAGCATCTAAATAATGGAATGGTTTTTCTATATTTTCCCAGAAAATCATCAATTTCACCTGGTTTATGATTAACACAATGCTGTACATAGTAAAATCATATTATTTTTAAATTCTCCCCATTATTATATTGCCTTTAATATTTCAAATGTTAACTTGTATCTTTTCTCATCTTAGAATTGTTGAAAATATATCTATTTTATTGGGTTGTTTAAATGATTAACTTTTCTGATTCATAAAATTTATTTTTTGCTTATTTTCTATTTTACTGACTTCTGGTTTTAACTTTGCCACTTTCTGCTGTTTCTATGGCTTTGCTTTATTGACTCTTTACTAGTTTTTTTCTTTATTTGAAAAATTAATTCATTTTTTCCTTTATTTTTCTGGTTTTCTAATAAATGGGTTTAATGCTATTAATTTTCCCTGAATACTGTTTTGTCCACATCTCCAGAGTTCTTAAATGCAATGCTATATTATAATTTATTTATAAACAACTTATAATACATTTGATTTCCACATTAACCCAAGATTTTTTAGAAAAGTAATTTTAAATCTTCAAGTGGCCAGGTTTTTTCATATCTTTTTATTGTTAATTTCTAATTTTATTATACTGTAAACTGAAATTTTTTTAAATGTGAACTGTATCCTTTGAGGGTTTTTAAAATTCTTATTTGTGGCTGAACCCTGAGTCAATTGAATAGATGACATATCTGATGTTTGAAATTAATGTGTATGTCCCCTTGGGTATAATGTGTGAATGTATGTGTGTGATGTTCAAATCTCCTAATTCTTTCCTGAAGTGTTTCTCCCTTGATCTGTTGATTTCTGAGAGAAGGTGCTTTATCAGTCTTGCTTAATGCTGTTTACCTCAATTTCTATTTTGTTTGTTATTAACATTGCTTCCTCTATGGTATCATTTACCAGCTCTCCTTTTCTATCCCTTTATTTTCCTTCTTTCCATTTGAAATATATTTTTCTCTTGTGAAAAGTATATAGTTAAATTTATTTACTCAATCTGAACATTTGTCTCTTTTTTCTTATACTTTTTAAATTTTTTGTTCAAAGTGATATAAGAATGGAATTTAAAAACCAAATTTGTACTGAAAGGCTTATAATGAAAGCACAACAGTCATTTACTCTCTTCTTCCCCACCCTCTTCTCCTCAGAGCCAAATGTGTTTAAATCCTTTAGTTATGGTTGTTACCTCTACTTTAATGCTTCTATAGCTATTTCATGATTTATCAATTGCAGGTCTTACCTATGCAGTTAAACTGTAACAAATAAGAATTTAACTCTCTCATAATACCATATTCGTCTACTGTCCCCTGTCCTTTCAATATAATTAAATCTTTAAGTAAAAAATGTTTATATTATTATAAGCATGTAAATTTTTGACATTACAAAGTCAAGTAGTGTACTATGATTATATTACTTTCCTATGTATTTTCCCCAAATCTCAAATTATATTTTTCTCTTTCCTACCCTATTTGCCATTGTTCTATTCTAAATTCATTTCAAGCAATCCTTTCAGATTGCTTGGGAGGGACTCTCCCTCTCAAAGTACTCTCCCAAGGGCAAAATGGTAGAAAGTTTCCTGGGTTTTCTGTTTGTCTCATATATACCAGACTTGGAGCTAAAGAAACTGGCAACCCAGAAATGCCAACTGCAGACAAATAAAGGCCCCACAAAAGCCTGCTCTTTCTGACCAGAGAACCTAGAAAAGGTTCTCTAGAACCCTAGAAAGACAAAATTTTCAGACAATAACTGCTCTACTCCAGCCAAACACCACAGGTAAACCTGTGAACCCACATCCATCCAGGCCAGCAACAACTGAGCAAGGAGCTTAGCTTTTACCCTACTATGCTATAACGAGGACCCCCCCCAACCTCCATGCCAGGGTAGTTTCAGATAAGGTCGATTAAAAGCAGGAACTTTCATGCCTACTGGTAACACTCCCATGCTATCAATGGAAACTATGTGGAGAGAATGGAATTCCACTCCCAATGAGCAACAGAAAGACACCTTCCAATGCCCTACTGAAGTGATGTCAGAGAAACCTAGTGGTGAGTAAAGACTTTTACCACTTTCACCTAATGGTAATGAAGTCAGCCTCCCTCTCCCCCACCACGGTATCTATGGAGGCCACATGTGGAGCTAGAATTCTCACCCATGCTCAGCAATAACGAAGATCCCCCCACTTTGGGTGACAATGAGGTTGAGTGGGGAATGTGGACTTCTATCCCAACCTAACAGTTACTCCACAGTGCTGTCCCCCTAGCTGAGTAGTTTCAGAAAAAGTCGGCTAAAAGAGTATGTTCTCCAACCACATCGGATAAAACTAGAAATTAATAGCAGAAAGATAATAGGAAAATCTCCATACACTTGAGAACTAAGCAACACACTTGTAAAAAAATTATGGGTGAACGAAGAAGCCTCAAGGGAAAAAAACATCAGTACATTGAACTGGATGGTACCTTAAAAAAAAAAAAGCATATCACAGTTAGTGCACCTATCTAGCTAAATTTATAGTACTAAAGTGCATACATTAGAAAAGAGAAAAAGTCTCTAATTAATAACCTAAGCACCTACTACCTATAAAAAAAAAGGCCAAAATAAACCAAGCAAACAGAAGGAAAGAAATAATAAAGATGTGAAATTGAAAACAGAAAAATAAAAATTAAAAAAAAATCAATGAAACAAAGAGCTGGTTCTTTTAAAAGGTCAACAAAATGACAAACCTCTAGCAAGACTGACAGAGAGAAAAACACAATTTACCAATATCAGAAGTAAAATAAACGATAGCACTAAAAGCCCAGCCGACATCAAAAGGATAATATAAGAATGCTATGAATAACACTACACAAATAAATTTGGCAACTTACAAAATAGACCTCTTCAGGTAAATACCTCAACTCGCCAATACAAAATAGATAATTTGCATAGCCCTACAACTAATAAGGTTATTTAATTTATAATTTAAACATTCCTAAAAATAAATTTCCAGGCCAGATAATTTCACTAGGGAGTTCTACCAAATGATTAGAGAATAATCAAGAAGAATTCTATGCATCTCTTCAAAACAGAGAAGAGGAAATAACACTTCCCCATTCAATTTATGAGGCTAGCATTATCCTGATATGGCAACCAGACAAAGACAGTAAATAATAATAATAATAAACACCATTAAAGACCAATATCCTTCATGAATGTAGATGCAAAAAGGTTTAACAAAATATTAGCAGATAAAATTCAGCATTAAACACCATGACCAAGAAGGGTTCATCCAAGGAAGGCAAGGCTGGTGCAAAAATTCAAAGTCCAATCAATTCAACCCATTATATTAAAAGACTGAGGAATAAAAGTCAAATGATCGTATCAATCAACACAAAAAGCATTAGATAAAATGCAATACTGATTCATGGTACAAACTCTCAGGAAAATAGGAATAGAGGATAACTTAATCAGCTTGATAAAGAGCATCGATGTGAAAATAAAACTATAGCTAACATTATACTTAAGTTGGACGGCTGAATGTTTTCCCCCAATATTGGAAACAAGCCAAGGATGTTCACTCTAACTATTCTTATTCAAGATATTGCACAAAGTTCTAGCTAGTTTCATAAGGCAAGACAAGCAAATAAGAGGTATACAGATCAGAAAGGAAGAAATAAAACTGTCCCTTTTTGTAGATGATATTTTTGTCCACATAGAAAAGCAAAAGGAATCTACAAAAACTCCTAAAGCTGATAAGTGTATTTAGTAGTGTTACAGGATAAAAGATAAATATACAAAATTCAAAATCAATATTTCTATATATAAGCAATGAATATGTGGGCAATGAGATTTAAAATGCAATATCATTTACAAGTGCTCAAAAAAATTAAGCACTCGAATATAAATCTAACGAAGCATATATAGCGCTTTTATGCTGAAAACCACATGATGATTTGATGAAAGAAATCAAAGAAGACCTAAATAAATAAAGAGGCATATCATGTTCATGGATTGGGAAATTCAACATAGAAAAGCTATAAATTCTTCCCAAGTTGATATAGAAGCTTTCACACAATTCTTATAAAATACCAGCAAGGTTTCTTATAGATATAGACAAGATTTTCCCAAAATTTGTTTTGAAAGACAAAGGAACTAGAATAACTGAAACTAGTCTGAAAAAAAAGCAGAATATAGTATGTGGGGGTGGTGGTGACAATCTACTTGATCATATGGCCATAGTAATCAACACTGTGTGGTACTGGAAGAGGGTCAGACACATAGATAAATGAAATAGGAAAAAGAACCTAGAAATAGACCCACACTAATATGCCCAACTGAGCTTTGACATAAGTGCAAAAGGAGCTTCATGGAGGAAAGGATAGTTTTTCTCAACAAATGGTGCTAAGGCAATTGGACAACCATGCTAATAAATGAAACTCTACCTAAGTTTCATTTATACAAAAATTAATTCAAAATGGATCACAAAATTTAAATGGATCTCAGAATTTAAAATGAAAACTATAATACTTTTAGAAAAAAACATAGGAGAAAGTCTTCAGGATGTAGAGCTAAGCAGAAACTAGTTCTTAGACTTCACACAAAAAGCATGGTCCATAAAAGGAAAATTTAATAATTGGACTTCACAAAATTTAAAACTTTGTTCTGAGAATGAACCTGTTAAGGCTATGAAAATGCAAACTACTGAGGAGGAAACTAAAAACCACATATCTGTCAAAGGATTAATATGCAGGTTATATAAAGAACTCTTGAAACTCAGTCATAAATTAATAAGCCATCCATAGACAATAGAAATGAAGAGACATTTTACAAAAGAGGAAATTCAGAAGGCAAATAAATACATGAAAAGATATCCAGCATCTTTAGCTATTAGAGAAATGCAAATTACAACCCTAATGAAATATTACTACATACCCATCAGATGTGCAAAAATAAAAAATAGTTGCAACACCAAATGCTAGCAAAGATGTGAAGAAACTGGATCACTGATAACAATGATGGGTAACATAAAATGGTATAGCCTCTCTGGAAGACAGTTTCGCAGTTTCTTTAAAAACTAAATATGCATCTGTCATACATTCCAGCAGTCGCGCTTCTGAGAATTTATCCCAAAGAAGTTAAAACTTATGTTCACCCAAATGTTTGTAGCAGCTTTGTTAATAATACATACTGGAAATAACCCGGATGCCCTTCAACAGGCCAATATTTAAAGAAACTGTGGTATATGGATACCATAGACTACTGTTGAACAATAAATAGTACAAACTAGTGATATAAACAAGTACCTGAATGGATTTCCAGAAAATTATGCTGAATGAAAACAGCCTATCTCAAAGGAGGACATACAGTATGATTTCATTTAATAATATATTGAAATGACAAAATTATAGAAGTGCAGAACTAGTTAGTGGTTTTCAGAGGTAGAAGAATAGAAGGCAAGAGAAGTAGGTATGGCTATTAAAAGGCTACATGAAACATCTTTATGCTGATAAAACGTTCTGTATCTTGACTAATCTCAATATCTTGGTTGTTATATTGTACTATAGATTTTCAAGATGGCATCGTTAAGAGAAACTGGGTAAAGGGTAAAGGAAATCTCTCTGAATTATTTCTTACAACTGTATGTGACCCTATAATTATCTAAAAATAAGTTTCTTTAAAAATGTGAAAAAAATTAATCATTTGGATTTCTACTTTATGAAAGTAAAAAAAAGGTAATATGAAACATGGGGACTTTCTGTATTAATTTTTTCAAAGAGCAATTTTATGGGATATAATTTGCATCATATATAATTTGCCCATTTAAAGTGCAAAATTCGATGTTTTTTTAAATAACTTCACAGAGTTGTGCAACCGTCACCACAATTGATTTTAAAATATTTTCATGACCTTGAGAAAAATACAATACCCCTTAGTAGTCGCCCCTCATTTCCCCCCAAATACCTAACCTAATTTGGGGTACCAGCAATGACTAATCTATTCGCTGTCTCTATAGATTTTCCTATTCTGTACATTTCAAATAAATGGAATTATGCAGTATGTGGTCTTTTGTGACTGACTTCTCCCACTTAGCGCGTTTTCAAGGTTGTCACATGTATCAGTATTTCATTTCTTTTCATTGCCAAACAATATTCCACTATACAAATATATCACATTTTATTTATCTAGTCATCATTTGATGGGCATTTAGGTTGTTGGGTTATTTCCACATTTTGGCTACATAATGCTTCCATGAACATTTTTGTACAAGTTTTTGAGTGGATGCATGCTTTTACTTCTCTTGGGTATGCACCTAGAGTGGAATGCTGGGTCATATAGTTACTCTATGTTTAACCATTTATAGAACTGCCTGATTGTTTTCCAAAGTAACTGCACTATCGTACATTCCAAGAGGGTATAAGGGTTCCAAGTTCTCCACATTCTCATTAACACTTATTATTATCTGTCTCTTTTTTATTATAGCCATTCTAGTTGATATGAAGTATTATCTTATTTTGCTTTTGTGTTTTCCCAATGCCTTATAATATTGAGCATGTTTTCATGTGCTCACTGACCATTTTTATATTTTCTTTGGAGAAATGTCCATTCATTTGCCCATTTTAATCAAATTATCTTTTATTATTGAGTTTTAGTTGTTCTTTATATATTCTGTATACAAGTCCCTTATCAGCTATATGCTTTGCAAAAGCTTTCTCACATTCCGTGGGCTGTCTTTATAGGTTTTTTTTTTTGGAGGTGGGGGGTGCATGATCCTGGAATCGAACCTAGGTCTCCCACATGGAAGGCAAGTATTCTACCACTGACCCACCCATGCACCCTTTATCGTTTTTTGATGGTAGTCTTTGAAGCACATTTTTAAAATTTTGATGATTCCAATTCACTGGGTTTTTTTTCCTTTGATTCTGCTTTTGATGTCATATCTAAGAAATCACTGCCTATTCCCAAGTCATGAAGATTTACACCTATGTTTAATAGTTTTAGTTCTTACATTTAAGTCTCTGATCCATTTTGAGTTCATTTTTGTATATGGTATGAGGTAGGTGTTCTAGTTTGCTAGCTGCCAGAATGCGATATACTAGAAACAGAATGACTTTTAAAAAGGGGAATTTATTAAGTTGCAAGTTTATAGTTCTAAGGCCATGAAAATGTCCCAACTAATCAAATCTATAAAAATGTCCAAATTAAGGTACCAACAAGAGGTTACCTTCATTCAAGAAAGGCTGATGAAGTCCAGGGTTTCTCTTTCAACTGGAAAGGTATGTGGTGAACATAGCGACATCTGCTAGCTTTCTCTCCAGGCTTCTTATATCTTGAAGCTCTCCCAGGGGTGTTTTCCTTCTTCATTGTCAAAGGTCTCTGGCTGCGTGGCTTCTCATGGTTCTTGTGGTGCTCTCTCTCTCTCTCTCTCTCTCTCTCTCTCTCTCTCTCTCTCTCTCTCTCTCTCTCTCTCTCTCCAAACTTGTTCCTCTTTTAAAGGATTCCAGTAAATTAATCAAGGTCTACCTGGAGTGGGTGGAGTCACAACTCAATGGAAGCCATCTAAACAAAAGTTACCACCTACAGTTGAGTGGGTCACATATACATGGAAACAATCAAAAAGCTCCCAGCCAGCAATATTGAATGAGAATTAAAAGACATGGCTTTTCTGGTGTCCACCCAGCAAACCAGCACAGCAGGGATGCACCTTTATTCTTTTGAATGTGAATATTCAGTTGTTCTAGCATCATTTGTTGAGCAGACTGTTTCTTCCCCTTTGGACTGTTTTGATACCCTTGTCAAAAATCAATTGACTGTAAATATGACGATTTATTTCTATACTCTCAATTCTATTCCACTGATCTAAAGTGTATCTTTATGCCAATAGCACACTGCCTTTATTACCATATCTTTGTATTAAGTTTTGAAATCAGGAAGTGTGAATCTCACAAATTTGTTCTTCATTAAGACTGTTTTCACACTTCTTACCCATTGAATTTCCATATGAATTTTTGAATCAGCATTTAAATTTCTGTAAAGAAGCTACCTGGGACTTTGATAGGGATTGCTTTGCATTTGTAGATCAATTTGGGATGTATTACCATCTTAACAATATCAAGTCTTCCAATCCATAAATGTGGAATGTCTTTCCAGTTACTTAGGTCTTTTTTAACTTTTTGTGAAATGTTGTATAGTATTTGAAGTATAAGTTTTGCACTTTTCTTAAACATATCCATAAGCATTTTCTCTTTGCTATGTTATTGTAAATGCAATCTTCTTAATTTCTTTTTCAGTTTGTTCATTATTGCTCAATACAAATGTCTGTATTTTTTGCATATCAATCTTGCTGAGCTCTTTTATTAATTCTAATACTTTTTGGTGCATTGCTTAGCATTTTCTATATACAAGATAATGTCGTTTGCAAAGAGAAATAGTTTTCCTTCTTCCCTTCTCATCTAGATGCCTTTTATTTCATTGTTTAACCTAATTGGTCTGGCTTAAACCTTCTATGTTGAATAGAAGTGACAGAAAAATGTTGTTCCACACCTTAGAGTGAAAGCCCTAGTCTTTCACCGTTAAATATGCTTGCTGTAGGTTTTTCATAGATGCCCTTTATCAGATGGAAGAAGTTCTCTGTATTATTTTTTGTAACTAGAAGTGAATCTTCAAACCTACCTAACTAAAAAGTTTTCATTAAAGAAAGAAATGAGAAATAAACTTTGAGTCCTTGAGACTGAAAATGTTTGTATTTTGTGTGCATTTGTAATGAACACTCAGTAGCCTCCTCCAATCCTCTGGTATTGTGAAAATTTCCATGCATATCCTCTGATATTGTGAAAATTTCCATAAGCTTTGATTAGTGTCCTCCTCTCCATTTTGTCCTCTAGTAAACCTTTTAATTGGATGTGTTAGGCCTCCTCCTATTGAAGTTTTTGGTCTCATATTTTCTCTAATATTTTCCATCTTCCTGTCCTACTTTCAGCAATTTCCCCAAATGCCTCTAATCTTTCTACTGATATTTCAATTTCAGAAATCATAATTTTAATTTTCATGATCTCACTTTTACTTTCTGATTGTACATTTTTCATAGTATGCTTTTCTTGCCCTATTAATTCAATATTTTCTCAAATCTTACTAAGGATACTAATTAGAGCTTTTTTAAAAGAAAAAGTATGCCTTCTCTGTGACCTATATCAGTTTTAGAGAACTTTTATCTGCTTCCCTTGGCCTCTGTCTTTCGTGTTTGATGTTTTACTCAGAAGTCTGGTGGTCTTTGGTCATCCATAATGTGGTAGTTAGATTCAGTTGTCAACTTGGCCAGGTGAAGGCACCTAGTTTTGTTGCTGCAGAGATGAGCCAATGGTACGTGAACCTCATCTGTTGCTCATTACATCTGCAGTCGGCTAGGAGGCATGCCTGCTGCAGTGAATGACGTTTGACTTAATTGGCTGGTGCTTAAATGAGAGAGCACAACGTAGCACAGCCCAAGCAGCTCGGCATACCTCATCTCAGCACTCAGCTCAGCCCAGGCCTTTGGAGATGCAGAAAGTTTTACCCGGGGAAAGTTGTTGGAACCCAGAGACCTGGAGAGAAGGCCAGCAGAGATTACCCTGAGCCTTCCCATGTAAGAAAGAACCTCAGATGAAAGTTAGCTGCCTTTCCTCTGAAGAACTAACAAAATAAATCCCTTTTTATTAAAAGCCAGTCATCTCTGGTGTGTTGCATTCCGGCAGCTAGCAAACTAGAACACATACACATTTAAGAGGGAGACATTTAAAAGTTAATTCGGAGAGCTGTTATGTAATAGAGTTTGTTGATTGGTGTATTTTGTTTTACAATGATTATGCAGAGCAGACATCATTTCTCCAGGAGATTTCTAAAATCAGCAAATGGATATTTTTCTCTAGGTCAGTTCACCATTCCTAGATAAGAAATCTTCTATCTTATGCTGTGATCCAGTATTCTATATCTCACATCAACCTCTCATCCCCCCAATCCCCTGCCCAGGGATCTGAATCCTGAGCCTCTCCAGGGTGGTGTAGGGTAAAACAATTTTCTTCTCATCCCCATCTCTCTTTTCCACAATCCCTAGGATTTGTGGCTTTCTCCATGCTGCCACATCAGCTATAATTCCTCCATCAGTTTTTCATTCCCATAAATCCATTTAAATCTCTCATTTACTAATGCCCTCCACTTGTTCTCTTGGTCATTTGGGGTTATATGTTTTTGTTGTTGTTGTTTTTGCATGGACAGGCACTGGAAATCGAACCTGGGTCTCCGGCATGGCAGGCGAGAATTCTGCCACTGAGCCACCATCGCGCTGCCCTACATGCTTTTTTAAATTCTTATTCTATCATTTTCTGTTTTAAAATTTCTATCATTATTTTCTATTATTGATCAACTTAGGAGGATTTCAGGAGGAAGTTGAGATAGAGGATGTAAACAACTTGCCATCTTAACTGAAAATACAAACCTATCTCCTTTAATGGATGTTAATCCCTTCACAAGTTTTCTTTTTGCTATGGATTTTTTCCTTTAGTAATTTCTGAAACAGGTAATTTTTTTTAGTTTCATCTACTTATTATTATAAGCTTTTAACACATGTATTTAAACCTATAGCTCATGAGTAATATATAGAATTAGTTGGTATCTACTCCTCCTGGAGGAGACAAAAACATTAGCAAGCCATAAGTTCCCATTTAGTTCCCTTTTCAATGATCTCCCAAAATTTATGATTTTACTTCTAGGGCATTATTTTTAATTTTTATACACAACAATGATTTAGTTGTTTCTTTCCTTATATAGTTTATTATATCTCATATCTTATTTCTTGGATTCTTTTTTTTTTTTCTTTTTTTTTTTTGGTGCAGTAGAACCTTGATTTATATTCATTCTTTTAGGAAACACCAGTGGGTACCAAACTTAAATCTTAGGTATCTAAAACTGTCTTTTATCTGACCTCACTCTGGTACATAAATTGGAGTAGATAGAGAATTCTAGGTTCCAAATAATTATTTTGCCTCACTGTTGTTATGTTCTCAATATTTAATAATTTTCACTATGATTACCAGTCTAACCATGAGTTACTCAAGATTGCATTTTTAGGTCTCCAGAAACATTTCCATTTTCTTTTTAATTCTTTTAATGGTTTATTTCCGATTTAATTTTGCCGCAGTCAGAGAAAATAATCTTTGATATAAATTTTTAAAATTTTAAGATTTATTTTCTATCTAGTATGTAGTCAGTTTTGTAAATTTTGTATATGTACTTTAAAAATTATTTTTAAGTATATATACCCTTTTTATTTTTATTTTATAACTCACTTTCTGAGAGAGGCCAAATAAAATCTCCCTTCTCCACCCAGATGCCTAGATATTTGCCAGTTTCTCCTTAAAATTCTATCAGCTTTTGTTTTACATATTTCAAGGCTGTGTTTTTATGTACTTAGAAGCTCATGATTGTCACAATGTCTTGGTGTATTTTTCCTTTAATGTATTGTCCATACCAAAGAGAGATAATGCATTAATTTTCAGATAAATTCATTATTCTTGATGTTCCCAAGTTTCAAAACAATATGTGTAGGTAAGGGATATTTTTTATTTAATCTGCTTTATACTCAGAGTGAATGTTCAATCTAAGGAGTCATATCTGCAAAAATTATCAGCCACTATTACTGCAAATATTAGTTTTCCAATTCTTCCTCTATTTTGCTGTCTCAGGAATCCTGGTTGGCCTTTAATTGGAGGCTCTTGATCTATTTCTGATGTCTCTATTTCATTTTTGTTTTTCCCATGTCTCTATTTCATTTTTGTTCCTTTGTATCTCTGTGCTGCATTCTGAATGAATTCCTCATGACTATCTTTCAAGTCAATAATTCATATTGACTGATTACAGTTTAGAGCTCATTCCATCCATTTCAATTTTCTCCTTCAATACCCCTCTCCAGACTTCTAAATAGATCTTTTTTGTATCTGCCACTTCTTATCTCATTTCTTCCTGTTTTTTTTTTTTATAAGTTCTGTTCTTTTTTATGGACCATATTTTACCTATCTTTTTAACATCCTAAATTTGCCCATATCTGTCTTTTTTAACCTTCAGTTTCTTCATGTGCTTTATAATTTTGATTTGCAGGCTCATTTTGAGTGGGAGTGTTTTATGAATGGTTTTCCCTTTATTTGCCTCTGTGCTCACTCCTCCTTATACCACCACACACAATACCCAATCCAGATCAGGTCTTATAATGATTACTCCAGGTTTAAATGATATTAATGATATCACGGAGCAAGTCACAAAGCTGGCAAGTAATGCAATTCAATTCCTATTTACAGATCTGTGTCTCTTCACTTCTCTTAGGTTCAAAATTTTAGAGAAAAGGGAATAGGGCAGAATTCTATAAATCAAGGTCCCAAGCAACAATCAGAAGCAGGTTTTTTATTTGTTTGCTTGTTTGTTACTCTTACCTGGCTTTAAGCAGTAAGCCTGACCCAGTCTCCCATCTTAGGTAGAGCACTTCTAGCTCCTGCTACTCCAACAGGCATCCACCCTGGTGTGCCAACTCTTGTTTCTGAAGCAGAGCCCAGCAGGTATGTGGTTTCATTCCTGCTCACTGTGGTGTATTTCTGTTCTAGCTCATTTTTTTTTACCTTATTTTATTTTCTCTGATAATTTATCAGCTATTATGATGTCTTTGGAGCATAAACATGAGTCAAAGCATGAACTCACTACATCATCTTAACCAGAAGACCTTATTTTGATCCTTAGATCAAATATTGTCCTTGTCAATTGGCTGTGGTGGGGCAAGCGGTGCCTGACTTGTTACCGATTCCAATGCAGTTCTTTAATAGCCATAGACTCTTCTGATTTTTGAAATTCTTCTCTCTGAGCTTGAAATTTTTCAATCTGCATTTAACCTTCACAAAAGTTGTCTTCTGCTCATGTTTGGGACTGTGGTTTGCTCCATTCTCACTGAATATTTAATGCTTTGTACATCTCTTAGTAATTCGCCATGATTTTTAGTTCACTTGTATGGCATATTTTCATGTTTTCTAGCTAATCAGTACATTTTTAAATACCTTGTTTACCTTTTAAAGGATTTGGGAGAAAAGTTTAGGCAGGGATATGTGTCAGTTTGCCGTCTTGCTCCAGTCTCCATGTCCCTTTTTCCTACCCAGACTCTGTATAGTCGGTAAACATAATCTAATGCTAATAGTAGCTTGAGCCAAACATACTTATGAAAGCATATCTTTTCTTTCAAAAAATTATTTTCTTTCCTAAGGGCAAACATGAAACTGGGCCTTTATATCAGCCGGTGAAGAATTTCTTCTTCCTGTTAAATCTGGAAAATTGTAGATCCATAGAGTAAAAAGTAATTTTTGGAAAACATGAGTTTTCCCCTACGGTTGAGTTCTTTGAAGGCAGAAGTCTAAACTTTTAAATTTTCCCCCCGCACCCAGTATATTCCAGTAGCACTGGCATTCTATTTTTTTTTAACTTTTTTTATTGTATAGTACAACATGTATACAAAGCAAAGAAATAAAAAAGCAATAGTTTTCAAAGCACTCTTCAACAAGTGGTAACAGGACAGATTCCAGAATTTGTCATGGGCTACCGTATGATCCTCTCATGTTTTTTCTTCTAGCTGCTCCAGACTATAGGAGGCTAGAGGGCTTAAACACTTTTTTATCATCACAATCAACTTTTTTTCCTTCTCTTGTGAAAAATAAAGTATATACAAAAAAGCTACAAATTTCAAAGCGCAGCACCACAATTAGTTGTAGAACACATTTCAGACTTTGACATGGGTTACAATTCACAATTTTAAGTTTTGAATTCAAGTTGCTCTAAAATACTGGAGACTAAAAGAGATATCAATTTAATGATTCAGCATTCATATTCATTTGTTAAATCCTATCTTCTATGCACAATTCCACCATCACCTTTGATCTTTCCATACCTCTCTTTGGGGTGTTTGAGCTATGACAATTCTAAATTTTTGATATTGAAAGGGTCTGTCACTAACATGGGGTAGGGAGATGAAACTATCTGATGTTCTGGAGAGGCTGGGCTAAGGTTTCAGGACTTATCTGGACCAGGGACCCATCTGGAGGTTGTAGGTTTCTGGAAAATTACTCTAGTGCTGGAACCCTTGTGGAATCTTATATATTGCCCTAGATGTTCTTCAGGATTGGCTAGAATGGTCCTGGTTGGGGGTTGGCAGGTTATGATAGGTAGCAGGGTCTACCTGAAGCTTGTGTTAAGAGAGGCTACTTCCTCCGGAGTAGCCTCTCGACTGTATTTGAATTCTCTCTGCCACTGATACTTTATTAATTACACTTCTTTTCCCCTTTTTGGTCAGGATGGAATTGTTGATTCCATGTGCCAGGTCTGGATTCATCCCTGGGAGTCCTCTCCCACATCGCCAGGGAAACTTTCACCCCTGGATGTCATGTCCCACATAGGGGGGAGGGTAATGATTTCACTTGCAGAGTTGGGCTTAGAGAAACTGAGGCCACATCTGAGCAACAACAGGGGTCCTCCAGAAGTAAATCTTAGGCATGCCTATGGGTAGTCTAAGCTTCTATGCTACCTACATAAGCTTCACAAGAGTAAGCCTCATGATTAAGGGCATGGCCTATTGATTTGGGTGTCCCTAAAGCTTGACAAGTATCAGGGGATTCCCTGATGGTAAGGTTTAATAGTTCCATATTCTTTCTCCCCTCCCTCAGGGGACTTTGCCAATACTTTTTGATTATCTGGTTAATATACTCTAGGATGTTTCCAAGCATTACAATAATCTATACAGGATTAAAGAACCTATTTCTCATTCTGTTCTCTCTGTGTTTCTGTTGTTCAAATGAGCTATACAGATAGGTTGAATTAGATTATGCACTACAGAAAATTTCAGTTCCAGACCAAATAAACCTTTCTTCCATTGGTCTCAGGGAGTATGGGTGGTTCCAAAATATAGACACTGTCTTCCTTACCCCTATGTTCTGAATTACTTTAACCCCAACCTGTTCGGTTTCATTCTTATCTCTAAATATCAGGTTCTATATATAAAACAGCTTCTCAAAATCCAGAAATAATAATCACCATTTCAGACTTAATGTGTCTGCTCTAAAAGCTTATAATCTAGGCCCCTGTTTTCTTATAAGCATTTTCTAAAGGTGACCATACCTTTGTTGTTTTTTTGTTTCTGGTTTATTTTGTCTCACCAAATGTCTCACATGTTCATTCACATCATTGCATGCTTCACAACTTTGTTCCTTTTTGTAGCAGCACAACCTTCATTCATAAGTATACACCATCGTTCACCAATCTACTTCTCCATCAGTGCATTCTTCAGCCACCTGCATTCATCAGGCAACATGTAGAGGGCCCAAAGTCCGCAGTCCTAACTGGACTTTGTAAAAGCCAAACAGAATGGCTTTTACAAAGGGGAATTTAATAAGTTGCCAGTTTACAGTTCTAAGGCCAAGAAAATGTCCCAATTAAAACAAGTCTATAGAAATGTCCAATCAAAGGCATCCAGAGAAAGATACCTTGGTTCAAGAAGGCCGATGAAGTTCAGGGTTTCTCTCTCAAGTGAAAAGGCACATGGCAAACGCAGTCAGTTCTCTCTTGGCTGGAAGGGCACATGGGGAGCAAGGCATCATCTGCTAGCTTTCTCTCCTGGCCTCCTGCTTCAGGAAGCTCCCTGGGAGTTTTCCTTCTTCATCTCCAAAGGTTGCTGGCTAGTGGACTCTCTGCTTCTCATGGTTATGTCATTCTTCTCTGGCTCTCTCTGAATCTCTTTTTCATTCTCCAAAATGTTTTCTCGTTTATAGGACTCCAGAAACTTATCAAGATCCACCCAAATGGGTAGAGACATGTCATCACCTAATCCAGCTTAACAACCACTCTTGATTAAATCACATCTCCAGGGAGATGATCTGATTACAGTTTCAAACATACAGTATTGAATAGGGATTATTTGGCCTTTATGAAATGGGATTTTGATCAAAACATGGCTTTTCTAGGAAACATGTATCCTTTCAAACTAGCACACCAAGAGACAGAAAACCAATAAACACACCCTCACCAAATAGGATATCTAAACCTCCTCTTAACTCTTGTCCCTCACCCCATTATTTACTTATGCTGTTGCTGTGGTAGTGCTCATGATTTCATTTTGAGCATAGCTCATAGCATACTATAGCAGTTTTCCTCCCGTACCCTGGACTTAAACACTCTTTGTACAAGAATCAAATCTTTGAAGTAATTCTTATGAGAACTAATTCATATTTCTAATGTGAATCAGTGGGACACATGGGTCTATACAACCCCTTTCATCTTGTTCGTCTTCAATATGGTAATATTACTTATTACCCATTAGAGAACCACCTTTACTCCTATCTATTCCCTTACATTGGAGTTCAACTCATTAGTTAACGGTTCCCCCATCTCTAGTTTATGTGTATCTAAGTCCCCTATATTCTGTATTATAAGCTTCTGATTATACCTTTATGCTGGTCATAAAAATGGAATCATACAGTATCTATCCTTTTGCGTCTGGCTAATTTCACTCAGCATTATGTCCTCAAGGCTCATCCATTTTGTCATGTGCTTCAGGGCATTATTTTGTGTTACTGCTACATAATATTCCATTGTATGTATATACCACCTTTTGTTGATCCACTCATCTGTTGATGGGCATTTGGTTTGTTTCCATCTTTTGGTAAATTGTGAATAATGCTGCTATGAATATTGGTGTGCAAATGTCTGTTTGTGTCATTGCTTTCAGCTCTTTTGGGTATATACCAAGTAGTGCTATTGCTGGATCATAGGGCAACTTGATAGTTTCCTAAGGAACCACCAAACAGTCTTCCATAGTGGCTGTACCATTATAAATTCCCACCAGCAGTGCATAAGTGTTCCAGTTTCTCCACATCCTTTCCAACATTTATAGTTTCCTGTTTGCTTAATAGCAGCCATTCTTATAGGTGTGAGGTGGTATCTCATTGTTGTCTTGATCTGCATTTCCCTTATAGCCAGTGAAAATGAGCATCTCTTAATGTGATTTTGAGCCATCTGTATTTGCTCTTCAGAAAAATGCCTATTCATATCTTTAGCCCATTTTATAATTGGGTTGTTTGTTCTTTTGTTGTTGAGTTGTATGATTTCTTTGTATATACAGGAAATCAAACCTTTGACCGATATGTGATTTCCAAATTTTTCTCCCATTGTGTTGGCTGCCTTGTCACTTTTTTGACAAAGTCTTTTGAGGTGCAGAAGCATTTGATTTTGAGGAGTTCCCATTTATCTATTTTTTCTCTTGTTGCTTGTGCTTTAGGTGTAAAGTTTAGGGAGTTACTTGGTCTTGAAGATGTTTCCCTACATTTTCTTCTAGAAGCTTTATGGTGCTAGTTCTTACATTTAGGTGTTTGATCCACTTTGAGTTAATTTTTGTGTAAGGTGTAAAATAGGGGTCCTCTTTCATTGTCTTGGCTATTGATACCCAGTTCTTCCTTGCCGAATTATTGAAAAGACTATTTTGTCCCAGTTTCCATCTATTCTTAAAACACTTTCCCCACCATAGGACTTTTACATGGGCAGGCACCGGGAATTGAACCAGGGTCCTCTGGCATGGCAGGCGAGCATTCTTGCCTGCTAAGCCACCGTGGCCCGCCCACCATAGGACTTTTACACATGATAATCTCTCTGCCCAAAACACTGCCTCCTCCTGCCCTACTGCCCATTGATACTTCAGGTTCTATTAAAAGTCATTTCTTCAGAGAAGCATTTTCTAAATACCTAATATGAATTAGGCCTATTGTAATTTCTATCATACCCTTTACCTTTTCTTCAAAGATAATTTTCACATTTTGCAAGCATATATTTATTCATGTGGCATTTTTTAAAATTAAACAGATATATTATAGAACTTCTTGAGGGTCTTTGATAAATTTAATACACTATTTCACAAACCTTGTTTGACTTCACTGAATATCTTATGACAATAATGTTCCATGGCACTCTGAGAATATTTCAACCAAGAATCTTCAAACCAAGCTGCACATAAGAATCGCATGGGGAGGTTTTGAAACAGATCCATACCAGGCCCCCTTCCAACACCAGTCAAATGTGAGTCTTTGTAGGTAAGAGACCAAGCATAGGCTTTTTTTTTTAAGAGCTACTAGGTGATTCTAATGTGCAGCCAAACAGAATATGCGGTTATGTTTTTAATAGGTCTCTCCTACCACACACAGGCTTAATGTGAGCAAGGACTATTTTTTTTATCTCCATATCCCTAGCACTTGGCCCAGGCCCAACCATATATATATACTAGGCATCAGGGATATAGTCATAAACAAAAGAGGCAAAAATCCCTGCTTCGTGGAACTTACATTCTGTGGAGTAATAACAATACAATCGATATCAAGAAGTTATTGCATACCAGTCCCTGTTCTAATGACTTTATATGCAACTAACCCATTTAATCTTCACAACAAATCTTTAGGTGATAATATTACCTCTAATTTATGATTGTAAAACCTGAGGAACAGGAAGATTAAGAAACTTGACCAAGGCTTCATAATAATAAGTCAAAAAGGCAATGGCTAAGCAGGGAATTGACCCCAGGAAAGTGCTCTATGGCCTATGGATCTAACCACCATGTCAGTTTGTGTTACAAAACTTCTCTGAATGAATTAACAAACAAATGCATAAATCAGTATCTGAATTCCCCAAAGCCTAGTGAAATGTCTGATTCATAATGGTGAGCCAACCAGCTAGTCTGCTGTAATTCCAACTGTCTCTTAGAGGGAGTCTTCCAGCCTTTGCTTGAATGGTCTACAAACAAGGGGGTCCCCTCTTCATGAGGGAATCCTTTTCTCTAGTTGAATGAGAGTTTTTAATCTTTATGGGCCATTTTCTTCATTTTAAAATCAGATTTGAATTGCCTTCAATTATGATTCTTGTTTGGCCAATTCATGGATTAAAAAAAACACATTGTAGACACAGCAGACACTCTAAAGGAATTCCTAATTTTACCAACATATATAACATTGAAAAACATAATAACTAAACTATGTAGATGTTTTATAGCCTGGCAGCTAAGCAGCTTCAGTGTCTGTCCTGGCTTCTCACCCCCAGGACATATTTGTAGATCCTTTTTCTCTGGAATGTAGAACTAGGACTAATTCAGAACTTAGAAGAACCATACTTTAGAAATATTTTCATAATATTTATTGAGTATCTATCATGTGCCCAACATGGCATTGGGTCCTTTTTTATGTGAAAGCTTCCCAATAATTTCTACTCACTGATTCTAGCTTTGACCTACAGAATATCCAGAAAAATTCTCCTGGATAGCAGCCCTTGAAATGTTTGAAAATTTCTATCACATCCCTCCTTCTCCTTCCTCAGTATATTTTGTTCCATGTTACATATATACCTTGTTCCTTTCGTGGCTCTTCACATAACATGGTTGACAGATCTCATCATGTGCCCCACTCATTTGGAACATTTTAGAATATGACTCTTCCTCCTAAGTGTGGGCCTGCAGTTGAACAGAATCTTCAGTCTGTGGCCTGAGTAGCACTGATAATAGGACTGAGGCTTTGGCCATTTGGACAGGACATCCCCTGAGGAATCTGGCTAAGATTTTTCTTATCTAAGATTACTGCATGGAAGTGTCTATCTAAAATTCAGTGTTAATTCTATCTTTAGGCATGCCCTTCCCTTCCTCCAAGCCTCTTATGTGTCTAATAAACACCTAGTCAGCTTTGAGAACATTATTCAGACCTTACCTCCTCATAAAGCCTTCACTGGCCCTGACCACTATACTCTGCCCAGGCAGAATCAGCCTGTCACATCCACTGTAACACATCAGTGCCTTGAAAACACTGTTTTGATTGAACACATTGGACAGTATTGCATTTATTAGCATGCGTCTCCATATGGGCAACATGAGTGCAAAAAAAATATTGTATCTTACTCTTTTGCATCTCCTCAATGCACAGTGTTGGCTAACTGTTGAACTGAACTTAACTCTAGATGAAAAGGAACCAGGAAAGCAAAAGGTCTGTGTAAAGACAAAAGGAAAATATACAAATAGGTACTCTCACTTATTATCATTGAGCCTATGGAAGGTCTTCAGCCAGGTAATGTGAACAGAACAAAGATGACTTCAAATACGGCTTCTGCCCTCAGGGAGTTTGTAGTCAAGCAGTCATTCACTCAGGTATTCATTTCTTCATTCATTCACACATCAGTCAACAAATACTTTTTCTGAATTCCTACTACGTGTCTGGCACTTTGCTAGGCACGTGGATGCAGTAGTCAACACCGTTACCACAGTTGCTGCCATAATGGAGTTCCTAGTCTCGTAGTAAAGGAAGTTACTAACATTTAGTCATTGGCTCCTTCATCAATCAACAAATATTGGTTAAGTGCTTGTTGTATACCAGGTGCAGTGTGGGATGCTGTAAATGTAACAATGAGCATGATAAACCTAGTCCTCTGTTTCTGGGCCTTAGCGGTTAGTGGGGAATATAAAGCACACCCACATAAAAATTCACTTTGTGGTAAAAGGAAAATTAAACCTGTCCATTGACACAAATGCTGGAGATTTTAACCAGCTTTATTCGACACCCTCTTTTATAGAGCCTCACCTCTCATCCTTTTCCTTTATGAATAGTCCACAGTTCTCTTCTAGGATCCTCCCCCCCCAACTTACCACCATCAGTTTCATTCTTTTGCGCTATGCTGGCTCCTCTACTTCACTGTCTTCAACACACTTGCCCCTGGAAAGTTTCTGCAAAGGTGATCACATCACCAACCTAGTAAAGCAGCTTATTACTGCCCCCTCCCCTTCACACACCAGAACTTTGGAGCCATGAAGCCTCTTGGCGGAGAGAGAGGCCCACCAGGTAGTTTTTATTGCCATGGAACTGTAAGATTCTTCCCCACACTTCCTTCTGGGGAAAAGTCAGCCTGCTAATCGAGATTTAACAGTGGAGCAGTGCACAGTGACATGCCAAGTCCCCCCCACCCCCCCGCCTCCAGCCCCATCACCACCTCACCATCCCCACCCCTGGACTGAGCAAACTGTATCACTTACCCCCTGGGAGCCTGGCAGTAACCGAGCCCAGACGCCACAGGGGCTGGGGAGTTTCCAGTGGCCACAAAGGCAGGTCTCCACTCAAGACAGACACCGACTCAAGCCCAACTTTGCACACAGCTGGCAATGAAAATGATGAGCCACTTTCTGGGCCACCTTCTCTCCACAGAGATTTTCTCCTAATTCCTTTTTGGCCAGATCCCTTTGCAGCATTATAGTTTGTCAATAGCCCGCGACTGCTTTCTAGAATTTCTCTCCCAGAGAAAGTGTGTTTTTCTAAGAAATAGGTGTTCTAGCCTGCAGCCTAATTTCATGTGAGGGCTCAAAAATGAAACAAAAATAATCACCCTTAAGTCTGGAAGCCGAGTGGCCTCTCCACCCCCTGAAGAGTGCTTCCTTTTGGAAGATGGGAGACAGGGGTTATCCTTTGTGTTGTTGTTGTTGTTGTTGTTGTTTTAAAAAAAAACACACAAAATTATTCCAAGTTTTAAAATAATGCATGCTATTTGTATCAGCCAGGGTTCCAGGGGGAAACAGAAGTCATACTCAGCTCAACTTGTGAAGACCTTTTAATGAAGGGATTATTCACCGAGAGGTGAACGGGGTTAATGAATGGAGAAGGGATAAGGAAGCATGTGGACTAGCAATAGTGGGAAGTTGTTGTCACCCATATGTTTGAAGGGGAGGAGGGGGGAACTGCAGTGCAGGAGCCTGACTCCTGTGTTAAAAAAGGACTCCTTTTTAACACAGGAGTCAGGAGCTGCTGTGTTAAAAAGACACAGCCACCACCAGAACTGAGGCACTGGTGAACCCAGTGAGGCACTGGTGAAGCTGAAGCGCAGGGAGAGCTGGGTAATACAGTACACAGAGCAGCCTCCAGGAGACACAAAGCAGGACAGAGACGGTCAGAAAATGGTTCTGGGATGGAGTGGGGCGTGGGGGGTTGGAAGAGCAATACGATAATTATAGAATGTTGCAAAGAACAGAAAACCTAATATAAGGGGGAAAAAAGTCACCCTTATTCCTACATTCCAAAGAAATTCACTCATTTGAGGAACTCCCAGTATTTTTTTTCAATATCTCTATAACAAAGTTGAGATCATATATTTAATAATAAAGGTGAAAATATTTGTCAAGCTCATGCCATGTGCCAGGCACTGTGCCAGGGCTTCTTCTAAACCTCACACAGCCTTATGAAATAGGGACTGTTATTATCCTCTCCTCATGAAAGAGGAAACCAAGGCAACACAGGAATTTGAAGGTCCTATAGCCAGGATATGCTGGAGTCAAGTTTAATCCAAGTCATTGGATCCAAAGTCCTACTTTTGAATACTATGCTATACCACCTGCTTTCCCAATACACAGCAACACATGCCTATGTTATGAATTTCGCTTTAAAGCAGTAATTCATATGTAATACTACATGGACTATATCAATATGCATTTTAGTCTTTCTTAATTATTATTCAAGCTGCTTCTATTTTTTTTCACTATTATAAATGTTACTGCCATAACCATCTCCAAATTTAAGGTTTTTCTGGCATTTGGGATGATATCTTTAAAGGAGCATTCTAATAGGGTTTCCTCATTTCAAAACCAAACTTGATTTTTTGTGGTTCTGAGTCACATAGTTGCAGGTTGCTAAGTGTGGACATAGTAAATAATATAAAACTCTCCGTTCCGCCACTCCACCCCACCTCCAAAGAAAATAAAAATAAAATTAAAAAAAGAGGGGATAGTGGAGCAGAATGAGTCAAGGACCTCTAATTTTACCAGGAAATGACATCTAAATAGGTTAATGGTCTATCACGCCTATCTAATCCTTCTGTCCCAGACGTTAAAATGAAAGCGCCTCCATGAACACTGAGTGCAGGAAGTGCTACATACACATTAACTGACTCTACACAAGAAAGGTTAAATCTTTTCTATTCTTATCCACTATTTTCACTGTAGATTAAGTGTGTGCTGAGCATTACATGGACAGATAAAAAAATTCATAAAGGAACTTAAATAAAACTTTTCACTGTTCATTAACAAAGAAAGGATTTAGGCTGTTCTACAAAGTACTTTAAACTCTAAGAGAATACTCTCTGCCTAGAAAATTTCATCCCACTTGTCAATACAATAATGAATGAACTACTCAAGGAAAATTAGATAAACTATTTAAAAGAAAAAACATCTAGCATCATTGCAAGTGTTTGTCAAAATCTGTTTTTGACTGATCTGTACAGTGAGCTGGCATGGCATGGTACGAACTAAGTCAATGATAATAGTCCCCTGGGAGTATAACACGGGCTGCGAAGGATAGCATCGTGGCAGAGCATGTGTTTGCACTAAGAGGTTACAATGCAATGGAAGGAGTCCTAACCAGAAAGTCAGGAGGCTGCTGTCCTGGTCCTAGTTCTTCTCTAGCTAGCTGAGTAAGCTCCTTGGGTAAGTCACTCCTCTGCTTTGAGCCTGAGTTCTCTCCTCTGCAGAAATAGGGAAATAAGACAAAACCAGTGGTTTTCAAATTGATTCATAGAAACTAGGTCTCCATGGAGGTACCTCTGGGATAGAGGTGGGGGGTGGCAGTGGCAGGAGTTGGGGCTGAACAGATGCTCCTAACTGGTCTCCCTGACTCCATTCTTGCTCAGCTCCAATGCAGCCTCCACACTGCCACCTTGGTGCTTAACTTTTAAAACATGAATCAGTTTATGTTTCTCCCTTACACTTATTTTCCCAGAAAACCTCATCCCCTCCAAAATACTTATAATTTAGCAGACAAATATTCTCTCCAGGCACCATGTAATTTTCCCTCATAGTCCTTATTCCAGTTTGGAATTACATCTTTATCCATATATTATTTGCTTAATATCTGTCTCTCTCTTTCGACTGTATTCTCCATGAGGGCAAGGACTGCACCTAATAGTTAACCATAATAAACCCAATGACTAGCACAGTGCCTGGCACCTGGTACATGATTATTTGTTGAATGACTGAATGAGTTAACACCTCTCATTTCTGGCCCTGGATGTGCTTATAAACCTGGAGATGATGGATTTCAGTAAAGCACACCCAGTGCTGTCTTTTCATTATTAAATCAAATGAAAAGAATTAGCCCTGAATCCTGACTCTACCTCGACTTCTTGCTAACTTTCTGACCTTGGGCACAGAGGTCATAACTTCTCTGAGCTTCAGCTCTGTAAAAAGACGTTGAATTGTAATCTCTCAGGTCTCCTTCTGTTCTAACATTCTGTGATTTCATGATTCAATCCAAAGAGGGTTAGATACAGCTGATGATTCACCTAGATTTAGAATTCAATAGCACAGAGTGAATCTATGAGAATGAACAAGATGTTTGGTAGAGAAATATTTTCTGAAACTATTTAAAATATTCTGAGAATTGCAATCATGAATTGGAGAAACACAGAACTAAGAGGGAAGTCATCCCTCTCCTACCTACTAGCTTTGTGTTCTTGAGCAAACCATTTCATCTGCTCTGAGCTTCAGTTTCTTCATGTTTAAAATACAGTAATACCTGTCCCAGCTGCCCCATATGATGTTACAATGCTCAAAACAGATAAGGTTAATATAAGTGAAAATACTTTGTAGAGTATAATATAGCACTAAATAAATTTATGATCATTGCTATTATTATTGCTATTAGATTAGCATAAAGATCACGCTATTAAAACATTATAAAGCCAAAATGATTAAAACAGTACAGCACTGGTACGAAGAAAAACCAGTGGATTAGAAGGGAAAATCAAGAAGTAGCTCCAAATACAGGAATTTTCTATAAAATTAAAATGGTATATATTTTTTTCTGTCAAGAAAATATGTACAATTCAATAAATGCCTTGAAGGTTAATGGATAGCCATCTGAAAAAAATATATATTCATGTCTCAGACTTTATTCCAGCATACATTATATAAGAGCCAAAGATTTCGATGTAAAAGCAAAATAAAAATAAAACAAAATCATAAAAGTTATAGAAGAAAACATGGGAGAATTCCTTTATTAGCTATAAATGTAAAGGCTTTTCTAACCATCATTCAAAATCTAGAATAAATACAACCTCATTAAAAAAAAAAACCTTTAGCAAAACAACCATAAACAAAGTAAAAATAGAAATTTTCATACAATAGACATAGGTTAAACTTCCCAATATATATATAATTCTTGAAATCTATAAGAAAAATTGTGGGTAGGAAAGGAATAGTTCACAAAAAAGAAAGCACAGATGTCCCCTAGGCATATAAAAAGATGCTCAGCCTCACTCACTATAACAGAAATGCAATTTAAAACTAACCCAAGATGCCATTTTTCACCCTTTAGAATGGCAAAAACCCCAAAGTTTAATACATGGTCTAGATGTAGCTCTAGAAAACAGGAACTCTCATGTAATACTGGTGAAAGTGTAAATTTTTATGACCCTCATGGAAAGCAGTTTGGCAATATCTGTCAAAATTGCAGTGCATGTAAACGTTCACACAGAGATTCTAATTTGGGATATTTATCCCACAGATATACTTAAGAGATGTGTGAAATGATATATGTTCAAGATTATTCATATTAACATTGTCTATTCAAGTAAAAAAGAATAAATTGCAACATATGCAATTTATAAGAATAGAATATCTATCAATAAGGAACAAGTTAAATAGATTGTCATATAGGTCCAAGGAATGCAACTATAAAATGGAATGCAAACTCTCATTATGTATTAATATGGAAAGATATCCAAGATAAATTAAGTCAAAGAAATTTGGAAGAGTATATATATAATACGCTATTTGTAAAATATATACATGTATGCTTTCTGTAAAATAGGAGGGTTAGAATCTGTATTCATATGTGCATGAGTATGTATAAGGAAACTGAAAGATATTGAAAACAATAAGAAGAGTGGAAAGCTATGGCAAGGAGGGCAAATCTGGGCAACGGGCAGTTGGCAGACAAGGAATCACTCTATTACCTGTTTACCTTTTGGTTTTTGAACAATGTGGATTCAAAAAAATTTATTAAATTGAATAAAACGATCAAATAAAAAATTTTGTGTGATACAGGAGAAACAAAATGAGGCACGGAAAGAGATATATCAGACAGAAGACTAACATAAAGAAGTAGTCTTCAGCAAAATGTAAGAGCAGTCAAAAAGGCAAAGTCAAATAGAGAAAAGCTTTTCATTTCATGCCCAAGGGGAAAAATTGCTCAAAAGATTCATCTGAAAGAAGAGAGACAGAAAACAAAATTTTCTGGAAACTTCCAGTGTTTTTCCTGTATTGACAAACAGGTGAGAACAATACAGTAAGTAAGTCAAAGTGGAGAAATTATTTCAGATTTTTCAGGGAGAAAGAAAGAAACATCTGTTGCTATAATTTCTGCCACCATAGGGGGTGAATTTCATGGAGCAGTCTCCCATACCAAACAAAATAATAAATTTCTCCAAAGGAGTCTTTTGTAGTGCTTATTTAAGCTATCAGGAAAGTGAAGAGTCTTAAATGACAAGGGTGTTTACATATTTAATTTTCATGTAACATTAGAACCATAAAAGCTCTCTCTTTAAGATGGGGAACATGTGACACATGCAGTTAATTTCCACATTAAATTATTGAATGAAAAATACACACATTATCCATTGCGACTTCAGGATTAGGTCAGGTCAAATTTTATTGCTTTTGGCCAAGGGCTTTTGTAAGAGTTACAAGGCAAAGAGCAGGTACAGTGTGATCTGTGGTATAAGTTATAAAGTTAGAATGAGGTTCTGAGTGGGAAAATACTTAGCATTTCAGAGGTAATTTCATGAAAGTCATCATGAGACTAGCACATCACCGTGTTGACTTAACTGGAACTTTATAAGATCACTTTAGCTCTGGTTTCTAAAACTGCCAAGATTCATGTATCTGCCTGACAATAAATAACAAACCTTTTTTAGATTGCTCTGTAATAGATGCTAATTTGAATTACTCCCAAGAAGTTTCTGGCATGTGACCAGATAAATATGGGAAGGAAAAAAAAGGGAGAAAATATGGGTGATTCTCTAGCTCAGGGGTTCTAAACATAAACATTTGATGGGCTAAAGGTCTCTAGTAGTATCTGCCTTCAAACCTGCATGTGTGCATGAAACCTGGGATTATTCTATCAGAGAACAGAAAATTTGTATGTGATTAAGAAATATATAGCCTACCAAACAGACATTTTGAATAAAGTGCTATCCCTTGATTAGTATATGAGAGAAATGTACTAGAAGTAGTAACAACAACAGTAGGAACTTTTTATTGAGCTCTTACTTATGTGCCAGGCTAAATGTTTTATACTTATTATCTCATCTCTTCCTCTCAAAACTTCATGAGGTAGGATCTATTCTTATCTTCATTATGTAGATGATAAAACTGAGGTTCAGAAAAACTAAGAAGTTCTCAAGTCACTCAGCTAGTTAAGAGTTGAGACCAGCATACATATTCCTCAAAGTGCATGCTCATAACATTATACTAGACCTACATTTATGTTAAATACTTTCAGATATTCAGATTTTATTGTTCAGAGTTTATGGTCAGAGCAGTAGTAGATCAGAGTTTAATGATGGTCAATAGGTTCTTAGTACTTGTGTATGCATTCATAAACATGAGCTTGAATTAAGGTGAATCTAACCACTTCCAACTCAGAACTTCGAAATATCAAAGGACCAAAGTAAAACAAAAAATAATTTAAAGTACTATTATAAATTATTGATTATGTTAACTGTAAATCATTTCAGCGCCATATCTCTGTGTCAGAAATGACTGGAATAATTTTAGGCAAGGTTTCAACAAAATTTCTAATGACTGCAACTTCTGCAACTTTTTGTCAATATAAACTTTCTAGAAGAGCATTTTATTGAACATAAAGAGCTAAATACTTACAGTCCTTATATTGGTCAATCAGTTGGCTACTTTTTGGCCCATCATAATACAGTCTTTTTGAAATTTATCATAGATGTTTATAGGAGTTTTATTTTCCTGTGTGTGTTTGTTAACCACATTTATTCCATTCCTTTTCTTTTAGATACTCTATTTAAATCTGGATTCTTATTATGAATTAGCAGAGGACTAAGTGGTAGATTAGAATAAGACTACTTATGAAAATGGGGAAAGCTTCTGTGTGGATCCAGTAAGGATAGTTTCTCATTGTCTTAATGATGTAGGAAAAGGGGGAGGAAGAGAACAATCAGATTCTCAGTTTTCAAAAACTACATGCATGGAGATGAAGAAATTGGCAACCCAGAAATGCTAGTGGGCCCAGGTGAAAAAGCCCAAAAGTATCCTGCTCTGTCTCATTGAAGGGCCAGAAAAGGGGAAGCCTAGAAAGCTAGAAAACTTTTAGATAGCAACATTCCCACTTCTACCCTGTATAAGGAAGGATCCACACACCCAAGTGTAAACCAAGACTAAGTGAGGAACCCAGATGTCTGCCTCTATTTGGTGTTACAAGGCAGCACTTCCCCTGCTAGAGCAGTACGAGAGAAAGACAGCTAAACAGAGGTTTCAAAAGATACATATTCTCATTTAATAATAATAATAATATAATGCCCAGGTTCAATTAAAAAGTTCTTGTAGAGCAGTGTGATGGTAACTCAGCAGCAGAATTCTTACCTACCATGCCAGAGAGACCTGGGTTCAATTCCCAGTGCCTGCCAATGCAAAAAAAAAAAATTCTTGTAAAAGCAAGAAACAGGAAGTTCTCAAATTGAATGAAAGAAAACAATCAAGATGCCAACACCAGGATAACAGAGATATTAGAATTTTCTGACAAAGAATTTAAAGCAACCATGGTAAAAACACTTCAGTGTGCAAGAACAAACATGCTTGGGTTAAATTAAAAAATAAAAAGCCTCAGCAAAGAAATAAAAAATATAAAAAGAACCAAATGCAAATTTTAAAACTGAAAAAGACAATAACTGAAATAAAAAGCTCAGTGGAATGCTTGACAACAGAATGAGTGTACAGAGGAAAGAATCAGTAAATTGGAAGATAGAAAAATAGAATTTACCCAATATGAAAAAGAGAAAGAAGATATATTGAAAAAATAAACAGAAACTTATCAACCTGTGGAAAGATAACAAAATCTCTAACATTCATGTCATCAGTGAGACAAGAAAAAGAAAGTAGTGCTATCAAAAAGCACACAAAGAAATAATGGCTGAAAACTTCCCAATATTTGCAAAAGACAGAAACAGATACAAGAAGCTGAGCAAACCCCAAAGATGATAGGCCAAAAGAAATCCACACTAAGACACATCACAGTCAGACTTCTAAAAATTAAAGATAAAGAAATCTTGAAATAAGCAAGAGAGAAATGGCACCTTACATATAGAGGGAAACCAACAGCAGCAGATTTCTTGTCAGAAACTATAGAGGTCAGTAGGTAGAGGCACAACATTTTCCAAGTACTGAAAGACAAGACAGTCAACCCAGAACACCATACCCCGCAAAAATATCCCTCAGGTATGAAGAGGAAATTCAAGATAAGGGAAAACTAAGAGGATTTGTCGCCAGAAGACCTCACTTCCAAGAATGTTTAGGAATTTTCTCTAAGCAGAAAGAAACTTTAAAACATCAGGAAGAAAAAAGTAATACAGTCAGCAAAAAAGATGGGCAACTACATTAGGCTTTCCCTTTCTGCTTGAGTTTTCCAAACTCTGTTTGACAAATTAAGCATGAATTAAAGCACTTTATGTTGTTCTAAATGTAAGTGGAGGAAGTATTTAAGATAAGTATATTACAAATAGGGAAGTGTACAGAGACATAAGGGAAGAGAAGATTTCTACATTTCACTTAAATTGGTAAAAATAAAATGACACAAGTAAGATATGACAGGTTATGTGTAAGTTATGTAATACCTAGAGCAATCACTAAAAATATACACTCACAAATATACTCAAACACTGTAGCTAAGTCAAAATGGAATTCTAATTAATAAATACTCAAGTAACTCACAGGAAGGCCAGAAAAAGAATACAGAGAAAAGAAAAACAGAAAACAACAAATAAATTATGAATTCTAACACAATTACATTAAATGTAAATGATCTAAAAAGTCAATTAAAACACAAATACTGGCAGAATTAATTTAAAAATATGTCTCAACAAGGCCCAACTCACTTCAGCTATAATAATATAGGGAGCAGCTTGCAAGTAAAAGCATATAAAAAATATATCATGCAAACAGTAATCAACAGAAAGCAGGAGATGCTGTATCAATTTCAGATAAAATAGACTTCAGAGCAAAAAACATTACCAGGGCAAGAATGGGATATTACATATTGATCAAAGGGTCAATCCATCAAAAAGATGTAGCAGTCCTACATGTTTTGTGCTCAAAAAAAGAGCTACAATACATGTGAAGCAAAAACAGAACTGAAAGAAGTAATAGACAAATCGCAGTTATAGTTGGAAACTTCAGCATCCTTTTCTCAACTATTGATAGAATTGGACAGGAAATTCAACAAGGATATAGAAGAACTCAACAACATCATCTACCAACAAGATCTAATCAACATTTACAGAACATTCCATCCAACATCAATGTAAGATACATCTTTTCAAGTGCCTACAAAACATATAACAAGATCAATCATATTCTGGGTCTTAAAACAAACCTCAACAATTTAAAATAATTGAAATAATACAGAGTGTGTTCTTCAGCCACAAAGGTTTAATCAGAAATCAATAACAGAAAGATAACAGAAAATTTTCCAAATACGTGGAAACTAAACAACACACTTCTAAATAATCTACTTGTCAAAGAGGAAATCTCAAGGGAAATAAAAAATTATATTGACCCAAATGAAAATCAAAATTAAACATATCAAAATTTGTAGGATATAACTAAATTTATAGCACTAGTCATATACATTAGAAAAGAGGTAAAGTCACACAGCTCAGTAATCTAAGTTCACACCACAAGAACCTATCAAAAGGATATCAAATAAACCCAAAGCAAAGCAAAGAATGGTAATAATAAAAATATGAGCAAAAATCAATGAAATTGAAAAGAGATCATTTTAAAATCCCTATAACTATTGAGTTTGTAATTTAAAGTCTCCTAAAAAGAAATCTCCAGGCACAGATGGTTGCACAGGAGATTCTACCAAATGATTAAAGAAGAACATTTCTACACAATCTATTCCAGAGAGATAACAAAACCAGCCAATAACAGTACTTTTTTGGAATGGTTAATCACTAGTAAATCTTTTCATTTTATGTTTGTCCCTGTTAATATTATCACAATGTTACTTATTTTTAAAATAAATATTGTCTCCAAATCTATAGAAAAGCTAACAAATAGGGCGATTTCTAGAAGTAATGATTATAAAACTAGTTTTGAAATGCCTAAAATTTTAGAGGTTCCCATGGGAAGAATTTATTTTAAAGTCCCATTCATTAAAAAGCCTGTTCCTAGTGGCATCTAAATAAGTCCTAATGGTTGACCGCTCTATGATGAGAAGAATTTTGCAGAAGTTAGCCAACATCTTTCTAAATGAGACTCAATAGACTTCATGACCCTGGGTGTTCCTCTTAAACCAAGAGATCTTCCCAAGTAACAAAATCATGGTCTTAATATTCTTATTATGCCTATTTTTTTCTAAAATATGTTTAATAAAAGAGGAACAGGTACACAGGCAATCACAATTCCTTTCTTTGTCCATGTGAATTAGCTCCCAGTTCCTCTACTTATTAGGTGTGTGACCCTGAGCAAGTTACATAACATTTATGGCCTCAGTTCCTTCTGTAAAGTAGGAATAAAATGTTTCTGCTCTTTTCAGAGCCACAAATGGATCAGTAGTTTCCTAAATAATATATATATTTTAAAAAAACATAGAGTAAAATAACCATTAAACAAGAAGAAAAGCCAGGCCAGTTTGAGGAGTTGAAACACCAAATGACAGATTTTCCATTCTCTTTGCCCTTGAGCATACCCTTATTATAACTCTGAGTCTACCAGGAATCCCCAAAGTCCATACTTTTATCTTCTCTCCAAGGAATCAGGTCCTAAGTTAATTTTGTGCACCCAGGAGGATGAGCACTTCCTAGAATTTTTATCTTATTCTATTACTGTTTCTTTGAATCAGAATATACTCTGTTTTGTTAGTCAAAGGAAGGGCCCAATTTTTTGAAAAAATTCTCTTTAAGATGTTATCAACTGGATAGTCCTAACTACTCAATAGAAATAGTTTGCCAATACTCCCCTAGTATTTCCAAGTAAATTTATTTTATCATAAATATTAAATGGCTTCTAGAGGTATCCTTTTAAATGGTATTTACCTTTATTTTCTCATAACTCTATTCTTCCAAGTTTAAACAGTTGAATCTTTCTCACACAATGGTGGCAAATTCTTTGTTATTTGGTAAGGAATTAACAAATCTAAAGAATGTGCTTGTATTGGTTTGATGTTCTTTGAGATCAGAGGACAAAGATTTGACCTTATACATCTTTTTCTCATTTTATTTGATCTAATTCTGGAAAATCATAACCCCATCAAATTTAACAAAGTAGTTGGGATTTTTTGAGGTCTTAAAAGATGACCCTTTGTTTAAAATGCATTAAGAAGTAATGCAAAATAATAAAGGATAAAAAAAGAAATAAAAGACGTAAAAAATAAAAAGGTATAAAATTAATTTTAGAAAAGTTTTACTTATAATAGTGATGTTATAAGATCTTAAAAAGCAAGACAAAATCATTAAGTACTAAAATCCATATAAACCATTTATAATAAATAATAAAAGAAAATGCAGAAACCTGAATTTTAAGAAGCAGAGAAGAGCAGAGACCATCTAGCACAATCCATTCATTTAAAACTGAAGAAACTGAGACCTAGAAAGGTGAAAGGACTCGCTCAAGGTCACAAAACTATCTTAGCAGAGCTCAGACAAAACCCAAGACTCCTAACTCCCAATTCACAATTATTTCCCCAACGCTGTAAAAATCACCAGAAACCACAGAAAAGCCCAAAACCTAGGCTACGAACTTTAGGGGTTATTGCACCTTGCTCAGGATCTGAGCAATTTGTAGAATGAGGTGAGACTTCTTGACTTTGCAGAAGGTGAGAATTCTCAACAAGAGAGGCTTGGTCCGATTCTGATCTCCCTGGGATTAGCATTAACATGCTGAGAGCTCTTACACCCTTGCTACTTCTGCTGGCATCAGAAGTTCACACTTTCAGCATCAGATCCCTGCATTTCTAACAGGGGTACATCATGGGAACAGACCAGGTCAGAATCTCCAGACAGTTGGGCAACCCCCAATCAGTCAATGGGAGTATCCCACTGACTTTCCCATAAATTCAGCAGTCTGATTTTACTTTTGATACAGATTCCCTGTAGGCATATCCAGCTTTATGTGGAGATAACTACATAGGTCCATACTCCTTAGTATGCATACAACCTGGCCACAATATCCTTTTCCAGCCTTATCTTCCACCACTCCTCATCTTTCATTCAGTGGTTAAAACCAGAGCAGCTCACTTTGTTTGGACTCATCATAATCTTATGTTTCCATGCCCTTTCACATATTGTTCCCTCTACGTGGGATGCCATGTACCTTCTCCCCTACATCTACGGATGAGCAGATAGATAGAAAATGAATGAGGGAATAAATTAATATGATATAATTTGGGAAGCACTAGAAATACGTTGTTATCCAGAAGCAGCTCCAGCTCCCATTCAAAAAGGTAAGATGAAATCTCTACCATTTGAGTAGAGTCTCAGCTTCCCTGTTATAGGGATCTCAAGTTATCCATATAATAGTACTCTTGCTCACTTGCATTCTGATACGTTTTCTTTAGTACAAAAGAGGTGAAATTATACCCAGAGTGCAGGTAATTGTGTATCACTCTGGTTACATCTATGGGAATGCAGTATATTTAGGTACCCATCATCCATATGTGAGAAGCTTGGAGATCCTGTAGTATAAATTAATATCCTATGTTACTTCTCATGACTTCTTTTAAAATGAATATCCTTCAGGAAGAAAACCAAATAAATAATTAAAATACACATAGATTAAAATAAATAGTCCTGGGGCATGGCTTTATGCTATTAGCCATCACTCATACTTTGATACAAAGTAATTTATCATTAGATGTCTATAATTTTTTATCAGAAGTTTAATTTTCCCCTGTGACAGCTGGGATAAGAGTATTTATGGTGAGAAAAGGCAGAGGTAATTGTAGACACTTGACCCAATAGCATGAGGTGTAGGCTTAGTTAGAGGACCAGGACGTCTCAGTGAGGCATATGTAGGCATTGGATTCTGAGTGAGGCCGGAGTAAGAGAAAGTAAAAGACATCAGAATGTCTGAAAAACAACTAACAGGTTCATAATCTTCATCCCCTCATTTATTTGGTGCACTTTCAATGATTAGGGCACAATTCCAAGAAAATGGTATTCAGGCTTTAGAGCATTGATTCTAAACCACTTTGGGATCTCTCCCTCTTTGAGAACCTCAAAAAATGCATTTATATGCAGGCCCAGTGTATTTTTTCTTTAATTTCAGGACCTTTGTAGATACACTAAACTGAACTGTAGACTTCATAGAGTCCATGAACCTTAGGTTAAGGACTTCATGATTGATTAATATTTGAAGACCTTTCCAAAGTTTGTCAAATATTTCCATATCAACTCATCTGATAACAACCCAATTAGACAGGTATCTTTTCATTTTATCCAGGAGGAAACATGATGCCACCCTGATTTATCAGAATAAATTCTATATTTTAGTACACATTGAAAATATCTGGAAGGAGAGTTAAGAACTGGTGTCACTAGTTGCCGCTGGGGAAGCAAACTAAATGGTAAAATAACCTTTTATAGTATTTGTATTTTTCCATGTGTGATATCACTTATTATTTTCTAAAGCAATATGTCAGATCTGCTACTTTCAAACCTGCATTTGAAATCTGCTACTTTTAAACCACCTCAATAGGTGCAATTATGGGTGCACTTGAAAAAACAGATATTTCTAATATCTTCTGAAATCAAATATCTTCAATGTCTCCTTTTATACAAATTCATATGCTATTTTAAATCATAGCTCTCCTAGTACTACTCAGATAATTCATGGATAAATTGTATATTTTTTTAAAAATTTCTTTGCGACATGGTCAGGCTGAACCTTGCTAATACATGGTAGTGAAATTTGTAGCAATTAAATAATGTTTTGTTAGGTTTCCTTGGCCCTTTACTTGCAAGTGGGTTTTCAGTAGGCTTGTTGGATTATGCACTTTTATGCCAGACTTTCTGATATAGTAAATACTAATTTTCATTTCTTTATTCCCCAGTCCCAGACAGAATTTAGTCAACTACTCACCCCAGCACACACACACACACATTCAAGTATTTCCTTTTTTTTGTATGCTACTAAAATTTTTAGACAATAAAATAATCAGAATCCGTTATTTGAAAATGCTCCAAAAATAATAGAAACTTGAAGACTGAGATGCCTGTGGCTTTTCTATTTTAAGGCTTAAAAAAATAAAAACAACTGATAATGACATTTGAAACCAGATGAAGATGATGAACACCTAGATGTGAGAACTTGCTATTCAAAATGGTTTGAAATAAATTATTGAATAGTGAATTAGCATACCCAAAACTCTCGATTCCAGCTCTGGTCCAACTCCAGTAGGTTTTAAATTTCTATTAAGAAATGGAAGGCTCTATTTTATAAAAGGAACAGTCAAAGCACTTTAGCTGTTTTAGCCTGTAACTGGGCTCTAGCTCTTGCTGGAGGTCAGGAGAGGTCCAGTGATGCGAATGTGAACATGCTGGGCTTCCCACCAGGTGTTCTGTGATTGAAGGAGGCCATGAGCTGGATCTAGAACTGCACTTGTGTAGGTTCCCAGGGTATTGACCCAGTCCTAGGAGTTTAAGCGCACCAGTGGATTCACACAGCGAAGCTCTCTGGGGTCAGTAAGGCTGCAGTCAAATGATGAGATTCAGCATTTGTCAACACCATATAGCAATTATTCTGGGGAGATTTATCTTAGTGACTGAGTCGAAGTTCAAGAGAGATCTATAGAAAGGTCATATTCTCAGGTCTACCAGACTTTCACGGGAAATCTGTTATCTGAATGCACAATGGTGGTGGTGAACGAGCTGGGGCAGACCACCCCAGATATTACAAATCAGAGATGCTACAGAAAACAAAGGCCAGGTATCACATAGGCATGTAATAAATAAGAATTGAGGTAGAAGGATGTACAGCTAGGTTGAATACTGGCACCTATGGTGTTGGGGAAGCCATCAAAACTCTGAGAATCAGCATCCTTATTGGAAATGTAGGAGTAAGAACTTGCTTAGCAGAGTTTGTCGAATTTAAATGTTGCCAATCAAATGCATAAAATCAATGTCAGTGATTTTGGACTCAAGAATGTATAAACATGTAACGTGTGACAAGAATTACATAAAATGGGGGAGATGGAGGGGTATAGGAACATAGTTTGTGTACACTATTGAAATTAAGTTAGATTCAAAACAAACAAGATTGTTATATATTTAAGATGTTAAAGCCCTATGGTAAATATAAAGAAAACATCAGTATATACACAAGCTCACAGAGACAGAAATTAAAGTACAAGTTCCCAGGGGTGGGAATCAGAGAGGAATGGAGAATTAATACATAATGGGTTGTAGGGTTTCTGTTGGGAGATGGGAAAGTTTTAGTAATGGAAGATGTTGAGGGCACTGTATTCTAAATGTGATTAATCCTGTTAAGTGGTATACTTGGAAGTGATTGAAAGGGGGACATATATATATATATATATATATCCTATGTTTATATATGTTCCCACAATTAAGAAAGAAAGAGGGGATAAGAGAGAAAGAGAGCAAGGGAAACAGAATGGGAGGGAGGGAAAAGAAAGGGAAGGGGGAAGGAAGGAAAGAAGGAAGAAACTAAAGCGAAATGACAAATGCAATACATAATCTTGGATACAATCTGGGAAGGAAGGAGAAAAGGTTCAAACAGACATTAGTGGGACATATTTTTTTAATGAGACTATAGACTAAGCTTTATGTCAATGTTAAATTATTGAACTTGATAACTACACTTAAAGTAGTTACATAACAGAATGTCCTTGCTTTTAGGAAATGTACATGGCAGTATTAAGTGCTCAGGGAGCATAATATATGCAACCTATACTAAAGTGTTCAGAAAATGGATTGATGGACAGACAGACAGAAAGACGGATGCGTAGATGAATGGATGGATACATGATGATAGATAGGAAGGTAGGTAGGTAGACAGGCAGGCAGATAGATAGGATGGCATGGCAAATGTGGCAAAATGTTAAAATTGGTGGATCTGGGTATTGGCAAGGGCAAAAATACATAGGGATAAATTGATGTGCTGGTTTGAAACTGTTACATACCCAAGCCATGTTCTTCTAATCCAATCTTGTGGACACAGACCTACTGATGGATAGGATCTTTTGATCAGATTGTTTCCATGGAGATGTGACCCACCCAATTGTGCGAGAACTTTTGATTAGGTTGTTTCCATGAAGATGCAACCCAGCCCATTCAAGGTGAGTCTTAATTCACTTAACTGGAGTCCTTTAAGAGGGAGACATTGTGGAAAAGCATAGATGCTTGGAGAGTCGATACAAAGAGCAGAGAGATTACAGGCACTTGCAGAAGGACCCACAGGAGCTGAGAGAGCTATTTCAAAATGAACCCAGGAGAGAAGGGCCAACAGATGCCACAATGTGACTTCCCATGTAATAGAAACCCCAGACACAATCGGCCTTTCTTGAGTGAAGATATCCTCTTGTTGATGCCTTAATTTGGACATTTTCATAGCCTTAGAACTGTAAATCTATAACTTAATAAATGCTCTTTACAAAAGCCAAAAAAATTGTTGCCAGTTTGATTCTCCTAATACCAACATGAAGAACAGTCTTCAAATTAAAACATGAACTGATCATTTCATTCCTTGCTCATAATCCTTCACTGGATCCCCACAAGATACAAACCAAACCCTCAGCATTGCATTCAAGGTCCTTCACACATCAGCCCATCCCTCAGTTCTCAAATCCGGCTTTCCTCATGTACAAAACATCTCTCTTTTGCCTGATCATTCCAAACTCTTTCAGTCTTCAGTCTTTTTCTCTGACTGTCCTCTCTGTGGTAAAACCCTAGCCAATCTTTAAAACCCAGGCCAAATGTCACCTTCCCTTATCCCATTCCCACTCTCCACTTGACTGGTGATTGGGCCCTCAACAACACTTGTTCATGTGCCTGCTACCGCCCATGACACATCTTACTCTAAGTGCCTGAATATTTCTCATCTGCCTGCTGGGCTGCAAGGGCAAGATGATGTCTCATTCATTTTTAGACCCCTGTCACCCAGCACTGTGCCACCCAGTTACAAAATAAATAAATACTGGCTACATACATGTAAGTGTGAATAAATGAAGGTGTTTTTAAATTAGAAATGGTCATCAATATGTAGGAATTACTATTATTGAATGTAAAGAGCCTGAACAATAAGAAAAATTTGGTCCTAGAATTTTGTACTTGAAGGAAGTGGAATCACAACCTTTTTCCCAGGACTCTACAGGGGAGTGGGTGGGTGCACCATGGAGCAAGCCCACTGGGGTTACACTGCATAAGGACCTACACACTTCGTTGTGGATTCAAGCTGGTCCATAGAATTCTCCCTTCATCTAATGGCTAGTTGAAGATTCAGAGGGCATCCTGGACCTTTCCTCAGGCTTCCTCAAAATTAAAACTTAGGAATCTATGTACCGCTGTGATTTCTTCCCTGCAGCTACTGTTTTCTTCCCCTTTGAGTACATGCTAAAGTTTCATTAAACCTGTGGGGTTGGGGGGGAACTGTGGGGGAAAGAGGCACTGGATTTTGAGCCCAAACAGACCTGGATTCAAAATCAGATCCTCCTGGTCAGTCTTTTAGACCTTGCAACCTCACCTCCAGAACGAGGAACATAAATAACAGTGTTGTTATAAAATTCAAATGAGAAAATGTCTGGAAGAAGGTACTGCAAACCAGAATGCTATGGAACCATAAGATGTTATTTCTGTAATGAGAAGAATGTAGTAGCCAGCCACATTCTCACCTTCCTTTATTACTTCTTCCCCCGTTCTCTCTCCTGGATTTCTCCCAGAGGAACCAAAGTTTGAATGTACATCTGATGGGCGCAGGTCAGCATTAGCCTAGAGGAGCCTTTGCTCCAATCCCTAATAAGGCTGATCTACTTTTCTTCTCTGCAAAGGGAGAACTTTTGTGTGTGGCGGGAGGGGGGAATAACAGTTTCAGCAGGCCCCACGGCAACAAAGAATTTCTTTGATCTCTTGCCACTATCTGAGTGTTGTTTTGAAAGTTATTTAAGGATGAAAGAATCCCCCAAAACTACTGTCAAAGGGAATTTCAGCTCACCTCAAATCCAACCAACTCTGAGGTTTTGAATGTGTAAAATTGAGATGGCGACAGCTACATAAATATTAAATGAGCAATGAGATGTCAATGTTTTTATTAGTGTTTGCAACTGAACTTTGGGTAAAGCCAAGACCAGTTACATACACCTGAACAAGGAGGCTGGTTTTTGATATGACCACGATATTTGATTTAGAAATTTTTAAGTATACAGTGTTGCTAATAGTCCTTAGTTAAAAAAAAAAAAAAAAAAAAAAAAAGTTGTTCCAGGATTCACCATTCCTATGAGAGCTTGCGATGCCAAATATTTGGGTTTACATAAAAATTTGGCTTACAAATGCTTCAATGAATAGGAAAAGCTATCTTGTGGTGAGTAATAGGAAGTCAGGCAGTTTCCTTCTTCTCATAAAGAGTGAAGATAATGCTATTCCTGAGCTGGGTAGCACATCTCAGTGGATCATGATGTCAATATCTTTCTGGTTTCCCTGACCACAACCTTGCCTCTCTCCAATTTTCCTTCCAAAAGCTACAAGACTGATCTTTCTAAAATAGGAATTTGATCATATAATGGCTTGATTTTTCAATGGCTTTCAAATGCCTTCAGTATAACACTGACATTTCTTAGCATGACTTTGAGCTCCTGCCTCTTTGCCCAATCTTGTCCCTGGTCTCAAGTCACACTCCCACCCCACCCCAGGTCTTCTCCTGTATCACATAATTGCCTTGCAATTCCATGACCATACCATGATTCTGTGCCTCTGCACATGCAGGAACCTCTGCTTAGACTGCCTTTCATAGCTCTCTTCCCCTGCAGCTGATGATTGCACATCATTCAGGGGTCAGCCAGCCCAGGAAACTTTTTCTAACCACCCCTTCCCCAGACTGTTTAAGGTTCCCCCACCCTGAGTTTGCCTCTATCATAGCATTCATCATATCACATTATAATCATTTACTGACTTCTCTGTCTCTACCATTGAGCTGTAATTTTCTTAAGGACAAAGGACTAGGCTTTATTCCTATTTGTATCCCCCACACTCTACAGTATCTGGTCCCTAGTAGGAGATCGGTAGAAGTCTGTTAAATCAACCAGTCAATCAGTACTAGATTTGAAGTTGGATTTGATTTCTTATCCCAAATATGACAGCACTTAGTTTGGTGACTTTGGACCCAAGTCTCTCTAAAGACCTGTTTCCTCAGCTGAAAACTAGGAGTATTGGAATAACAGATACAAAATTTAATAAATTCTAATATTATTATTTATTGAGAACTAATTACATGTATTTCCTTCCAGTAAGTCCACATAATTCTTTCTCCCACTGTCAATGATCGAATACCTCACTCCCAGGATTTAAATATTGCCAATGGCCTTCCTGTCCAGCCTTTGTTATCTCAGAATAGATAAAAGACTTTTCACTATCTGAAGAACTCTTTTCCTCCACCCTCCCCCAACCAATTCTGAATGTTTGCAAAAATATGTCTTGTTTTCCATTTTTAGTGTGAATATGATAAAGTCTTCCTGATTAACTGTCCTATTTCATTTCATTCATTCATTTAAGAAATCTTTATTGATCACCTACTATATGTCATTTGCTCAAATGGGACAAAGATAAAAGGCAGTCCTACAGATAACTGGAAAATACTCAACATTAAACATCCAAGATACCATTCATTTGTGTTTTGAGAATGTTGAAAATTTAGAGATGTAACATGTAGGTAGAAATACAGAAAGCAAAGCAAGGCAACACATAAAACAGAGATAACTAGAGAGAGAGATAACCCCAGGAAAAGAAATTGGTCTCTTCAAATAGCTCCAGCAAGGAAATACATTGTACATTATGATGTTGAACAATCTTTTTATAAGGATCTGAGTGGAGCTGGGGGATGGAGAATGCACATATATTGCTTATAATACGAAGGGTTTTATTTGATCTCCTGAAGCCCATTTGGAGTCCACAGACCCCCAAGAGAAGAACTCCCATATGGATTTATTGAGGCTTGTGCCCACAACATCAGCCAGTCCGATAATCCATACAGAAGCAGAGGCTGAACTGGGAATGCAAAACAAGGCTCTTTTTCTGAGAATCTAAGCAAGGCTTCTTCTTGCCTTGATGGGAAAAATCTAAAGATTGAATTTTTCAGGATCAATAAGGCACCCTATTGAGTAATTTACAGTAGAATGTGAAAACAAATACCAAAGGAAAGATCACCAAACAGCACATTCCCCTTGTTGAGATACAGAGAGAGCACGACTGTGGCAGGCTGCTCCCAAGGTGGTCTGGTTCATTCTTATTTAGTTATTTATAATTATCCCGCATGAATTCCTTTAGATCCTTAGGAACTGTTCCTGCTTAGTAGATGGTTTCTTCTAGGGTCCCCCATCCTATCCCTCAGCTTGGTTTCCAGCCAGAGGAGAAAGAAGCAGGTGAAGAAAGGTATGAACCTTACTTGAGCCCTCGGGAGGGCTCAGAATAGACTATTGAAGGTGGAGGAGGAGGAAGACTTGGCACCATTAAGGTTGCATAACATGAACCAGGCTCAAATTAGGTGCCAGCAATTTACACCAGTCTTCTGTAACTATTTGCATTGCTGTTTATTTTTTTAAAAAGTCAGTACTTATCTTGGCCACCACAGCCACGTGCAGCTGACATGAAAATACAGAGCACCTTCATGAGACTCACAGGCCCCAGCATCACTACAATGCCCTGTTCTGCTCAGTGGTCACTGCCCCCACCCTCTCTCCCTCCTGAAACCACAACAAGGAAATTACAGTATTGGAGACAAACTTGGCCCTTGCAGAACCAGGAGCCACTCAGCAGAAATCAAAGATTGCAAAGACTTTCTGCAGGCTTTTCACAGTTTGAACTTTCTCTAGCCAAAAAGACCTCCAAATAGCTGTTAGTCCGTTTATCACTCTGTTCCATATGGACATGAAAGGCAGCAAAACAGGCAGGGGTTCAAATTCAGACTCCACATTAATCATCTGTGTGGACTTGAGCTGGTTATTTAAAAACTTTGACCCTCAGTTTCCTCATCTGTAAAATGAGAAAAATATTACCTAACATAAGTGTTTTTATGAGGTTTAAAGGAAATATTTAAAGCATGGTGCTTCAAAAAATATTAATGGATATTCTCCCAGCATCCTCCAAAGATCACTGAGCATTAGCTTTCTATAAACCATAGAAATCTGGGTTTGTTTGGGTTTTTTTTATCTGTTTTTGTTTTAATTCAGGGTTTTCTCTTTTTTTTTTTTTTTTCGGCATGGGCAGGCTCCAGGAATCAAACCCAGGTCTCCGGCACAGCAGGCAAGAATTCTGCCACTGAGCCACCACTGCACCGCCCTCAGGGTTTTCTTTTTGCATTTTATTTTTTATAACATTATGTACATGTCATATCTTGAAAGGTAACTCATAACCGTTAAAAGAATGGAGCAATTTTCTTAGGAAAAACTGACAACCCCACACTACTCTGCCAAAGGTTCTTTCCATTATCAGAAAACCCGACCTGGCTCTGCATCAACAAGAAATACCCTTCATTTGGGGACCTGATGTTCTCTTTGCCACTATGCTGTGGGAAATAATCCGGAATCTATGGCCCCTCCTTAATTTCGTTTGGCCTCTTCTTAAAATATGCTCTTCAACAGTGGAGTGTAAGTGAGACAAAAACAAAAAAAAAAATGCTGTTCATTCATTGTTTCCAGGGTCTAGCTGACAACAAGGGTTTTCTCACCTTGCCGTAGGAGGAGGGAGGAGCAACTGCCATTTCATTCTTTCAACTACTATTTTTGGAACTATTACTCCATACAAAGAACTATCTATGTTGTTTACTATGAGACATACAAAAATGAGTCAAACATAGGGTCTGCTCTGAAGAACTCACACGGAAGATAAAATGATCATTTGTTCATTTAACACATTTTTTTAATGCCTACAATGTGCAGCCCTTGTTCTAGGCTCTAGGGATACAGCGGTGGGGGGTAGGAGAGATAAAAAAAAAAGACAAGCTCTTAGAGCTTTCATTTTCTTGGGTTAACAAGTAAACTAATAAATAAGACAATTTCAGATAGTGATAAGGAGTTAGGATGAAATAAAATAGGATAATGTGTTAGAATAGGAGGCATGAATAAGCTTGGTAGAAATAACTTGGTAAATTAGAGAAACAGAAAGTGCAAATGAAGCAAAATGGGTAAAAGGGAGAATGGTAGGAGAGGGGGTTTCAAAGAAACAGGTAAGAGCCAGATCATGACTCCTCCTAGACCAGGAGTCAGCAAAGTTTTCCTGTAAAGGTCAGATAATAGGCTTTGTAGGTCATATAGTTTCTATTGTGATTATTTAATTCTGCCATTGAGACAATAAGTAAATGAATGAGCAGGGCTGTGTTCAAATAGAATTTTATTTATGGGCACTGAAATTTGAATTTCATATAATTGTCATGTATCACAAAATATTATTCTTCTTCTATTTTTTTTTCAATATAAAAACACAGTTTTTAGCTCACAGGCCACACAAAACAGGCAGTGGGCCAGATGTGACCTGCAGTTTGTAGCTGGCTGTCTTCCGGTGTAGGCCATGTTAACAAGTTCGGATTTTATTCCAAATGCAATGGGAAGCCATTAAAAGGTTTTTATGCTGGAAAGTATTGTGATATGATTTATGGTTTGGAAAGATCAATCTATTTCCATGGATTGGTGGAAGTATGAATAGAAGCAGAAAGACTAGTTCAGTTATGAATTTATCATAGGAGCAGAGGTGTGAAATGATGGTGACTTGAATTAGAATGAGAGTAAGGAGTTAAAAAAATGAAAAGGAGACAGACTTGAAATGTATTGTTCAGATAGAGTTGAAAAAAACATGTGCATAAATCACTATAATATAAGGTAGAGAATATTAGTGCCAGAAAGAATGACAGACAAAATTACTCAGAGATTAGAGAGAATGACCTGGAGTTGAAGGAGACTGAACTGGTTACTTGAGTAACTTCTTGACAAGAGTAGGTGGAAGAGGCATCAGGCTGGAAAGGTGACTTCTTACCTGATAGGTTGCTTGGTGAATGGGGAAAGAACTTTAGACTCAAATAGAATTGACCTGTCTAAACCTCCTTTCTTCATCTGTAAAAATGGACAATACTATTAAACTGTAGGCTCCTTGAGGCCAGGGGTCGTGTCATTCATTTGCCCTTCATATCTACAGTCTAGCTGATCAGTAATCTAGCATCCATTCAGTAAATAGTTACTATCCTATTATGCGTTGTATCCCATGTTAGGTGCTGGAGAACGTAGTGGTGGATAAGGTAGGCATAGTCCCTGCCCTCATAACGTTTACAGGATTAAAGAGATAATTGCACAAAACGGTGATTACTGGGCTACAAAAATACAGTGTTTGGTGCTCTGAGAGATATAACAAGGACCTAATGTTGTCCTGGAGATCAGGGAAGGCTTATCTGCAGAAGTGATATTTACACTGATTGCTGAGGGATAAGGAAGAGATGACTAATGAGAAGACAGGCAGAGAGCAGGAGGAAAAGCATTACTAGCTAAAGAAACGGTATGTGTGAACTTCCTGAAAAAGGAAGGAACCTGACATGTTTGAGGGTCTAAGGGAACAGAGAGAGGAAGAAAGCAAGTGGACACAATGAGGCTGAAGCTAGAAGATGGAGAAGGCCTAGAAGATGATCTGGGGCCTCATAGGCCAAGATAAGGATGAAGAAGTTTCTTCCAGACTCAATAAGAAGTTACACAGTTATTTCTCAATTCTGAGATGCTAAGCTCTTTGTGTATAACCTCTTTATTCCCTAGAACTTGGTTATCTGTGTGACAGCTGACACTCAGAGCTAGAGTTCTGCAGCTATGAAAGTCAGCATTATCCCAACTGTTTAAAAAGCAGAAAAAGAGACTAGACTTCATTATAGACAATCTTGAAATATGTTGTTCAGATACAGCTGATCTGGGTAGGACTAAGGCAAATCAGACTAAAAGGTAAAGGATTATATTGACTGTGTTTTAAACCTCAACTTCTGTATAGGCTAGTATGATGTTCTGATACATCCCAGAGTAATATGGACAGAGAATTAAAAAGTATTTACAAAGTCCCCTTGAGGGACTGGGAGCAAATGTGGAAATATTAAACTTCCCCATCTGGGGAATTCTTGCTATTCTCGCAAGCACTGCGGACTACCAATTTAATAGGCCAAGCCCTCGATCTTGGGGCTTACCCTTATGAAATTACCCTGCAATGGAGAAGCTAAACCTTCACACAATTATGCCTAAGAGTTACCCCTAGAAACCTCTTTTGTTTGTTCAGATGTGGCCTCTCTCTGGAAACCAACTCGGCAGGTGAACTCACTGCCCTTCCCCCTATGTGGACATAACTCTCAGAGGTGTAAATCTCCCTGGCAATGTGGGACATGACTCCTGGGGATGAGCCTGGACCTGACATCATGGAATTGAGAAAGCCTTCTTGAACAAAAGAGGGGAGAGAAATGAAACAAAATAAAGTCTCAGTGGCTGAGAGATTTCAAATAGAGTTGCAAGGTCATCCTGAAGCTTATTCTCATGCATTATATAGATACCCCTTTTTAGTTTTTAGTGTATTAGAATAGATAGAAGGAAGTACCTGAAATTGCTGAACTGTAATCCAGTAGCCTTGATTCTTGAAGATTACTGTGTAACTATATAGCTTTTACAGTGTGACAGTGTGATTTTGAAAACCTTGTGACTAACACTCCCCGTATCCAGTGCATGGACTGATGAGTAAGAAAATAAAAACAAAAAATAAATAAATAATGGGGAGGGGAGGATAAGAGGTATGGGATGGTCTGGCTGTTCTTTTTTATTCTTATTTTTATTTTCATTTTTCTTGGAGTAATGAAAGTGTTCAAAAATTTATTGTGGTGATGATGCACAACTATATGATGATACTGTGAACCAGTGATTGTACACTTTGGATGATTATATGATATGTGAATCTAGCTCAATAAAATTGCATTAAAAAAGAACAGATTATGAAATTGACAAAAATAAGAAGGAAAAGGTGGGTTTTGGGGTCAGATAGATCTGGCCTTAATTGTCACTTCTTCCACTTGTCAAATAAGTGGAATTATTGAAACACTAACTTAGCATTTCTTGCAGGAATATTGTAAAAAATAAATGATGAAACTGTGCAACAACCTGGTATATTTTCATTACGTTTTAGTTTCCCTTCCCTGAAGCACAGGGTAACTGAAGGGAATAGTGTGAAATAAGGTTAAGAAATTAGGTTAAAAGCCCAACCAAGGAGTCCTTATTGTGTACATCTTAGGAGGCAGAAAGGAACTATGAAGACTGTCCCCCACCTATTGATTCCATATAGAAGTCATACATGAGCCCTTACTCTGGCAGGAAAGTTGAAATGCTTTTGACTTTGTCCCTAGGGCTGGTTATTTAATTCCATGAGGGTCCAAGGGAATTCAGAAAGCTATGAATTGGCTCAATATCTTGACCTTGTATAAATCAGACAACTGATCCTGTGCTTCCCTTATTTCATATCCTTTAAAAATGTAAAGTAGCTTTCCAGAATTCTCTACCTGCAGGCAACAAGTGTGTCACTCGGCTGAGTACAACACAGAACAAAAACCTCAGCATTCAAGACAGCTTCACCAGGAGGAGAGCTCTTACCCCATGGAAGAGGTGTCAGATGCTATCTATTCTCTGGGGGAAAGAGAGGCCAGCAGCCCTGGCCTGCTCATTTCTAACAAGTCACTGGGCTTTGAGTCCCTGTTGTTGTTCAGCGACATCCAATGCAGCCTTTAAAAAGCTTATGCTTCTTTAATGAAGAAACATTGTCATCTGGACAGTTTCTCCTTAAAAAACTTAGTTTAAAACAACTTAAAATCTATCTGGACATCTTACAGCTCAAGCATAAGTGTTCTAAGGAAAAAGAAAAGTGGAAAAGTTTGTGTGAATTAGCCACCTATGTGCCTATCTTCAGTGTGTAGTGTCCTAAAAGTACCATTCATAAAGCCCAAGTAATCATAAAATAAACACAATAATAATGTGTAACGCTACTAAGAATAAAATATTATGATATATAAGAATAAAATATAATAATAATGAACCCCGGATAATCCTGCTTAGGTATGGAAACCTTTCAAGCCCTTAAGAATACCGGATCGATATGTCCTGTCCTATGTACAATCAATATTTAGGTTTCCCACCTACTGGCCCCTGACTTTGCTATTGTGATTGCTCATTCAAGTCCACTGACATCTACCCTTCAGTCTGTGTCCTGTGCCAGTTCTTGGGCCAGCACTGGCTTGGGCAGAAAGGACTGATTCAAGGAGCCTGAACACTTCTGCCTCCCAGGGCCTACACAGACCTCCCACATGGAAACTGCTTGGTAACTGAATTTCTGCCCTGCATTTCCTCACTATGCTGCTCCTGCCTCCTAAAGGGTTTATGGGCCTCATTTTTGACTCCTGATAACAGGTTGTTATCTGAATTACGCTTGAAAAATCTATGTCCCTCTGTCACTATACTCTCCTGGACAGTGTACACCCATCCACCCTCCCAAGGTCTACTGGGTAATCATCTAGCATTAATTTAGTGGTATGCTGGTAAATATTTAAAGGCTCTCAGGGGAGAAAAAGGCACATATATATACATGCATATAAGTCTACCATAAATCTTACTGATAAAAAAGATGCATAGCACACAGTTTACAAATAATAATAATAAAATATGCAATCTCTTTACTGTAATTTCATTATAGCCTATTACTTTTTATTATTTTTGTAGAACTCCTGAATGTATAGCCAACCTATAGCTGTAATTAATGAACAAGTTGTAGTTCCTAGGTAAATGTTGGTTGACATTTTCATTTACTTTAATAAAGTAAAACAGAAGTGAAATGAACAAGACATATGTTGAAACTTCACTCGTTCATCAATGATGGAAGCAACCTCTTGATTGAATCAGATAATTGTTTTCCAGTACTGGAAGAATATATCCTCAATTTATTGTGCTAATTAAAATTAAACAACTATAGAAACTTTTAAATTTAATCTGCATTGTTAACATTTTTTCCATCAATTTCTTTAAGTCTAGACCAGGGATCAGCAAATTTCTCCTATAAAGGAGTAAATACATTAGTAAACATATTAGGCTTCATGGGCCACACATGGACTCTGTCACATATTCTTCTTTGTTGTTGTTGTTGTTTCCAACCCTTTAAAAATGTAAAAACCACCCTTAGTTCCTGAGCCATACAAAAACAGGCCATGGTCTGTATTTAACCCATGAAACTGTGGTTTGTCCCTTAGTCTGAAGCATTTACAAAAATAATAAATCAAGCTCTGATCCAATAGCATTTGTCAATTTCTAGGGTGTAAGTACTTCCACTATGGCCAATTTCAAGCTACCAAATTGATGTCACTGAATGCAGAGTTCGGAATAGATGCAGAGTACTATACCATAGGAAAGTATTTACATCCAACAGATATAATAGGCATCAATAGCCCCAAGAGCCTAGAGAATAGTATAAAATAGTTAGGGAGTGATGAGTTTTGAATATTTACTATCTTTGTTTTTAATATATTTTATTTGATTTTAAGTTTACACAATTCAATTTTCAACAGTAGCTGTGTTTAACCTACAGCTTACAAAATTCCTGAAATTTTAAGTCAGCACTCATGAGTCACATGAGCCAGCTCCACTACAATAATGTATTTATTCCATCTAAAGACATATCTGGGGCAAATTCTGACTCACTTCACTGCCCTATTTGTGCTACCTGTAAAAGCCACCCTCTCTCACCACCCAGCCTTAGATGTGATATGATGAGTAGATTTTGCACTCTGTACTTTGTGATAAACCTGAGATTTTCCTACTTACCAGTTTGACATTCTAGGAATTCAGTAGGTAAACTTCCTAAGGTAAGACATCCTAAATGTCTTCCTAAGGTAAAAAAAAAAGATTTCAGTATGATTTGGATTTGGGAAGTATTCATGTTTCCAAACTCTACTAATGCAGATTATTCAAACTTATTCATCTCCAAATTACAGAAATTACTGAAAGAAAATTTTTTTTAGGTACCCCTAGCTAAGCATGCAAAGAAGTACATGAGAGGTGAAGTTCATTGGCGACACCAGGCTGGGAGAAGCTAGCCTCTAGAAAACTGGTACTCATTCAACAAACATTTCATGAGCCCCAAGCATGTGTAAAGGGAGAACTATTACTAATAAAAATGACAACAACTTTTATTTAGAAAACCAAAGGGATAAGGGAAAGATTCAATTTAGATAAGAACCATATGGGATGAATTATTAGAAAGCAAATAAAGAAGCAGATTGATAAAACCAAAAAATTGGTTTCTGAGAGGCAGTGTGGACAAGTGAAGTGCACAAGAGGCTAGGAATCTGGAAATTGGTCTCCATCTCTACCACTGACTGGGCAGCTTAATAAGCAACTTCCATTCCATTTTTTTGTGGTTATTTGTAGTACTTATGTACTGTCTAAAACCCTGAAAATTTTGGTATTTCTCCTTTCTGTCTTTATCTGCGTGTGCCTCTATTGTATGGCAGGCAATACTGAGCCAGTGCACAATGTACACAGATAGGCACATATTTTTGTGGATGGCAGAATCTGACAATAAATAAACAAATATATCCTTTCGATTCCATTTTGCTTTTAATCAGTAGTGGGTACAGGAAAGCTTTCCTAGTGTCCCCCTCCCCACTGCAAAAAAAAAAAAAAAAAAAAAAAAAAAGCCTTTTGCCCATAATTTAAATCATTGTTTTTCTAGGGAAATTTAATTTGGGAAAAAATGTTTTTCTAATTAACTGGAAGACTGTGTGCTATGCAAACAATAAAGATTCTTGTTTGAAAGTAATGCATGCCCCTGCTCCTAGGACTACCAAGGGAATTTAAAATAAAAAATGCAAGCAGCTCTGACCTCGTATTTTGCCAGAGCTAAACAGAATTCCCAGATCCAGAGTTTTCACGTCAGTTCCTAATTTAAACCCACAAGTGTTGAGCGGGTTCATGCTGCAGCAAGACACATCTTCTCATCTCTAGAAATGACTGTATTTGATCTCTCTTTGGGTTTCTCGGCACATCTCTCTTTCCCTCTCTCTTCCTCTTCTGCTATGGTTGGCCTGAAAGGTTAGAAACTACACAATTAGATGGATCAGTGGAAGATTTCATAATGCCCTGGTGCTGGGCTAGGCAGTCTAGCCAAATTCCGTTCATTAGCTAAGGCGCCAGGGTGAGCGTGGCCAGTAAGAATGCTGTTTTGGTTCCATAGAAGTGCTGATAGGGAATAGGAAATAAACTTTTTTGTTTTTTTGGTTTCTGAGAGGCAGTGCGGACAAGTGAAGTGCACAAGAGGCTAGGAATCTGGAAACTGGTCTCCCTCTCTACCACTGACTGGGCAGCTTAATAAGCAACTCCCATTCCATTTTTTATCATATTGTTCCCCATTCTGGCGGTTTTCTGATTCTCTATGGACTAACATCCAATTTCTATCGATCTAAGACTCCAAGAATTCTGAAGTCAAGGATCAAGTATTCAATTCACCAACATTTATGGAGGCTCATGCTCCATGTCAGGGGCTGCGCTAGGCCTTATGGATGCCAGTATTAACGAGACATGGCCCCTGCCCTCAAGGAGCTCCTTGGCTGCAGATGAAACACAGCTCTCAAAAAATCAGTACACCTTCCATGCTGGAGACCCGGGTTCAATTCCCGGAGTCTGCCTATGCCCGCCCCCCACCCCCCCAAAAAAGTCCAAAACAATCAGTCAAATACAATGGAAGGGGCTTGTTAAAATTGCTAAGGGCAATTTAGTGAGGGAGAAATATCAGGGAAAGCTTCAGAAAGGAAGGGACTTTGAATTAGGCCTGTTTAAATGATGGGGTAGACGTTTCCTTGGAAAAGGAGGACACACCAAGAGAGGAAACAGCATGAATGATGGTTCTGAGGTGGAAGGTCCTTTGATTGGTGGGGCTAAAGTGGACGGTTTGGGTGGTGCCTGGGCAAGAGGAAACAGAATATGACGTTCACAGTGTACCCCTGGTATGTGAACCAGCTTAAACAAATCTGAGCTTTGAGGCAGTTGAGACTTTGGGAAGAACCTGGACAAGAGCCGTTTTGTTTTGTTTTGTTTTTAATACACTGAATAGAAATTAATTACACTTTGCTGCAGTGTTATCTCTTTGCATATTTACTTTCCCATAGTTGGACTTCATCCTTAAAAAAGCTGACCTGCAACTTAAGTGTTATAGCTAAAGCAGGGGTATATTAAAAGTACAGTCTATACCGTGAGATTTCAGTTTTACCTGAATTTTTTACTACATTTTCTGCATGTGCACCTTAACACTTCTAGTCATGAAGTTTCTATTCTTCTCGCTGATTTTGTGACATTTCCCATCAGTTTATAGACTTCAGGTGGCAAGGCCAAATCTTCAGGAGCTTTTTTTTCTTCCTAAGCTTTTGACCTGTAGCTTATATAGCTGCCATCAAGTAAATGGTGTTGTTCAGCTAGACCTTTTCTGCCCAAACGACTATATTTCTCAAGCTTAGATAAAAATTAAATTTTTGTTAAAATAACAAAGCATCACATTTAAACACTCATAGTTACTTGATATAAATACAATGAATCACAGTTTGAGGTAGAGCCAGATTTTAAGAAATACTAGCACCTAGATTTTAGCTGGTACCTTTCTTGCTAATTTTTGACCGCTATGAGCCATTGCGTGATTAAACCCTACTTCAATTTCCCAGACCTAAGTAGAAACAGTTGCCCTGATCTTTATCTAAAATTACAAGACTCATATAGTTTTAAACTTCAGATACGCTGCCCTTCAGGCATTTACAGCAGGCTTATAAGTGATTTTCTCTTGGATTTAATATTAAGTTTTTAAACCACCTCCACACAACTTTCCAGAGAAACCCTGCCATCTTAGAACTTCCAGCTGGTTCTCAAAGTGAATAGTGTTCAGTCTATTTGGCTTCTTCCTTCTTTAAATGACCAGAAGCTTTTTTCTTGTCTACATGGCCTCAGGCCTGAAAGAGTCCACCAACCCAAGGGAGGCATAGAGGGGAAAAAAACTGTCGGTTGCCCCAGAATTAATTGTCCATTCCAACAATGAGAATTTTTCCCTCAGTGTGATCTTCTCCTTCTCTAGCCCTTTCCTTTTGAAACTCAGATGTGTTATAAAATCAAATTAGACTTAACTGCTTAAAACTATCTATTAACCACAGAACAGGCCCACACCTCCTTACAACCCTACTTCTATATGTTTTTTGCGTTGCTTTGTTTTAAAGAATCCAGGCCCTGGATTAAAGAATCCTACCTGAAACATGCTTTATAAAATACATCTCAATAGACCACGAACTGATTTATGCAAAAAATAAACTGTGGTTTCTTGAGAAATTTTAAAGATTGCATCTGTGAGCAACTTTTAATTAATCTCTTGCAAATAATCTACTGTTGTTCTGACCAACCCCCAGCTCTTCTATTGGAAAATCACCCTGAATCCTTGGCCTGGTGTCCGAAGCCCTTGATTCCCAACCTTCAGCCTGAAACTCCACCACAGCCATCAACCATGCATGTCTCTATGCAAATCAAGGATATATTTATTTCCAGAATGTTCCAATATTTTTTGCTCTTTCTCACACTTAGTCACAGATTTTTAACATTTTGTTTGTAATAACTCCCTCAATCTTTCTTTTGTTTTTCTTTATCTAGAATTAAGTACAGCATTATTCACTGATTAAAAAATTTCCCCAATTTAACTTTCAGAGACTTGGCTTCTTAAAGAGCTAGAAGTTCATCAGCAGAATTAAACATTCTGAAAAACATTATGCATGTTCTAGACTATATATTTGTAAAGAGATGAGACCTGATTTGAGAATTAATAGATAATCTTAATAATTTGATTCCAGTTAAATTTTCCAAATACTCTGAGTTTTAAAGGGCAAGCAACTAGAAATGAAGATTTACATGGGAAAAAAGAGTATCTCCATGGAAAAATAAATGTATTCTGGTAAACAGACACATGTAATATGTATACGTATGTATTTTACCTGTAAAATGTTTAGTAAACACCTTCTTTGCATCATGCACAGACGCAGGTACTACAGAAGATGAAAATGAAGTTTCTCATAATCTAAGAGAAGAGACACATACAATAAAGCATAATACAATATAGTGTAACAAATCACGGACTTACTGTATGAATAAAGGACTTCGGGAGCATAGAGACAAGAATATTGAATAATTATTCCTGAGGAATTTAGAGTTGATTTTGCTAGCTCTTAAAGGATGAATAGTGCTTCACCAAGCAAAGATTGGAAGATGAGCAAAAGGCACAGAGGCATAAAAGTACACAAAATAATCAGGTAACAGGGACTTTTCTTTGGGAAGTAACAGGAGAGGCAGGTTAATAGTGTAAGGTTGAGACCAGATGATGAAGGTCCTTGAATACCTTGTTAACAGTTCATTTTGTTTTGAAAGCAACTGGACACCAAGCAAAGATTTTAAATGAAGGAATGCAATGATTAGATCTGTGTTTTAAACTATATTTTTGACTATATTAAGAGGATTATATATACGGATGAAGAGTCATGGAAACAAAATCAATTAGAAGACTACCGCAATGAAAGCAAGCTGGGGTCTATAGTCAACAGTAGTATTGTAATATGTTTCCATTGAATGTAACAAGGCATCATGCCAAAACTAAATGTCATCAAGTGGGGGGCATGGGGGGAGGGATGTGGATTCTATGTGGAAGAAAAGGAAATGTCTTCATATAAATGATGGTGGTACCCATCTATTTAAGTAGGTTGGACTGTATGATATATGAGTAAAATTGTTTAAAAATGAACAGAGACGAACAAGTTCTAGGAAAAAAGCAAAGAGATGTACCTATTCACTGTTTGTAGGGAAGCCCCTCTGGAGAGGGTGCAGCCCCTCTGGAGAGCAGTGTGGTGGTTCCACAGGAGGCTGTGGGGTTGCCATATGATCCTGCAACCCTTTTGCTAGGTATATACCTGGAGGAACTGAAAGTGGGGACACAATGGACATTTGTACACTGGATTTGCAATGGATGGAGGTGCCCTAAGGGTACAATAACTAAGGAATGGAAGGGAAAACTGTGTTTACATACAATGGACTACAGGGGGCTGCAAGAAGGAATGAAATTGTGATGCATGCAACTAGGTGAATGAACCTTAAGGACAGTACGTTACATAACATGTCAGAAACAAAAACACAAATATTATCATGCCTTACTCATATGGATTAAATATAAAAACTTAGAAAATTGAAATCAAGAGCCTAAATTATCAGATTGGGACCTATTGTAAAGGTTCCTAGATTATAAACTCTTATAATATATATATACCCATATATATATATGGATAAAAAATAAATAAATAATAGTGGGAGATAAAGGGTAAAAAACAGGTAGATTGAAATACTGTATTCAAGAAGTCACATATATTTAGGAGCTGTAACTGATATTTCTAAACTCCAAGATACTAAGCTATTTGTGTGTAACCTGGTTGTTCCCTGAAATTTCAGGTATTTATGTGATACCCAAGACTCAGAGTTAGAGCACTAAAGCTAGGAAAGTCAGCATTACCTCATTCAGCAACCATTAAAAAAACTGGAAAAGCAATCAGATTTCATCTAGAGATATGACTAAAGCCGATCTGGACAGGACTAAGGTAAATCAGAATACTGGGTAAAGGATATGGCCCATGTGTTCAAACTTCAACCTCTGTGTGAGACTAAAGGAAGAGATATTTATTTGGTACAAAATTTATATTTTGGGTAGCACATTATCTAATTTAACTTATATGGTCAGTTTACTTGAACATCATAATGACATGGAATCTTAATAGGGTCTAAGTTGTTTTGTACAGGGGAGTGTGATACCCCAATATATCTTAGAGTAATTTGGGCAACAATGTATATCTTAGAGTAATTTGGGCAACGAATAAAAACGTACTTGCAAAGTCCCCTTGTGGGACTGGGGAGAAAGGAAGAAATATTATACTTCCCTATCTGGGGAATTCCTGATATTCTCACAAGCAGTGGGGACAACCAATTCAATAGACTGAGACCCCAGTCTTGAGGCTCACCCCCATTAGGCTTATTCCTGCAAAGGAGAAGCTAAGCCTACTGATAATTATACCTAAGAGTCACCCCCAGAGAACCTCTTTTGTTGTTCAGATGTGGCCTCTCTCTCTCTAAGCCAACTTGGCAGGTGAACTAACGGTCCTCCCCATTATGTGGGACATGACTCCCAGGGGTGTGAATCTCCCTGGCAATGTGGGACCTGAATTCCAGGGATAAGCCAGGACCCAGCATCATAGGAATGAGAAAGCTTTCTTGACCAAAAGAGGGAAGAGAGAAATGAGACAAAATAAAGTCTCAGTGGCTGAGAGATATCAAACAGAATTGGGAGGTTATCCTAGAGGTTATTCTTAAGCATTACATAGATATCCCTTTTTAGTTTATGGTGTATTGGAGTGGCTAGAGGGAAGTATCTGAAACTGTTGAACAACTGTGTTCCAGTAGTCTTGATTCTTGAAGAAGACTGTATGACTATATCACTTTTATAATGTAACTGTGAGATTGTGAAAACCTTGTATCTGATGCTCGTTTTATCTAGGGTGTGGATAGATGAGTAGTGTATATATATATATATATATATATATATATATATATGGGTATTTATGTGACACCCAAGACTCAGAGTTAGAGCACTAAAGCTAGGAAAGTCAGCCTTACCTCATTCAAGAACCATTAAAAAAGCTGAAAAAGGAATCAGATTTCATCTAGAGATATGAATAAAGCTGGTCTGGATAGGACTAAGGTAAATCAGAATACTGGGTATTTTTATCCATATATATGGATAAAAAACAAAAAATAATAGTGGGAGATAAAGGGTAAAAATGGGTAGATTGAAATACTATGGGTCATTGAGAGGTAGGGGTAAGGGGTACAGGATGTATGAGTTCTTTTTCTGTTTTTATTTTTTTCTAGAGTGATGCAAATGTTCTAAAAATGATCATGGTAAAGACTACACAACTACGTGATGATATTGTGAGCCACTGATTGTATAATATGGTTGACTGTACATGTGTAGATATTTCTCAATAAAAATGTTTTTTTAAAAAAAAAAAAAAGACTATTGCAGATTTGGCGCTCATATTATAAAGGCCTGCACTAGGGTAACTGCAGTTTGAGCAGGAGAAAGGAATTTAGGGAAGACATTTTAAAGGTAGATTAGTGATCAACTGATTGTGAGGAATTGGGGGAAAACAGGAAGCAAGGATTCTTCTGAGATTTTTGGTTGGGTGGTTGGATATATGGCATTGCCATAAGCTGAAATTGAGAAAATGAAGAGAGGTTTATTTGGGCAAGGAGAAGTACTGGGGACACTCAAGTGGAGATGTACAGGAGGAATTCAGAATGTAAGTGGGAGGTTAGACCTAAAATTACAGTTTTGAGAGTCATAGTTGGAGACATGAAAGTCGGTAAGGGTAAAATGTAGAGTGAAATGAGAGCCAAAACCCAGACCTCCAAGGAATATCACACCAAAGGGAGAAAGAAAGGAAGAGCCAGGAAACGCTTGCATAGTGGCAAGTTTTCTTACTCAAAGAGGTAGGAGAAGTCAGGATGCAACTGAAACCAAGAGGGAAAAAAGTTTCAAAAAGTGGGGGATGCTAAAAGCCACAGGATTTTCCAAGAAGGGTCTATTGCTGCTAATCAGAGAACTAGGAATTTGGGGAGAATGAATTCAAGGGAGTGAGGAGAACAAGCTAGATTCCCAGGAGCAAAATGAAGGGAAGATGATGCAGGGGCAGCAACTTTATAGCAAGGGAATGGTGTATTTCCCGTGGGCAGCAGTAGGATTTAGGGGATGGTTTTGTTCTGAAGTGTTAAAGTGCCACAGAAAGTATAGTTCAAGCCTGAAGGACCATAGCTTGTCATGGTGAGGTTTAAGAACTGATGATGCACAATTTATCTTTCCTACACATGGTTTTTTCAACCAATGGAAAATTTTATAAAAAGAACATGGTCTCAGGGTAAAATGGGCTGTTGGAGTTAGATGACTTAACTTAACTATGAATGAACACTCACACTGGGGATGCCAGGGGGGAGAGAAGAATTGAACCGCCACAAACCCCAGGCTAGGGCTGAAGAGGAGCCAGTGAGAAAGTTTGGAAGAAAGGATCAGGGAAAAGTAGGAAAGCAAGTGTATGAGATGCCAGAGGAAGAGAACGTTTTCAGAAGGACAAGATGCAAAATATTCAGAAGAAAATAAAAGTAGGCATCTTGATTGGCATAAGAATTGTTGGGACCTTGAATGAGCATTTTCCAGTGGAATGGTGAGACAGAAACCAGACTCAGGGAGTGACTAGAAGGTAATATCCTAATGTACCAATTACTTCTAACATGCAGTAAATAATTTATCTTCTACATGCAATGAACTTTTATATATAATGCACCTGGGTATGTGTCTCTATACATATTAATATACAAAGAATATACATATACACATATACACATGCTCATGCACACACACATACACATATACATACCATACAGCAATGGTCTCATGGAAAATACAGATAATATAAATTATATCTCACATTAAGAACATTACAGTATACATTATATTTATTGAGGTTTAAAAAATCATAGGGTATATTAATCACTTTTGAATTACTGCTTTTTATCCCCTTCTTATTTTAAAAATAATTGTGAATTTGGAAACTGACCATCCCAAGGATGATTGTTAGATATGTCAATATTGGGAATTGGGGGTAAGCTTACTGTTTTTGAGAGGGATTATATGCCAGAGTTTCTAAGCTGTTTCTTGATATATAACTAAATTTGATGTCCTCCCTTCTCCTTCTCCTTCCTTCTGTCCCTCCTCCTCCTTCTACTCCTCCTCCTCTCTCCTTTCTTTCTCTCTCTTCTCTCTTCTCTTCTCTTCCCTTCTCTCTCTCCATACCCTCCACAAACCATCTGTTTCCAGTGGAATGGAGCATGTCTAAAGACTTTTCTCCTTTGGCTGGAGAAATAATCATGGATAACCTGCAGACTCTGAGATGCACAATCACAGGACTTACAAGGGTAAATGCCAAATCCTCCCCTTATTTTTCCCATTTTCCCATCCCTGACATTTGTGTTGGGATTTTGGTTGTGAATGCCTATTCTGGAAGCAACAGCCAACACCCCATCCTCTGGAAACAACTGCCAGTCATTAAGCATGATACGTCTGGTATCCATAATCTTAATTTCACAAAGGAGTAAGCACACAGCATGAATCACTTTGTAAACTGTCATGTTCTAAGGAGATCAGAAAAAGACTGGCCTCATGCAAGCCTTGAAAGCTGCAGCTTTCTGGATCATGGTTTAATCTTGTGGGGGGATCAAAGGCTCTGAGAGATCCAATTTTGACTCCACCCCCATCTGATGGTAAAAATAACAGCCTCATCTAACCCTCACCCCCAGTACCTCGGTTGAGATCAGTCATCAATTGGAGTCACACAATTTCCTGAGAGAAATCCTTTCCCCTTGCTTAAAAAAAAAAAAAAACTGTGCAAATCTGCTTTCATATGGAAGAAACTATATATGGTAGAGCTGTATTTCTTAGTAACCTGAACAATTTAAACTGTGAATGTAAAACTGAAGCAAACTGTGCTCATTTGTTTACCAATCTAAACTAAAATTCTAATTATTTATGGAACTATGAGCTATATCAAAATTGTTAAAAATAAATACACCTAGTGAAAAAGTTCAAACTGGAGCAGACCCTAGATTTCCTTAATAATTAAAAAGCAGTATGACTGGATCATCAAAATCTTTTTAAAGTGAACCTAAATCATGTCTGTATTTTTGGTCCATTTCAAATAATTACTATAGACATATAATAACATCAATATAAGACCCTCACACAGTAGAGGTGGGAGGAGGATCATTCGTTGTTGTTTCTAAAATATGAATTAATTAAGACACTTATTTTTAAAATATAATCCTGAAACCCAGTATTAAAAAGCTGTTAGGTTGCACCTCTTCAAGTTTGGGTCAGTTTATTCTAATAGAATTCTTGGTGGTTAGATCACCGCCACAGAATCCTGCCTGTTAGCCCTCATCAGACATCCATACCAGGCGCTGAAACTGCGGATTGAGAGAGCAAACAACCCCCCCAGTGGGTGGACCCCAGAGATGGTATCAGCAGAAGATTGATCCCCAACCCAATAGCTCACGTGATGGAAGAGGGCTAGAAGGGAACCCTAGAGAATTTTCACTGCTTAAAAGAAAAAGTGATATGGGGATAAAAATGGAAAACTCTCCATAGAGAATTTCTCTAATATCTGAACTAATTTTTATAGGGATTAAGGTTTTCCACTTGGCTGTCCAAAGAGGGCAATGCAGACACTATCCTAATCATATAAAAGCCTGGGAGTAGATTTACACTTTTACAGAACCCCCATAACTTTGTGGCACATTAGAAATCCATTTTTAACTTAAAAAATTAACTTCATAATATGGCTAGGCCAATATTATTCAATCCCTAGCAAAGGCTCTACAAAGATGTACTATTTATTTTCTAACTTCAAACACCATTTTACAATTCAGTTTTTCCAAACAATTCATGATCAAATTCAGGCTTCTAAATATTTCTCTGGCTTCATTAAAAAACAAAATATTCACACGGTGGCTCAACAGGCAAGAACGCTTGCCTGCCGTGCCCAAGGACCCAGGTTCGATTCCTGGTGCCTGCCCAAAAAAAAAAAAAAAAATTCACATAACAAAAATATAAAACCATACAAAACATTTGAAAAAATTATCAGCAAACAAAACAACTCCAAAATTCTTAATGCCATAAAAAAGACATCAAAGAGTATAAGCCATTGTTTTAATGTTGAAGTAACATCTAAGAGTTAATAAAAAAAAAAAGTTTGAACAACTGAATGAAGGATATTTATTGCAACACTATTATTATTATAATGGAAATAATCTAACTGTCCATCAATGGGGGATTGGTTACATGTAAGATGGCACTTGCCCACAGTGAAATACTATGCAGCCACTAAAAGAATGAAACATCTTTAATTAATTATTAATTAATTAATATTTTTCTGGTATTAATCTGGAAAAATGTTCATTATAACCTATTGATTTAATAGAACAAGTTGCCCAGCTAAAAGAGGTAATGGTGGTTGCCTCTGGAGGAGGAAAATCAGGACAAAGAAAAGAGGATGGAGTTTGCTGTTTTTGATAAACAAATCTGTAGAACTGTGTGATTTTTTAAACTTGGTGTATATTTTTTTATCAAGAAAAATAATTATGATATTCCAATTCTGGGGAAAAAAAAGAAAGTACACATAAACTCAGAAGGTACTCCAAATGTGTTTTTTATGGTAATATAATAATCAAGAAAAGCCAGAAAGCTAAAGTATGAGCTGGTGGAGTCCACAGTGATGGACAAGTTAACCAGATGCAGGAATCTGTTTCTAGGGTAAAACTGATTAAATAATATATCTGATGGAACTTTCTCTCTATTTCAATATTTTGCAGGGCCAAAAGTATTTTATTCAAGTCTCAGCTTATAACATGAAAGGATGGGGGCCTGCTCAGACCACAACACCGGCCTGTGCCTCTCCTTCCAGTAGGTGGTGGTTATGAACCCTCTTCAGCCTGGAAACAGGCTCCAACTCCCACTCCATCCTCCGGTGCCACTGCCATTCCTTCCTCTCACTGCTTGGGACCTCCTCAGGATAGCACCCTGGGCTGAACAATGAATGATTCCTCAACAGAAGTGTTCTGCTAGGAAGCAGCTCAGTGGAATGAAAGGAGAAGGAATTTGGAACCTACAAGACCAAATTTGAAACCCTTTACACATTTTATGGGCTGTGTGATCTTCAAGTTACTTAAAGCCTTTGAGTCTCAATTTGACCTCTGTAGGATGAGTCTGATGATACCCCTTCATAGGGTTGCCATATGATGGAGTGAGAGAGCACTGTGCTACTGTAGGTAGAGGGGCTGGCCCTGAGGACATATGGTCCATTCTGTCAGAAGAAAAGCTTCCTTGCTAACAGGTTCAATCTCCTACAAACATAATCTCTAGCATTTGTTGTAGCGGCCGAGAAACCTAGCAAATCCTCTTCTAATTATTTGAAGATTAATAATTTATGCCTGGTATGTTTAGTAACTCTCTATTAAACAGAAAATTTAATTAACGAGGACAAACATCTCCAAACATACCCTATGATAGATTTTTCTACATAACAAGACTATTGCTCTGAATTATATTTTCATTTTTTAAATCTTCACTAATATGATAGCTAAAAATGGTATCAGTATGCTTCCTGTGAAAGTACAAACTGCTACATTCTCTGTGGAAAGAAACGTGTCATCATACATCATCCTTCTTAAGAAAGCCCATACCCTTTTACCCCATAATTCCACATCTAGGAACCTAACCTATGCACTCAAATGATTTTGTACAAATGTGCACTGCAGCAGTATATTGATAATAGCGAACTACGTGTAGTAGGAAGTGTAAATATCCAATATTAATGTAATGGTTAAATATAGTATGACATATCTATATCCATATCACAGAACAAAATGCAGCCGCTAAAAATGGCATTTAAAAAAAAGTTGTATGAAAGAAATTCCCACAAATAAGTGTTGTGTAAAATTAAAATGTAAAATGGTTTTTCCATATAAAATCTAAACAATACCTATGCTATGGTTAGGTATTTCTGCATATAACTAACAAAATTTAATACTGGCTATTTGGGTTGTAGGATTGTGGGTGCTTTTAGTGTTCTTTTTTATATATTATTTATTTTCAACTTTTTTTTGTTTTGTTTTGTTTTTATATTTTTCAACTTTTATAACATCCCTTTACCCAGGATCAACCATGGATCAGACTATTATGGAATTTTACATCCAGTTTCTCACATAATCCACAAAATAATCCTTCAACATTGTTCCTGTCTTATAAGCATCATCATCACCATCTACATTACTATCAACACCAAAGCTAATGTTTATAAGACTCACTTGTATGTCCGAGTACTTACATGGATAACTCATTTAATCTTCCTAACAAACTGATGAGGAAGTTTTTATTATTAGACCCATTTTACTGATGAGGTTAACTGTGAACACAGAGACACATACATACAGAACCAAAATCTCACACTTAATGGAAGCACTGGAGTCAGGTCCAAACTCCATGGCCTGTGTTTCCAATGACTATTCTATCCTCCTTCTCTATTAATAAGGAAAGTGGAATTCAGAGAGAATGTTGCTTTGCCCAAGGTCTGGTACATGGCTGAGCCAGGATTTGAGCCAGAATTGGTTTGTCCCCTGTCATGTTTTCTAACCTGTGGTAATCAAGTGCCTGTTATCAGACAGATAGGAAACTCAGAGCCAGCCAACCACGCCTGGCCACTGTCTTTGGTGGATTCAGTTAACTGGGGGTCATATAGCGCCACCTGGGACCACCAGCGTTAGGGATCTCTGAAGCCTCTGCCTCCCTCAACATTTGATGTTTTAACGATTGCATTCACATTTGGAGGTTTTTCGCTTTGAAGATTTACCAGAAACACAAACTATGAATATTACAAGATTAGTATGTTAAGGGAACCAATCTCATTCCAGGAAAAAAAAAAAAACATATGTTTCACTGGGGATGGCAGGACAGAAAGGACCAAACATTTTTTTAAAATGCTAATCTCAGTTGACCTGAGTGGAAAGTGGAGTAGGGAGAAACCCACTCCAAATGCAAATCCTGTTCTTTATATGGACACATTTACTTATGAAGCGTCAGATGTTCAGGTTCTATAAATGCAAATTCTCTTCAGACAGCCATTTGAAGAGGTCTCTGCAGAATGACAAGACAAAGCCTGGGAGGAGTCACTGATTAATTGGTAATTAACATAGCATTCCAAATGCTTTCTAAAACAGCATGTTTGGTTAGTAGGGGTAAACCGGCAAATAGCTGAAAGCCTAAAATGTGGTTATAGATGCTACAGACATGCCATATCGCTTGGAAAGAACAATATAAAAACACTTCAGTTCTATTTATAAACAGAGTACAACACTGTGATGTAACATATGTGGGTATTCAGATACTTACTGGAGGACAATGTATTCTAACAGGACACAGTAATTGGAAATTCAGTAATATGTTCCAATAAGCTATAAAACTTGTTTTCTAAATATTTTTACAAAAGGCCTAAATGTGTTTTTATAGACTCATGTTATGTAGTATGGTACATAATAAGAGAAAAGGACCCAGACAGGCTTGTCTGAGTTACGATCAGGAAAGCTCTGATTCAATCGCCAGTGAATGTAAGCTCTGCATCGTATTGCAGTTGAAGTGTCTCATTACCCGAACAGTTAACTGTATTATGTGGCACAATCTACTCTTTTCCTACCACACTATGTTTATTCTTGTCAGGTTTCTGATTTCTTAATCTATTTTCAATTTTCTCCCTCATCCCTAAAGTACCCTATTTTATGTAGTTGTCAGAACCTTCAAAACAACTATGAGAAAAATTCATTCTTTATAAAAATCTTGGCATCTTGTCTATGCCCACTTGGGCTGTAATTTAGCAATAGCAATTTTCAAATGTATCTTAAAGTCCTCAGATCGGGCTCACCTTTGATGTCACAGGGCTCAGCTGAAAGAGCCAGATCCATCTCAGCTCCTGCTTGCGTTAATGGCAGTGTCAATGCTCAATAGAATGTATGGACATGTTCTTGGCCCCGTCATAATTCAGCCACCCCGGAGTCTCACTAAGCAAACAACGTTGCTTATCTTATCTTGAGCATGTCATTCACCCAACTAAGGGAACAAACTTTTAATGGCCTTTGGGAATCCATGATGGCAACTTTGGGAACCTGGATGCCAGGTCACCAGTAGTTTGTCTCCTTAGCATTTCAAAATTTCCCTATCTTGTCCCACCTGAATACCATCATGCTTCTATTCACAATGCCTCACCAGCCTTTAATGGGTATCTCCCATGTGCCTACAAGAGTAAAGCACTACTTTACTTACTTCATTTTAAACTCAAATAACCTAAAGAGAGATTCAAAAACTAACTTCACAAAGAAGAAACCTGAGGCAAAGAGCAATTAAGTCTCAGTTCCTGCCCACAAGAGAGTCTACAAAAGGCACCTATGCCAATGTCTGTCTACAGATGACCACAGTAAGCCACTCCAGGCAAACTTCTGTCCCTTGTCCCCAAAAGAAATTTAAAAATATACATCTGTGGTATAATGAAGTGACTATTCTATGGAGCGTCACAAAACTACATTATAGTCCTGGATGACACCAACAGGCTGAGTATCAAAAGGCTGGAATCTCTGGGTCTCAGTCTTCTGAGAGGTTACAATAGAGAAGGGCACATGGGGCAGGGCAGGAGAAAGAAGGGTTGGACATTCTGCAAGGCCTCCTTCTTCATAGGCTATCATCCCATAATATGAAACATGGTGTTTCCAAACTCATTACTCAGGGAATTAGCTCTCCATCAATGAATTCCCTTCTTTTTAAGTTACTGTTTGCAGAACGTCTGCAATGTAATGGACATGGTTACAGTTGCCAATACACATCTTCTCACTGAATCCTCACAAACATCCTGCAGGGAAACTGTCCTCCTCTTTTAAATTAAGGGGCAGAGGCTCTGTCACCACAAGTAACTTTCCTAGAAACACTGAGCTGTGAATTCACACAGCCAGGATTCACATCCAAGCTTGTCTGAATCCAGAGCCTGTACCTCCTAGCTGTGTCACACTGCTAGGTCACAGATGGACCGATGCAGAGTACTTTCACCTAACTGCAACTGCACAGCATCTGCTTAAGTCTCTGAATTTTAAATATGGGGTCCCATATTTTAAAATAATGTGAGGCAGGGACAGATCTGAAACTTATTCAACTAGAATTTAACCAAGGCACTCTATTGGTTAGTTAGTTCATAACTGGATCGTTAATTGATAACTTGGTTAGTTAGTTCCTAACTGGCTTTTCTGAGGAAGAATGATTAGCAATTTCAGGGAAGGAATTTCAACCAAGAACCACTTTAGGTTGTGGCTTTTAAAAGGTTGAGCAAGTATAGATGAGAGATAACGAATAGGGGGAAGAAGAGATGGATGATGAAATGACTAACCTGCTGAAAATAAAATCAAGAACTGGAGACAGTAGAATTACAGTCTTGACATTAGTCTCATACTGGTTATTACTCTTGATATCATTATAGCCAAATGGAATGAAAATAGAAGGGGGAGAGAAATCTCAGTGGGTACTGCAATTTAAATTTGCCATGTAAGCTAATACTGTATATTTAGAGACTGAGCAGACAGGGTGGTTGGTGGCTCAGAGTATGTGCAGGGGTTACTGTGCCAGCTAACCAAAGCAGACATTCATTAGAGTAAAATGTAGATTTCCATTTCTTGGCATCTGACAGAGGCTCTTTCCTTGGAAAGAAATGTCAATTTGGCCAAAAGTGTGAAACCTACAGTAAAAGCATTGGGACTGTGGATTTCATCTAGTCCGTACATTCCCAACCCTTTCTTTCCTACTGTGGAAATCCAGTTGAGACTTGGGGTGCTGAGTGGGGAGGTGGCCCAGGAGCTGCTTAGGACATGGGATGCTTAAAAGGAGCGCAGGGCACTAGGAGGTTGGGGGAGAAGAGATTTGAACTCCCAAATTTCCTAGTGTCTTTTGGCTTCCAGTGACCATTTTCTCTTGCCCTGGAACTGCCCAACACAAGAAACCAACCACAATTACTGTTTTGCACAAGGCCCTGAACAATAGCAGCTTCCAAACAGCTGGCATTGCCTGAGAGCTCTGCATGTGCCAAGGGCTCATCCAGAGGCTGTGGGTAGTATGAGCAAAACTCTCATCTCAGGCAAGCCAGAGAACAGGCCTCCCCTGCCTTAAAATTTCACTGTTTGTTTCTTTTGTTCAATAGACTGGAAAGACTATGACGACAGAGAGCCCAGGCACAAGGGACAGAGTGAAGTTTTGGAAGGTCTGCTGCAGCAGGTCCGAGCCCTTCATCAGCACTGCAGTTGCCGGGGTAAGGATAAAAATCTGTGCTGGGCCATCGGCTGAGGTCTTAGTGGCGCCGGTAATTTTAGCAGTTTCCTAACTGGGTCATACCTTCTCATTCATCAGGGAGAGAGAGAGATATTAATATTTGTACATCTGGAATCACTTTACAATGCTATCTTGCTTTAACCCTTAAGAAGAGACTTCCCTCCCTCCTCTCTTTCTCTTACATCCTCTCTGCATACGAACAGTTAGAATACAAGCACAAGAAGAACAGCAGCTGCCATTAGCTCCCTTCTTTTTGAATTGTTCCTTCACAAAGCTCCTCAGTGGTGCTGGGCTTTTGGCATATTCTCCTTCAAATTTTTCACCTCCAAGGAAAATTCTCCAAGCCTCCTTGGGGGAGCTTAACCAGTCACAACAACAATAGTAATAAACCCTCATATATATTTACAATATAGTTTCTAGTGCATTTTCAGAGCCAATATCTCCTTTTCTTCCTCATTTTGGCAATTACCAGAGTAAAATGATTTACCCAATATCACAATGCCAGGAAAATACAGAATCAGAACTCCAACCAGGGGTTTTTGGCTCCCTTCCTGCCACACTTCATTTTTGTCTCCCACCCTTATATCAGAAGCAGGGCTCTGAATTTTAATCTCACCCTGAATTTTAATCTTCCCCTGCAGTATTGCTTAGGGGAAAGCAGAGCTTAGCTTCTCTAGACCTCAACAACTATACCTAGATATATCTCTGAAAAACTTTTTGAAAAGCTTCTCTTCTACTTGAGATTTTCAGATGGGTCTGGGTCAGCTCTTCGATCGGTGTAATGATTCGTGGAAGAGGCACTTAGTTTTATTTGGAGAATTAAAGCCTCCATAAAGTTTTCATTTTTCATGCTCCTTCATCCATCAGATCCCCAACTGCAATGCACTCTTTAGCTTCAGGGCACTGTTAAGCCAGCTGGGTGAGAAATCCACAGTTGAAACTAAGAGATGCTGAGTTTTAGTGAGGTGTAAGAATATCATACTTAGCATTAGCAAGAAGTTGTTCCCAATTCCTATATAACTATGGCAACAGAGCCCTTCAGAAGGATTGGCTAGGAAAGCGGACAAGTGTTTGCAAGAAAACAAAGTTCTTCTAATGAATGGTTCACTAGGAGATGTAAATATGTGTGTTGATGCTTGAGAAGGAAACCTAACTGGGATTTTCATTACCAGACCTCTAGAAAGACTTTCCCCAGACCAGGCCCTCCATCATTCCACACAGACTCAAGTACACTCAGTTATTCGGGACTTATTTAACCAGACCTGGTGTTAACCATGCTCCTTTCTCTTGTAGTTTACCCAGCCATTCCCCTGCCTGTTAGGTCTATATGGTAGGCAAAGCTAATAAAGTAATTGGATCAAGCCAGACGATTCTTTGCAATTCAGAAGCCACTTTGTATTTGATATTTACTGGATGGGTTAAGTTAAAACTACTCATTGAAAATGAGGGATTTGGGGTATATTCTCTGAGGATTTACATGTTCTCCCCATTACTGTCCAATAACAAGAAATGTTTGTCTAGACAGCCCAAGTTTTTCTATAGTTTTCATTCAACTTTCCTCAAGGACATGCTTTCCCACACAAACAGAGAAGTAAATATGCACATAATACAAGATATAAGGTATAAGATAGAACTTGCCAAAAAGGCGGGGTTTTTTTTTCTTTTAATTTTGAAATGTACTCAGGTACTTACACACTACCCTAAGTGTGTTTCCAAGAACACGGGTCCTATAAGTTGCTCAACTGAGAAAGGTTCTCTAGTCAAGTAAGTTTAGAAAATGTTGCATTCTATATTCCTTTCTCAGAAACACACAGTAGACATTGGAAATATTAAAAACTCTGAGAAATCATGCAATGAAGAGACATATTTGGGTAACCAAGCATTTTCCAAATTTATTTGACCATGAGAAACTTTTTTCACAGAGTTAGTATTCGAAGGCACAAACTTTGGGAGCTGTGAAACTAAAATATCCCAAGATAAAAACAAATGACCTCATGCAAAAGGGAAATAATTCTACGATGATATAAAACTCTTAGTCTAAGAGGTTAAATTAAGGATAATATAGGTATTGCATAGTGAGAACTTAAAAATTGTTATTTAAAATACTCAACTACTTTGATATTCTGTGTGGTTTATTAGAGTAATAAACCTTTACAAACTTTAAAATCAGGGGAAAAAATTATTGTAAATACCAATTCTACCACTTATTAACTGTGTATCTTTGGGGAAATAATTTAACCTCTCTGAATCATAGCTTCATCCATAAAATTTGGATAATAATATCTATCTTGCAGGGTTGTTCTGAAGATTAAATTAATGAATTAATTCATTAGCAGACTGAATATCTAAAGATGTATTTATTCTATATTTAGTCAAGAACTTGGATAGGTAAATAATGTATGGTAAAAATAATTTTTGTGCAGATTTTGAAAGCATTGCTTTATTCTTTTCTAGTTTTCAGTGCTGAAGAAGTCTGATAGCATTCTGATCCCAAAGTTTTATATGAAAACTCATTTTTTCCCTTTCTGGAAGATTTTATGTTTTCCTTTTGTCCTCAATGTTCTAAAATTTCTTTGTAATATGTCTTAGTGTGGCTCTATTTTTGTTTCTTTTGCTAGACACTTCAGAAGCCTTCTCAACATGGAAACCTAAAGCCTTCAATTATGAAACATTTTCTTAAATTACTTCTTTCACTCCTTTCTGTTCTCTCTTAGAAGAACTCCAGTTATTCAGACATTGAACCTCTAGCCCTTAAGTTTCCCTTTTTTTTTTATTAAACCTCTTCTACTTTCCATCTCCCTATCCTTTTGCTCTAACTTTTAGGATATATCCTCAATTTTATTTACTAAGCCTTCTATTGGGTTTGTCAGTTTTTTAATAACATTTCTTATTCTCAACTCTTTCTCTTTTTTTCTTATTATTCCTTTTAAAGATTCTTATCCATTTACAAGGGTACAATATCTTCTTTTATCTGTCAGGACATTAATGATAGGCTTTGTTTCATTTCATATATTCTTTTTCAACATAGTCTCTCTTCCTTCTAAATTGTTCTTTTGTTTAATTTTATTATTTTTATTTTTGGCCTCTGTCTTTCATGATAGATGCTTTTCTCAACTGTCTGGTGATTCTGGATGTAGGCTCAGATTTAAGAGAAGGGCACTAAGTACATATTGGAAAACTCTAAGCACATGGATAGTGCTCTTTATTTATAGGCTGAACTGGAGAGTTATCTGGCCTGTTCTTTTCTTTCAGAAACTCTCACTCTCAATATCTTAGGGTATTTTCTCTTGGGCTGATCAGTTCTCTGGAAAAGTTTCTTCCAGTATCCTTCCAGAGGACATATGTTTGGGTGCCAGGGTTCTGAAAGCCCAGTGTTCTGAGAGCCCAGGGGAAACACCCACCGATTTTGGGTAAAGTATCACCTCCCTTCCCAAACCCATTTTTAACTGTATGTGGTATCTCCCACTGCAGAAACCTCTATTTTTATGCTTTCCAGAAAATAAGCCAATACGTCTTTTCTAAAATGGAGAAGGGGTATTTGTCCAGCTATACAGAATTAGGGAGGTGATCTAGAATCTGACTGCTTTCAACAATCCTCTTGATTTTAGTGCCCCTCGCCCCACATTTCCAGAAGGATGTGGTGGCCAAGAAGTGAATCACATTACTTCCCAGCTTTCTCCACTGCTGACTTAGTATTCATCCTGTTCGGGTCTGCTAAATCCATCTGTCCATCTGTTTTCCAGACTCCAAAATTTATTTCTTTTGTTTGCTTTCCCATCTCTTTGTCTTTATAGATTGATATTGTTTCCTTTTTAAATATATCTCATTACTCTGGTTTTAGTGAGGTTTTAGTAAACAGTGGTATGGAATGAATATGTTTAATATGCTACCTTTAAAGGGAATACTAGCAGCATCATTTTCACGTAGGGTATGACCAGTCAAATTCACGTTCAAAAAACACGTTCATTTTCAGAAAAGAAAGTGCTTTTGCTTTGTTCTGCCAGGGATAATCATTCACAGCACAAGCTTGAAGTTGGCATGAATGCTTGAGTCTGTCAGTTCATGCCCAATGCTCCTAGAGGATCATAGGCAGAGGCACAGTGGGTCACAGCCATGAGCCATCCTCCCAGGTTTCTACGACTAACAGCAATGATATGGACCATGTTCTCATCTCCAGTGACATGTCTGTCAAAATTTGGTGGTCACATCAATAACCTCAGCTTCCCTTCATTATATAGAAAATGAAAGGGGTCTCGATGATCATCTAGTTCAGCTCCATAGAGCATTGTTTGCAAAGACTTACTGTTGTAGGAAATCTAGTATTTTTATTAGCAAGAGCCCCAGACTGTAAATTGAAGAGCAGAACAGAAGCAATGGATGATCTGCTCACCACTGCAGCCAGTGCACAGTGTTGTGTCCCAAGAAATGTCTGTTTAGTAAATGAATGAAAGAATGTCTCCATTTTTCCATGTTGCCTTCTTATCTGGGGCAATTTATTCACCATGTCTGCCTCAGTTTCTTTTTCTGAATAATGAGGATGATAAACATACCTCTCCCTGCAACTATTATTTAAGTCAGCACATACACTGGAAAAACTGTTGCAGAATGCAATGGAATGATATTGATAGGGAAAGGGATTTTTTCTATCCTCTAAAATTCTGTAATGTGCTAATATTAATTTTGTAATAAAAAAATTTAATGGTATACGTAGACTAATAAGGAGAATTTTGCCAGCAATGACAAGTGCGTGAATATTAAAAGGCAATGGGAGGGGGAGGAAACAGAAAGGAAAGAGGTTGATTCCATTTCTCTTTAACCTACCTTATAATACAATACTCATCCTGAGATTATAAAGAGAACACCTAAGTGATTTCCCCTGGAATTATAAATATTTCTCATCTCCAACTTTTTTTGAGGAGCTGGCATCTCAAGGTACAAGAGCTTCTTGTCGGAATGAATGAACTGAATCCTCCATGAAGCTGAGGATATGTGATGCTGAGGGGACAGAAGAGGGGAAGGCAGGTAGGTGGGAGGTAGAAAATGGAAATTTTCATCTGCCAAATGCAAAATTTTTTCCTTTATTCCAGAAAGTTCAAAATTTCAAACCACGGGCCGCAAGCAGTCAGTCTCAAGGAGCTTGAAACACCTATTTCATTCCTCAAACAAGTTTGTGAAGACCTTAAAACGGTGGGTTCTATGTAGTTTTTCCAGAAAGTCTTAACTTCAGAGATTAGCTGGTTTGGGTTCTGAGTGGAAAGTTGGTGGAAGTTTCTTTTGTTTTGAACAGAGTAAAATCCACTTTTCTCCTCAGAATCTGGGCAAGTTAGTAATTTCTCAGAGAATTCTCATCAGTGAATTTGTAATACTCAGCAGGAATAATTAATGCTCTTGGTACATTGTAAATTATCTTTTACTATAAGCAAAAAAACTTTTTTCCCGAGACTCGGGCTTAGTAAAGTAACTGGGTGAGGACAATTTTTTATTTTGCTTTTTCTTTTTAGGGGACTCTACATTGCTGTTATATTTTATTACAAAGACAATATGTTAGTCACCAATGAAGATCAAATACCGATTGTTGAAATAGATGACTGTCACACCAGTTCAATTACACAAGACTTTCTGTGGTTCACGAAGGTATACTGAGTTCTGATTTCATTTTTCCCCCACTTGGCATTGATGTTACTGCACATAAATCTCTGCTGAAAATTTAGTTGAAGGGTCTACAGTGATCAAAGTATTGGGGTGGGAGTAAATTATCGCAAAGGTCCTTTTCAGCCCTAATATACCCATGCCATAAAAAACTGCAAAGTAGTGTCCACACTACATTTTCAAAGCAAAGAAGCTTGCACCCTGTCAGATTGTGTCTCCACTATTCTGAGTTATGGGACCTTTTGGCAAAGACTAAAATGTGGGGTTGACTGTTTCATTAACATTCAGATCTTTTTCCAATTGGACAGAGATCAAAAAGTTGTTTTGCATGTATCTGAAAATGGACTGGAGAACAAACATCAGGGGTCAGGTTTCCTTCTCCCTACTTTGCTTTGATGCCACAACCTAAATCATGTACTGGCTTGGACAATGATACGACCTCGTGACTTCTTTTGCAGCTGTCTTGTATGTGGGAAGATATAAGGTGGTTGCGGCAAAGTGTACCCATCTCCATGTCCTCCTCCACGGTCCTGCAAACTAGGCAGAAGATGCTTGCAGCAACAGCCCAGCTACAGGTGAGGGGCCAGGCTTCCACCCAGACCCCCACGGAAAGTTTAGAAAAACATGATCAGTTCAGTCACCAATCCCATCACTCTCCTAGAAAGAAAAAGGGTAGGCTCTTTCTTCCTGCAGATCCCTAGCAGGTGAAGGCTTCTTGGACAGTTTGAACTGCACACCTGGTCAGATAGGGAAACTGTGCCTTTGGCAATCCCCTTAAAGATAAACAAGGATCTCTCTTGACAAGTCCAGGAGTGATCACTAAACAAGTAGTGATAAGACATGAATTCCAAATTTGATATTCAACAATAAACTCATTTCCCCTGTCTGCTCCTGAGTCTCATCACTTGAAAAACAAGAAGAATTCCACCAGATTACTGGAAGAACCCTCGGTTCTCTATCATCCTATGCAACCATACATGGAGATGGAGAAAGAAACCAGTATATATGTAAAGGAGTTTCTTGACTTGATGCTTTTGATAAAGCACAGATATTTGCATACATTTTTGCTTGTTGCTCTTTTTTAAACTCTTAAAAGTTTACCTTTAATTCTGAAATTATTAATCCTTCCTTACTATCAATCCAATTAGATCAGGTTCCCAAGCCGTGCAAGAATCTATATAGCTTACAGAGCTCCTCTTAGAAATGGCATTGAATTCTAGCCAACCTCTTCGGGGTTTTCCTCTCATTATTTTCTGGTATTACGTAAATTTGTGTTTCTTGGCACAGAAAATCATCTGCTACATGTAATAGGGGTCTTCATGAAATCACTAAAGCCTTTATCAGGAATGAGTATCTACCTACAAAGCTGTCAGTTACATCAACCCCAGGAATCTGCATACCAGGAATCTAGGTAATCTGTCTTTGGACAGGCCAGACCGGCCAAGGCATAAAAACAGGGTCATTATAATACAAAAATATTTTTATAGCTCAACCCCCATCTCTAGTTGGAGGAACTTCATTTCTTGAACTCATAAATAACAATAACAAAAATAATAACTATTGTTGCTGTTATTATTATTTATTTCCAATTAATTCTGAAAGTAAACTTCAATCCTTCTGTGTAGACTACATTTCATAGGTAATTTACTGCACTGTTTTCAGCAGTCTCAGTGGTTTCAGCAAACAGTGCTCTCCATTTTGACTCAGAATCTTGAGTGAGAATCTCTTTCAACTCAAAAAAATTCTTGGAACTGAGCCAAGATGACTGTGCTGAATTCAAACCACACTTCCTTTTCATCAGTGACCCACTTGCATTAGACCAAACTATTGTTCTTCAAACTGTTCTTCCTTTAGGACAAAGTTCATTCCTGGAAGGATCCTTGATCCCTTATAACATTCTTTCCCAGAAAACTCAGATCCCTAAGTAGACCCTCCCAGTAGCCCAGTATACAGCCCAAGAGTGCCTACACCATAGGTTGAACAACCTTAGAATTTCAAGTGGGGCTCTTTTTTATATATGTTCAGTTGAGGTTTCCTAGAACATCTTCATTTAAATCATCAGTCACCGCTAGAAGGATCACATGTTGCTTGGAAGCCAACCAGTGCAGTTAGACAATGCAGGTCTAGAGGGGAGCCGTGATGGTCAGTGTGCTTCACTCAAATACTCTGACTGCAACAGCTCTTGACTTTCCTTTGCCCCAAGTCTACTGACTCCACCACTTTTCATAATCCATCAATTCCCTCTGCATTTCCCTCCTTGTCCAGCTTAGATTCCTTGGGCCAACATAATCACTCCCTTGCAAATATCCTAAATTTTCTTAGCCACTATCTTCCTCCATATTATTGATTTAGCAAAACCCCATGGCTGGTTGCATTCAACTTGTCCACACTGGAGTAGTTTCACATTGCCTTGGAGAAAATGTCACCAAAAAATAAAGGGCTGACTGGTTTTAGGTTAAATGCATGATACAATTCTCACATGTAATGCTATCTAACAGCTTCATTCATTTCTTTACTAAATTTGTTTCCCCACACTAGAAGGCAACAATTTAAAACTTCCATCTCCCACATCCCTTCCCCTAACTCCTACTGTCCATCCCTACCATAAGCGATACCTTCACTATGTAATTCACTAAAAAATAAATGGGAATTAATTATTTTTTCATCACCAAATTTACAAATCTTCTTGTGTTAACCCCATCTCCTCCTTCCATCCTACTGATCCAAAAAATAAAGTTTCACTCACTCTACCAAAGGCTCATCTCTCTATATGTGCTCTTGGTCCCATTTCTTCTCTATCTTTATTTTAAAATGCTCAATTCTCTCCAGTTTAACCTCCCCCTAAATCCTTCCTTTGATTCGCATGCCTCTTCAGCTACCAAACTATCTCTCTACTCCTCCCAGCACCCAAATTTGTAGAAACAGTTGCCTACATTTCTCTTTATTCCTTATTCCCTCACCTCCCATTCAGTTCTCATTCCTTCCTTTCTTTTCCTACCACCTGGCCCACAAAACTGTTCTCTCTAAGGCTACCAGTGGACTTATCATGATAGCAGACTTAAGAGGCAGACTTAACATGACGCTGATGAAGCCTGCACTTCAGGAACTTTCACTTACATCAGCCCCTATAAGTATAGAAATTGTCCAGGGTTTTAGGTGGGAAAGGTTGCAGTCAGGAAGTATTACTGGTAAATTACCAAAGGAAATATTAAGGGGAAAAGGGGACGTGAAACTCCAAATACTTCAGTATTTAGGAGGGATTTCTTTCCTCATTCTAAATAAGTACTCACTTTAAACTTAATTTTATATTTGTAATTTTGTACTCTTTGTCTTAAAGAGGGCTCAAAAATAATACAGTTCAGGGCTCCACAAAACCTGAATCCATCTCTGCTGATGACTTGAGTTTCACTAACTCCAACGGACACTTTTAAGTCCTCTGCTCTACTGACATCTCCACAGCATCTGATACACTTGGTCTTCCTCTCCTTTTTAAAACTGCCCAGCCCCTGGCTTCCAGGACACCACACTCTCCTGATTTTCTTCCAACTTTCTGGCCTGTCTGTCTAGGTCTTCTTTATTAACTCAATGTTGCTTCCTCTCTTTAGAATCCTCTTCATTCACTTCTTTGTCTTGCTACTGCCTATAAATCCTTCAGCTCTTAGTTTTATTTTTATAATCGTGAAGGAGCCTTTCTTTGATATCCTGATGAAGTGAATCACTCCCATAATACTTTGTATTCTTCCTTCTGAATGGTGGTCATTATCCCCTTTAGTTAATTATTTGTATCATTATATGTTTAGTGACCCACTGGACTATGAGTTCTTGAGCCTAATCACCACTCTATCCCCAATGCCTAGCACATGGAAGACCCTTAGCAAGTACTGATGGGATGAAAAAATGTATTTGCTAATCTAACCCCATGTACCCCAAAGGTCACACTTCAGGGAAATTCTTTCTAACCCAAGGGAAAAGGGATCACAGATATGTGCCTCACGTACTGGTTTCCACCTGGACAACCACCTCAGCTCCATCCCTACTTGGTAAAAGAGTCTCCTAGTGCTAAACAGCTACGCTTTATAGGGTCCCAACAAATACCTCAGCACTGCTGTGCTTTCCCTTCTCTTCTTCAAATTTGGATTTGCCTGACTAAATAATAGAAGTGCTTTCATTTTTTTTGTAGGACATACTCCCCAAACTACTTGCTAATCTTTAGAATGCCTTAAAATATTGAAACCACCTTTTTTGTGGGGACAGTGCAGAAAATAATTTTTCAGAAGGGGAAGAAAAATTGGGGGAAATGGATACATATTTAATATTTTAGTCTGCTTTATTAATCTAACATTTTTTTTTACTATGTTCTAAGGAAGGTAAAAATTGATTACATATAGCTTGATTGGCATCAGTCACATATAAATCCCATATGTTGGTTTATCTCTGGTACATCTCATTTTATTCTCATTTCCTTTCCAGTCCCAATACCACTGCCTCATTACTCCAATTACATCAAAAACCTCCAAAGTCATCCCTCTGCCTCCAGTCTTAGCACCCTCTAATCTGTTCTTCACACCCCTGTGGAGTAGGCATCCAAACGATTCTGACCATGTCATTCCCCATTTATGTTCTTTCAATAACAGCCCAGATAGTTTATCAGGGCACACATCAGGACTTTCATCACAATCTTTCTTCTCTCCCCCCATCCCTGTTTCCATAGCACCTGACTTACCTTTCTCACAGGGCAAACCAACCCATGTGCAATATGTGCCATGTTTTCTAGTTTCTGCTCTATAGTGACATCCTTCAATATATAATAATAATAGCAGAACAGCAGCTTCATTTGTTTAATGGACCAGGTGCCAGGCACTGAGCTAAGGACTTTACAAACTTTATCCCACTGAATCTTCACTTAATGAGAAAGGACTGTTATTAATATTCATTTAACTGATGGTACAACTGAGGCCTGAAAGATTAAATAACTTGCACAAGAGCACACAAATAGGAAGTAGCAGGGTCTAGATTCAAATCCAGATATAGCTAACTCCAAAGCCTGCATTCTTCCCAAAACTTCATCTTATTTTGTTTTAATTTACAAAAATTTTACAAAGAAGAAAGTATCCATTTTATAGTTTAAAAAAAAAAGTAGGAGTCTATTTGGCATCATTTGGAAACTATTTAGGAGAAGCAACCTTAAATTTTTTTTGAAAGAAGGTGAGGGGTGTGTTAATTAACTAATATTACCTAGTCAGGAGGACACAACATTTGGATAAAATGTTCCAAATGCCAGCATTTAGATAAAAAAATTAAGATGAAAAAGTTTATAAGTGGCCCAAGACCCCAAATTGTTTCTCTTTCTCTTAGGAAAATGGCAAAGGCCCTAAAAGGCAGCAGTGCCCATTGCTCTTTTATTGACAGGTGTCTGAACTATTAATCCTTAAAATACAGTAATAATCTGATACTACAGAAGGTTACATTAAACCTTCCTCCTACATGGCTTTTAGAATGAGTGTTAGTGAGTAAAAGCCAGATAATTTATGAATACTGTTACTTTTTTCATTCCTCAAGGGTAAATAAAAAATGGCTTTCCCAAAATTTTACTCTTCTTTTCCAGTACTTCATATCCCTACTCTGGACATTCTTCAACTTCCCATGCCACAGCTGAGTAAAGGTCTCTAAACAGGGCCTCTGTCTCGGGCTCACTGACAGTCCTGTGATTTGTTCTAGTTATGACCTCAATGCATTCTTGTTAGACATCAGGTAACTCTTATTCCTCCTTACCCTCAGGATCGGCGGGTGTTCAGATCTCTAACCTTGATTACATAGCATGACTGTGGTCCTATATCCCCCGGATAGTGGCGCAGTGTGTTTTTCCTTTGGACCCTAAAGACCCCTGAATATCTCTCCAAGGAACATGGTTGTGATTTATTTTCCCAAGGATGCTCCCCATTTAAAATGGGCTCGCCCAAAAGCTAGCTACCCAGCCTAATTTGGTGTGAATCAAGAATTTCAGAAGAATTTAGTGTTTCATTGCTCAGACCATTAGTTAACATGCCCAAAGCTGACAATGAGCCACTGATAACTCTAATTAAATGAAATGACCACTTCAATCCATGTTTCCCCATCAGCTTTGGTCCAAAGTAAATCATGTTTTCTAAGGTCTTAATGCAGTGTGTTAGTTCAGTCAACAAAATGTTACTGAGCTCCTGCTAGATGACAGGCACTGTGCAAGGGACCCAGAGACACAGAAATGAAATAGTCACAATCTCATGATATGTACATCAATATATGCAGTAAAGGCAGAGATGTTCTAAGATAGAAATTTATACAGGAAGCAGTTGGGGATAAAAGAAGAGATGGTAAATTCTACCTGAGAGAGCTGGAAAAATTTTTACAGAGGAGGTGAAGCCTGGGCTGGGTCTTGAGAAAGAGTAAGCATAAGCCAGAGTAGGGTTCCAATTAGAGCACTAAAGAAAGCCCTAAACCTTACCTTATATCAGGCTTGAGAGTTAACAATGCACTTTCTCATGCATTATTTGGGGGATTTAATCCCCCAAACGCTATGAAGTAAGAATTAACATTGGGGATGACAGAGCTGAAAGGACCCTTAATTTCAGGTGATATAACTCCAGGCTAGAGAGGGTAAGTAATTTTTCAGAAGTCCTACAGTTAATGAATGACAGCCATCCTGAAACTCCACACCAGTATAAGTAAAGTCTTAATAGCAGTGGTGTACTGGTGCCAACTTGTGCTAGCTCAGGAGAGCCAAGTGTTAACTCTTCAAGAGTTTTGAAAGCCTGTTATTAAACCCTTGTTAGCTTGAAATCAGCTATGAAGGAAGTATTTACACCACAGAAATCAGCAAATGCTACAAATTAGGCTTCTTTTTTTTATTTCCAACACACTACCTTTGTATAAAACTGTAGTACTACATAGAGCTGCACTGAAAGGCCTTATGCAAGTTAACTTCTCTATGATTTAGAAGTCAACTATTGGAAAGGAATAATCTGATTGATCAGGCAATTTTATAAAATAATAATCCTGCCAAATTAATTTTTATAACGTGTCAATAGTTATTTATGAAATTCCTTACTTGTTATGTGTCCAGTCTCTGTGGGGAAAAAATAGAATGCTTAAGACACAGTCCCTACCTGTAAAGGAACATTCCAGTGTTTCATGGATGTGGGTATTAATCAGCTGGCTCATTCATTTTTAGGCATCCTTGTCACTTTTACTAATTCCACTTTTCTCTTTACTCTCATGCAAACAGGTCATCTAATCAGCATTGGTGTGAGCTCACAAAAATAACTGCTAGCAGCTCTAGGATGACAAAATTTATTTTACAAATTATAAATATAAAGCAAGAGGGGATTTGATTCTGTCCTTCCAGTGCTCTAGTTTAGAAATCTTCAAAACCTGCATATTTGTAAAATTCCTATTTATGTTAGTAACATCTAACAGGGATCCTCCCCATTTAATATGGCATCCTACCCTTCCTATCTTTCTCAAAGTATTATCTGCCTCAGGTGACTTAGATTATAAACAATTTTAACAAAATGTTAAATAAATAGAACCCCTGAAATGCAGATAAGTCAAACCAGGCCAATCTCCCAATTAAAGTAGCTTGAAGGGAAAGTGTAGTAAGTAAGTTGGGGACCTGTACAATGTGCTGCATTGTCAATTCACTTCTTCATTTTAAACAACCCACCTCATACTAGCTTACTGTAGATCTCTTGAAAACTCCACAAGCAGCATACTTGAAATATCAGGCATTTTTCTTTAAAACATCTGGGATTCTCTTCAAATACTGGTAATTGAGGTTTATATGCTGGTGTCTCTATATGGGGAAGAGATATTTACAGATATCGAATTTGCTTTTTAAAAAATATGATTTTTTGTGCCTTTTATTATAATCCTTTCAGGCAGATGGTGAAGACATTTTTGGGTTTTTTTTTTTTCTGTTAAGTACATTTCTATGTGCCACATATTTAGGTTTAAATATGAAAAAACAGCTTCTCAGAAACCTCAGATAATTATTCACACCATCTTTTGTTGCAGTGTGTGCATTTATCAGCATAATATCCTCTAGCTAGCAGTAATTTATTTGTTTCTAGAATTTACTTGGAACCCACAACTTGGGAAGAGTGTACTATGAGCCCATTAAAGACCGACATGGAAATACACTCATAGTAACCATCCGAGAGGTAGAGATGCTCTATTCGTTTTTTAATGGCAAATGGATGCAGATCTCAAAACTGCAAAGTCAGAGGAAATCTCTGTCAACACCTGAGGAGCCAACAGCTTTAGACATTTTACTGATAACCATCCAGGTATGTAGCCATTTCAATTTCCTGATATATTTTAAGTTCTAAACACACTTATCAAGGCTCTAGTTTTAGGATCCATTTACATATTCAGTGATGGAGTGGAGATGGTCCAAGGACAGTCTGCTTATTTTCCATGCACAGGAAAGATTCAGAAGTTAATCTGTCAATCTCCACATCTGATATTCATCAAGTACAAATAGTGGGCCCTCTGGCAATGTTACTGACCAATGAATTGAGACAAATAATCGAATAGGGGATCTACAGATAGTATAATCAAACATTAAACCAATATCTGAATGGACTACAATAATACATTTCTAAACCATAAAGTGACATATATACCTAGGTATATAATATATGACATTTTAAACAAAAACACTCATACATAATTACTCTTACTTATTCTTTACAATAATCCCAAGGGACAGACAGGCAAGATTCAGTTTTATATTACGAATGAAATAATTGAGGCTCAGAGAGGTTAAGTGACCTCAGAGAGGTTAAGAGTCATACAGATGGAGCTTTAGTGACGCTAACAAGGCGTATGCATCCGGCTCTTCACTTCCAAGGCCCTGGGAGGGATGCTAGCAATGTTGCATTCATCATTTTGTATATTTTCCAATTATTGTATCAGATTGAGGACCCACAAAACTTGGGTCTGTCCCTGGTCACACAGCTAGAAAACAGCAGAGAAGAGACTTGAATTCAGATCTTCTGATGGGAAGCCCAGGCTTCTTTCTGCTATGTTATATCACATTATGGGACAGGAGTTAGAGTTTTAGTGAATAAGGGATGAAATAAAGGATGAAAGGCTCACTTGAGTACCTAAGAGCCACCAAAATTCGAAATTCAGGAAGCATAGAACCAGGCAGCCTATTTTAGGTGGTAGCACCTAGACATGTCAGCACAGTGCCTCAGGTGTTCTTATATGAACATGGGCTTTGAGATGCTTCTTTCCCTCCATCCCTCCCTCCCTTTCTTCCTTTATAAAGCCTAGTGATGTGGATGAGTTGTCTAGAACTCTCCAGTTAGGTGGGAAAGCTGGCAAAAACATCTAAATTGAGCCCCTTGCAACCAGTGGCATTTATCCATTAAATAGCTGAACTGAAGTAATGGGAAAGGAAAGGTTCAGTCATATATAAATGAGCTAGATCTAAGCCTTGGCCCTAGTAGCCCTTCATGGTCACTATAAGTAGCTAAGTCACCAGCCCACAAACTTACTTTCATCCCTTATCGAGGGGCAGCTAAAACAATAATCTCACCTTTCCATTACTTGCACTGGCTCAAACCAGGGCAGAGTCCAGTCTATCAAAAGGTAAACTAATAATCAAAGCAAATACCTGTGGATTTAACTTTGCGGAATTTAGACTCATATGAAATTGATAGAGGGTATGTATAGACATATGAAGACGGATATGAAGACGGTGGGGCAGGGAGCACAGATGCATTTGTGGCTCCCTTCTTCACTTTTTATAAGCAAGTGCTAAAAGAAACATTTTTTTAAGATATAATAAATTGGGCTTTTACAGGGTGACTAATACAATAATTCCCTATAGAGATAAAATGGACTCTGGGCTACCGTTGCTCCTAGAAACACAGTACAGGCCTCAGCATGATATAAGACCTCAATCTTACTAGACTTACTACATTAAAAATGTGTTACAGGTGCAGAAAAATTCCAATCCGGCTAAAGGTTGTTAGAGAGGGAGACTAAAAATAGAGACAGGATCAGGTTTCCACACAGATCCAAGTGGAAAATTTACCCCCACTGACAGGCACATTCCTGTTTGGTCTCATTCCCCACCCAACCCCCACCTTCCGTCCCTTTCTCCCTTTCTCCCCCCTCCCCACCTTTTCTCTCTCCTCTCCTTCCTACACAGGCCTTCCACTAGGAGTGGAAATGGGTAATAAACTACTGTAGCTGGTATCAATCAATCCTAGACTTAAGATTAGATTATGTCAGGATTTGGCCCCACCAAGTCAACATGAAGCTGAAGATAGGTCTTGATGTTTCCCTAAAGCAGATTGGGCAATCCCCACAATTCCAGGCCGCAAACCATTCAGAAGCAGTGGAGCAGCGACTACCAGCTTGACTAGAAGCCCTGGCTTCTTTCTGCTGCATCACGTCACATTGTGCGGCATGCTGTGGAATCAGGCTGACTGGGTCTGCATCCTGACTCTACCTTTCAAGCTGTGTGACTAGGGCAAGATGCTTCACTTCTCAGTCCTCTACAAAACGGAGACAATGTAGTATCTACTTCAGAGGGTTCTTCTGTAGATTAAATGAGTAAAGCATTTAGAAGAATGTACAAAGTGAATGCTCATAAATGGCAGTGATTTTTATCATTTCTTTCCCTAGAAAAACCCAAGCAATGTTAAAGCCTCCTCAGGATCACTGGGAAGTCTATTAGAAATAAGTGCCCCACCTCTTCAGATTACCAAACAGAATCTACATTTTAACAGGATCCCTAAGCAATAAATATCATATCTAGGTTGTTCCCATTTTCCTCAACTCAGATCACCATCGGTTCACATTTTTCTGATTTATATCCAGAAGCATGGCAGAAGGCCTTTATCACACAGCAAACAGCACTTCCCTCCTAAAGGCTCTAATTAGACATCTCTTTTCCTGTATTCCCATGACTCCCAGTCACATTCCTGCTCTTTCTACCCTCAACCCCTCAGGCAGCCTCTAGGAGGATCAAAAACTACAAGAATCAAGGAGGTTAATGGAAATGAGCCAATTGGACTAGACTTAAGAAATAACTGGATTCACATATAAATTTGTACATGTTGTTCATCATAACCGAAAAGTAGAAACAACCCAAATGTCTCTCAACTAATAAACAAGATGTGGTATAACCCTGCAATGGAATATTATTCAGCCATAAAAATAAATGAAGTTCTGATTCATGCTAGAACATAGATAAAACTTGTAAACATTATGCTAAATGAAAGAAGCCAGGCACAAAAGGTCACTGATTATATGATTCTATTTATATGTGAGGTCCAGAATACAGGTAAATCCAGTAGATAAAAAGATTAGTGGTCCTGGGGGAGGGAGAGGAGGCATTGAGGAGTATCTGCTAGTGGGTATAGGATTTCTTTTTGGGTGATGAAAATGTTCTGAAATTAGATTGTGGTTGCACAATCTTGTGAATACCACTGAATTCACAGTGTGAAAACCACTGATTTACATGCTTTAAAGGGACTGATTTTATGGTATGTGAATTGTATCTCCATTTTAAAAAAAGAAACACGTGGGAGTAGTAAGGACTGTGGTAGCCTGGAGAGCCTTTGTCCCATCTAAAGGAAAGAGCCCCTATTTTGCATCAGCTACCTGCATAGATGAAAGTGGTCCTAGGGTTAAAATGTTAACTGACTTTTAAAAATAAATTGAAATTCTGGAGTTTGTGTTTAAAAATCTTGTGGTTTTTAAAAGTTAGAAAATAATTCAGTAAATTTAAATTCTTTGCAGTCCACACAATCTTGGGCCCACAGAGACCACCAGCCGCCATTTTGTGACCTCTTCTATCCTGGACAATTCAGCTTCCATACACCATCAGCAAAACATAAACCCAGTAGCTATTGGAAAAGCAACTCTTCATTGTTTGCTAACAAGCTCTTTGGATATCTGACCAATGAAGAGAGGCTGGATATACATAACCTTATTAATCACTTTACCAGTGCTGCATATTCTCTCCCAGAGGCCCAACTCCAGACCCCTGCCACTTCTGGGCCTCTCACTTCATTTTTAATAAACATTTTTCCAGCACCAGCTAGGTGCCAGGCACTCTGCTAGGTGCTATAGGAAAAACAAATGAATAAGTCAAGGTCCCTGCTCTCAAGGAGTTCAGTCAAGGAAGGGAGACAGACTTGTAAACAAATCAAGGTAATACAAGGCAGAATTAAACCAGAGCCTGATAGCAGTACAAACGGTGTACTATGGAAGCATAGACAAAGCAGCCATTAATTCTGCCTGGAAATATCAAGGAAGGTGTTGCAGAAGAGGTGGCATTTGGCTGAGCTGTGAAGGGTAAGTTAAGTTCACCAGGTGGAGAAAGAGAGAAGAGAAGAAAGGAAGATATAAACTAGAGGGACTGGTGAAGAAAAGAAGCAGAAGCTGGAAAAGTAGATCTCACCATCCCTTGGGCCCACAGCAGACCTTACACAAGCCTTCTTGTAGCCTTAATCACACTGGGATAGAAAAACATGCTTACCTGCCTCTTTCACACATTGAAATCTGAGTTCCACGAGGGAAGGATCATGACTTTCATCTTTGTGTCATCAATATCCTAGCACAATGCCTGATACAGAGTATGTGCACAGTAGAAGTTGGTAGCACTTATAGAGCGAGTCTGTAAATCAATAACCAAAAGAAAGTTGGGATGTGTGGGGGAAAAGCATATCCATTTTGACTGGAGATAAGGAACGCTAAAGGACTGTAATAGAAGAGGCTAGAAATGCAGGCTAGGGATCAAAGAGGTAATACATAGGCCCGTGAGCATTTGATTTGGCCTGAGGAAGCCTCTCTACTGCCTTTCCGTTTATGTGACTGGGACAGCTTCTTTCTATTCATTGTGACTAATGAAGGATAAATGATTATGTAAAGGCAAGAAAATAAATAATAGGTGCTCAGTAATGATCTTTTAAAAAATTGAATGAAAGTGAATTACCCCATCTCAGAATGGTGTTGGTTTTTGTATAACCACAGTATGTTCCTGACTCATACTCTATTAGTGGTCAACTCTGACCCCACATGTTTTTCTGCTACACTCATACCCATCCTATATTTGTACTTTTGGATTTGAGTCTTTATAAGCACATTTTCTTATTAAGTTTCAACCTTAAGTATGATAGGCTTACTTTTCCAATGCAGAAGGTCATTCAAAGTTTTATTACTATTTTCCAGAAAATAAAAAATACACCAAATTTGGGATCCACAAATTTGATACACACATTCTTGATTTCTTTGTCTGGAACATCAATAAATAGGCTAGACAGACTGACCCTCAGGGCCAATCCCTTCTCAATATGTCTACTATTCCCACCCCACCTCCATCACCCACTAATTTTTAATCCAGATATTCTGCTTATTAAAGTAATGTAGTCGATACATTACTTTTCCCAAGCTATCTAATGAAAAAGATTACTGTAGAGATTCCTCTGGTGTGTGAATCCCATACTATTGCTGTTAGAAATTGAAATTGGCTGTATGATTTGCTCTTCATGAAGCCTTGGTGACTATTTAGTGTCTCAGGATTTCCTAAGTGACTTCAGGTTGATTGTCTGATGGTTCCTTATATTTTCTCCAAAGACCAATCACAGTTGGTGGTCTTTAATTACTAGGGTCATCCTACATTTCTCCCTTTCCTGTTTCAAAGATAGTCATATTTGCCCTTTTCTAGTCCTCTGGGACTTTTTCAGTTCTCCATGACTTCTCAAAAATAATGACCCATGAATCTGCTGCCACATCTGCTCGTTCTATCAGTTCCCCAGGGTGCATTTCATCGAATTCTGCTTTGAATATTTTTAGTTTGCCTCCTGTTATTAACCATTTCTCTCCCTTTGATTAATTGTTCATTTTCCAAAATTCCAACTTCAGTGAACAATCAGCTAGCTTACCCATGATAGTTCTTAAAAGACAGAATAGAAGACCTTAAAATTCCCAGCCTTATCTCCTGGTATTAATAAGAATTCCTTCTTTCTTGATCAAGAACTCAAAGTTTTCTCTGATCTGTTTTCTGCTAAATATCTTTCAAAAGTTGGTTAGTCTCCAGCATCAAGAGATTTAGAAAACCTTCTCAACCAAAAGGGGGAAGAGTGAAATGAGACAAAATAAAGTGTCAGTGGCTGAGAGATTCCAAACAGAGCTGAGAGGTTATCCTGGAGGTTATTCTTTCACATTAAATAGATATCATCTGTTTAGTTAAGGTGTAATGGAGAGGCTGGAGGGAACTGCCTGAAAATTTAGAGCTGTGCTCCAGTAGCCATGTTTCTTGAAGAAGACTGCATAATGACATAGCTTTCACAATATGACTGTGTGATTTCGCAATATGACTGTGTGATTGTGTCTGATGCTCCTTTCATCTACCTTATTGACAGACAAGTAAAACATATGGAATAAAAATAAATAATAGGGGGAACAAGTGTTAAAATAAATTTAGTAGATTGAAATGCTAGTGATCAATGAAAGGGAGGTGAAAGGGAGGTGTAAGGGGTATGGTATGTAGGATTCTTTTTCTGTTTTCTTTTTATTTCTTTTTCTGAATTGATGCAAATGTTCTAAGAAATGATCACGATGATGAATATGCAACTTTGTGATGAAAAAAAAAAGTTGGTCAGTCTCTACTTTTCTTCACATGGTAGTTAGTCAGGTCTTCCTCCCAACTGTAACCAACCTTATTTTGCCCCTCTTCTATTTCCTTCTGTTTTGGGGATCTGGCCTGATTTTCATATATTGTATACCTATTATATAAGGCAACAGTACTGGGTATTAAGGACATGACACAATAAAAAAACAAAGTCTTGCTGTTAATTTCATTGACTAGTTCAAGAAAAGATCATAAAAGAAGAAAAATACAAGTTGAGCACTCCTTCTTCTGTATATCTGCACTGATTTCAGTGTATTGCAATCTTTTGTTTTTATTTTTCTCAGCCTCCTCAAGAGGAGGGGTCATATCATGTTCACCTGAAACCCCAGTGTCTCCCATACTGCCTGACACACCACAGGAACTCAATATGTATTTGATAAAGGATGGGGCAGAGGACACAATGCATGATAATATGTGTACGATGTTGCCCACAATTCTACAAAGGAAGGATCACTCCTTCAGAGTATCACAGTCAGGGAAGATCTCATGCTCCTCTCTTTCATACAGAATTCTGTACAAATTTAACATAGCTGTTTTTCTTTTCCTCTTGCCTTCCCCACCTTTAATGATAGCGCTGATTCCTTTTATTTCTCATTCTACAGAAGCCAAGCTGAACTCTCACCTCTAGGAAACTTTCCCTTACAATCAATTTTATCAGTTACCTGACTAATCACTCCTAATCCTGCATCCCATCCCACCCCCTGCCCAAATGTTTAAAAAGTCTTACCTATAATGGGAGGGGGGGAGATATGTCTATATTTTCAATAACTCATTATCTGAATAGGTCTGTATTTCCCAATAATTTTTTATCTGAGGCCCTGCAGTTGTATACGGAAGCAAAAATTATAACCCAAATTGTTCACTAGAGAATTAGTGACCACATGTAAAACAAGACTCAGCTCAAATATCCTTCTCTGATTAGCTGGCACTTGCTATTGCACCAAAAACTTCCACAGTCTCTGCTGCTTGTGGAATGTGGTGAGGCAATGATACAATGCAAATTGAATGCAAATCTATTAAAAGATCAAATTTTAAATCTTGTATAAGATAGAGAATTTTGTGAAGTCGGTGAAGATGGTTCATATGCAAAGTCATCTACTGAGAATCTAGATAACAACTGAAAAACATAAAATTAACAGGGGTTTTATAAGAGAATAACTGAAATATCAAGAGTTTAAAAGATGTCAAGAAAAAAACATATGAAGCACTCAAACACTTCTGCAAAAATAATTCTTTTATATGAAAACTGTGAAAGTTAAATGTGAGGAATATCCTTTCGGGTATCATACAATTCAGTAAAAAAAAAAAATTAAGCCATAAGAGACATTTAATTCATTCCCTCTTTAGTCTCAAAATTAGTACATAATTATAATTACAACTTAAATGTATATGCAAAGATAAAATAAACCTATTGGCATTTTTTTTTCATTTTCCAAGATAAAAAAATCAATCAAATCTTTTAATTCCTAATTACTATAACATTTTGATCCCATTTTAACTGGTTTCACTTTAAATGGATTTTTACTGGTGCCAATTATCCTGAGATAATGAGGACTTCCTGCACAGGTTTGTCAGCTTTTATACTTGCAAATTTTTGTTCTCCCCCAACTAAACAATAAGCCCTCCAAGGACAAAAATTATGAACTCTGTTTTTCTTTATCACCCATCTTTACACCCAATTGCAACCCACGAACCTACCTCTAACACAAGAGAGCTGTAGAAAATAAGCATGCAAAGTATATTGATTGATTGGAAGATAATTCTCCTAAGAGAATTATCCCAAAGTTAAGTGTAGCTGTACCACCACTACTTCCCCAACATTCCTGGTGGTATCCAAAGTTTCTCACCTAATTACTTAGCCACAACTGCTTTAATTTCTAGCATGGCCCACCCTAAGAAGGAAAAGGTTTTGAGACTGCCCTGCGAGACTGATGCTTTTTGTTTTGTTTTGTTTCATTCCATAGGATATTCTTTCCTATCACAAAAGAAGCCATCAGCGTCTCTCTCCTGGATTGTATCTGGGTTTCCTAAAGCTATGTAGCTCTGTGGATCAGATCAAAGTTCTTGTCACCCAAAAGTTGCCCAACATTCTCTGCCATGTGAAGATACGTGAAAATAGTAATATTTCCAAGTAAGTGGTCATGAGTTTGGATTTTCCTTTTGATGAATCAGTGTCTCAAGTGAATGATTTGATGTGCCAGAAGGAAACTGGAATGTTACTTCTCAGTATAATTTCTATGGTGCGATGTCCTCAGGGCCCAGCACACTGAACAGAGACAGAACTGGGTTTTAACATTTGGAAGGTAGGAAAAGGAGAGCTTGTGGTAGCATTGGTGAGTGAGAGGAATGAGCCCACTCAAAGGAGCATTGTCTTTTGAGTTTCTTCTTTGCATTTGGTTAATGAATTTGGTTACTTTTCACATTGCTTTTTCCAATATCTTTTCTTCATAATCTTAAATGATCATGTTCATTTTTCTCTCTCAGTCTTTTTTTCTAAGTATTGTTTATGGTAATGTGTTCTGGTAGAGCAACTGATCCCCTTGATCTTAAGCCCCTTCTCACTTATTCTCCCCTCCCCTCACTCTAGCCTGGGGACTTTGTATGTTTCCTGTACTTCTTACGATTCTTTAGGGAAGAAAAGAAGTAACATGGCCTGAGCTTCTGGAAACTCTGCTCTATAATTTGACATTATGGTGAATTACCCTGCTAGCTTTGGGAAAATCGCCCAATCTTGGTAATCTGGCTCAACTTTACAACTGCTCTCATAGCAGGCCTCTGAAAGTCTAGTATAATGAACTGAATTATGCTGAACAGGAAAAGAAAATAACTTTCTAGAGTGAGTTTTTCAGGTTAAAAAGAATACAAAGTAGATCCTAAAATTCTAGTTACACCCAAGGATTTGCTTAACCAAAAGAATCTCTAATTTGGTCATATACTTTTGGTCCCTAAAGTCACAAGAGTTTATTAACATATCTGTAATGTTTCACAGTGTTCATTATTAAATAAGTACTTTTTCATGGAGGAGATGGTGGTGCTGGTGCTAATGACGATAATAATCTCATCAAAGAACTCAGTAGCTACCATATTCTCTCCTTTCATTTATCAATTACACCTAGACTTTAAGTCTGCCATCTGGTGGTTACTTTCACAATCAACATTAGTTGTCATCAGTTACATGGCTCATTTCTGGGTTGGCTTGGCAATAGTTACTTTCAACCGGTTTATAAATTTGGAGTCTCAGCCTCACACTCCATCTTTTAAGTAATCATATCAATGAATTTCCCCATTGCCAAGGATCCAAGTTTCATTGTACAAAAGATTCCAGTTGTCTTCAGACTGCCGGTTCCATCTCCTTATCCTTATAAGCCAAACTTATTAGTTGGTGGTAGGTGTTTCATGGCATACCTCCTAATAGGAGAAAAGAAATAACTCCAGGGCAAGTTCTCAAAAATCTCAATTATTATTGTGAAGCCAGTGGTATGCCCAGATTGTAGTATGATTTAATTTTGATTTTTTTCCCTTTTTGAGACAAAGGATTAATTTTCCATTGTCTTGTCCAGTGTGGGAATTGAAATGAAACCAATATCCTGAAAAAAGAAACTTTTCTAAGAAGCTGGTTGGTTAAAACAGAGTGCTTTCTGATGAAAAGCTCATGACACAATTTCATTTTCCAACCCACAGATTGGAGCTCAGGCTGTTACATCCCTCTGGGGAGAGCCTGCAGAGGGTTTTCACAAGGGTGGAAACATATGTCAGCACCTCTTCTCTTCCCATCCCCAGAGAGAAGAGTGATCCTTTCCTCTCTAGTCTGCTCTTGCTAGTATATTGCTGGTTCCTGCAGAGTTTGAAGGAGAAACTGGGCCATTTGAATGAGTTTCGAGAATTATGCTAACATACCTGTGGAAACAATATTGCCCAAGAGGCATTTACCTTGATCTTTTCAAGCTCCTTTTGAAGAGCAGCCTTTGCAGAACAAACCAGACATGTTTTCCTCCCATCACCATTCTTTGCCTTTTCCTTCTGTGCGACATTTAGAAAAGTTCATTAGGAAGGATTATAGAGCATGCCGGATAAAGATACAGATGGCTGGTTTGCAAGGAGGTTGGAAGTACTGATGAGTGTCCCCTGATTCCTTTTATTGGAATTGTCTGGTGTTCCTGTTTGTGATTCTCCTCAAGCTTCTGGAAGGAGAAAGAAGCCAAAATAGTCCCCAAGATTACAACAGGCCAAGGCTGAAATGTGCCATGTGGTTTGTTGCCTGAGTTGGACCAGAGTCCTGTGGTTACCCAACTGCTGAAACTAACCAGCAGATGACCCTGCAGTAAAATGTAGGGTCTCAGAACTTAGAGAGGATCTGCAAAGGAAGAAAACTTAGGACAGTCAGGAAATCATTACTAAAATATTTGAAAGCACCAATATCAAAAACTGATTCCTACTAATTAGACCTGCCGTTCCAAGGTTTATGTGGTTTGATAGGTGAAGTCAGTTTAAGCTAGAAAAAGCTCATTTTAAACTTCATTTGGGCGGGAAAAAGTTCAAATTTCATGAACTACATTGAGTTTTAATCACCAAAAAATGGTTATCCAGGTTCTGAACATACAAACTAAGAAATTTTCTGAGCTGGGTTCTGAACTTTTGTTGTATTTCTAATTTTAACTTGACTCAACATACAGAGAGGAGTGGGAATGGATCCAAAAGCTTCCTGGCTCTGAAGCTATGGAAAGTGTGGATCATACTTCTGACTGCTCCATGCAATTGTTCTTCTACGAGCTCCAGATGGCAGTGAAAGCTCTCCTTAAGCAGATCAATATACCTCTACACCAGGTACTAGACATTACTAATTTTGTCTTCTTTTATGGCTCATGGGAACTGCACTGCAGCACAAAACTTACTCCAGCAGTAAAAAATAATGGGCTATTAGTTTATTTTCATTTATTTAAATACCACTTTGCATGTAGCATGCACGTTTTGAATTTGATGCCTAAAAGTAGACACAGGTTGCACTTCAGCTCCATTTCTCCAGCTTCTCCTTGTTGATCACTTCCAAATTTCCTAGACCCTGTTGTATTATGGTAAAGCATGGAAAAATCATTGGTTAGTTTATCCTGAAAGACACAAAGCCTCAGCCTTCAGGATAGCGTGGAGCATGGAGAAACAAAGTGTATAGTTAGATAGAGAATCTAAGAACAGAAGAACACTTTATAATCTGCAGCAACAGCCACACTATTTTTCCACAAACAGAGGATTTGCTGTCAAAAGAATTGTTTTATCTCAAGCTAACCTCCACTAATAAGCAAATTTAAGAAAAACTGTTGTATAGAATAGTAAAACTTTATCAGGCTCTGTCTAGTAGGTTAATATGATGTAGCATTAGGTTCAGTTCCTTTTATTTATCTGTTTATTTATGCTGTCTGTTCACCATCCCCACCCACTCACTGTACCCACATACACATACACAAAATGAACCAATAAATTTAGTAGGTAAACAGGAAGACGTTAACAAGAATGACAGGCTCTCTTTAAATAACAGGAAGACAATCATGAGTTGGCCTCTAACCCATGGAAACAGAGGGATAGATTAGAGACTCTAAGAGGGTTCTCTCAATGGGGTACTACTCCGACTGTAAGTCAATATTGAAAAGCTAGTCAAAAACTGCCAACACTGTGGCACAGAATAATTTGCACAAGATGCCATAAAGACCCTAGGGGAGCAACTGGCTCATTCCAGGGGTGGCTGTATGCTCAGGTGGAGGGAAAAAGTACCAGCTCTACTTGTGACAGTAGATACTATTAAAGGGTTTCTTGGGCTTAGCAGGTTTGAAGCAGCTCAAATTTCATTGGTGACTCTTGGGCTACAAATACATGTTGGGAAAAGGCTGCCTAACAGTGCATACAACAATTTTTTTTAGATACTTGTAAAATTTTCTCAATCCTTGGCCAGAAACTACATTTTTCCCCCTTAACCAACTTAAATTGAAACTAGTGGATTTTTAATTCAATACATTTTTGTTGCTTCATGTAATTATATTCATCATTTCGAAAAGCCCACAGAATGTAATCATTTTCTGCTTTTATAAGAAGCATAAATGTTGTTTTCAGAGTTTATGTGGAACATTACTGCCTTAAATCTTGATTTTATATAGCATTATTAAATGGGCTGAACCCTAATATTTATGTTGTATAAAAATTCCAAGCTTGAAGTCGTGTAATTTTGTTAGATGTTTTATGCCAGTTTGGTGTTGTTTATGTAAGTGCCATGTTGTAACTCTCCTATTTTTCCTCCGCGCGTGTCCCTCTGCAGGCAAGGAACTTCCGCCTCTACACACAGGAGGTGTTGGAAATGGGTCACAATGTGTCCTTTCTTCTCCTGCTCCCTGCTTCAGACGACGTCTGTACAGCCCCAGGACAGAATAATCCTTACACCCCACACTCAGGGTTTCTTAACCTCCCTCTTCAGATGTTTGAACTTGGTATACTAGCTTGTTTCACCTAGAAATATTAACCCAGCCTCCTTATAATAAAATCACAAAGTTATATCTGTTCCCTCTTGTCCCAGTGGAGGGTCAATAAATCACATGATGGCTTTGGCAACAACCCTTCCTAGAACTGTGTACAAGTCTGAGAGAAAGCAAAGTTCCAAGACTATGTGCCTGAGCAATAATTATTGAAACCTAGCTAAGACCCAATGGAAAAGAGGGAATTCTAAACAGAAAGTTCAGTTATCAGGCTGCAATTCTTGCCTTCCCTGTGCTCCCTTAAAACAGAAATGCAAGAACTGATATTTTCATGAAAAACCCTACCCCTTCCTCCTCTCCTCTCTCTCCTTCTCCCCTTCGACTGGGAAGAAAATAATAATGAAATTAAAATGTGGAGTGCATATCACTTTGGAGGAAAAAAGTCTATAATTATAAGTAGTGCTGGTTTATTTAACAGATTCTAATATTAAATAGACTCTAAATTTCTGACAGACCAATTTGAGAAATTGACAGAATCTCTCAGCATGCAATATTGTGATTATAATGTTGGATCCTGAATGGTGGAAGATCTTGTCCTGACTTTCAAAAGTGAATAGCCTGGGCCCCAGTTTCTCTATTTTTACAGAGACCCCTGCAGCCCAGTGAAAATGTGAATAGGGAGGCTTTGTCTCTCTTCCCCTTATTTCATCTTGTAACAGGCCAATATGAAGCAATTAGCAAAAGGGTTCAGTCAGCTCCAATGAATTGTACAATTTGTGGGAGGGTGAGTGGGTAGGTGGGTGGAATGGAGGCAGACTATCTTTGGCCCCAGACACCAGATTTAGCAGCACACAAGGCAACTAACTGTCTCATGTCTCCATTTGAGACCTGGGCATCTGAATCAAAGCCTCTCTCAAAGTAGTTCAAATGGCTGAAAGCTAGATGAGCAGCAATTGTGATCTTCTAGGAGAGGGAGCACTATTAAGAGAAGCTTGAATCAGGCTTGCAGAACCATGGATACATTATTGTGTGACACTGGCAACCATTTAACCTTTCTGCACCTTCTCTGTGTCAAGAGACTAATAACACTGGCTGTGCCACTCCCAAGATGCCTGGATGTGAATGTGATCATTTCATGAGCTCCCTAGCCAAAGAATATTATTAGTACGTGATAGAACATTATTGCTGTTGTAAAATACATTAGGATCTTTCAAGTCAACAAATATCTATTGGGTATCTAGTGTGGAAATTCAGAGATGAGAATGGCAAAGGCTTTACCCTTAAGGGGCTCTTATGGTGGTAGGAAGAAAATAAGAATATAAATTATTATAGAACAAGGTAGAACATACCAGAAATCTTAGATATTGAGTGATATCGAAAAGAGAAAGTGCATTTTCTAAAAGATGACATCAGAAAAGACTTCTTGGAGAAAACGGTATTTGATGTGTCATTAAGAATGGACAGAATACTAATAAATATGGTTAAAAGGGAAAGCTTTTTTGTGATAGGGAGCAGAATTAGGAAAACAGAAGAACCCAAACAGAGTCAGGGAAAGAACTAGTGGTTCAGTTTGACTAAGTCCAAGAAATGATGTGAGGAAATAGTGGAACACAAACCCATGTGGACAAGTTGGAGCCATATTGGGCAGTTTCTTGAGAGTCAGGTTGAAGAATCTGTTAAACATAGATTGAAAGTGGTGGGGGGAGGGGAGATGGAGACAAAAACTTCACAGGCTATTATAATAATCGTCCATATTATGGTAGAACCCAAAAGAAGGAAATAAACAGGTATAAGAAACATTGGGAGTGATCTACAAGTTTGGGGAATTTTGTAAATGAATAGAGAAGTCTTTCCTCTAGGGTTTTTCAGCCTCTGTGATTGTGAGGCTACTGGTGCCATTACCAGAAGAAAAGAAATTAGAGAGGAAAATAGTTTGGGAAAGAAAGTGATGCTTCTAGCTCTGAATATATTGAATGTGAAGTTGAAAATAGTTTGGGAAAGGAAGTGATGCTTCTAGCTCTGAATATATTGAATGTGAAGTTGCTAATTCAGTATCCGGATAGGCATGTTCCACTGGCAGTAGAAATGCAGGAGAGAGGGTTGGGTAATAAACACAGAAATTTGGTTAGTATCTACTGATAACAGCTGAATTCATAAAAGCGAATGATTTCCCAGGGGTCAATAATTGACAGAGAAAAGAGCTAAAGAAAGTATTTTATTGGAGAGCTAACCAGGAGTCCACACTGTAAATGGTCATTGTTGTTATACGATATAGGCAAAATTCATGAAATTCATTTCCCCATGCCTCAATTGATTGTGGGAATAATCAATGATTTGTATCAATCAAAATTGTATATGACTTCCAAGAACCTGCAGGTTCAAGCCCTGCAAGTCTCCAGTCTTCCCTGCCTTTTTGAGAGGCTCACATAATATTCTTGGGCAGCCGTCCCTTGTCCTACTATTGCTATACTCTATTCCACAATTCAGTGGAGTTTGTTAGCATCCCTTGACTCTCTCCATTCATTCATTCATTCATCAGTAAACATTTATTGAATAGTTTACTAGGTGCCAGGCACTATTCCAGGCACTATAGAATCAGCAATATGCAAACTCCTCATGGAGTTTACATCCTAGTCAGGGAGACATAATAGACCAATCAACAAATATTATATGTCAGAGAGTAGTAAGGGCTATGAAGAAAAATAAATCAGGGTTATGAACTGGACTGAAGTGACAGGCTGCAATTTTAGACAGGATGATGTGGGGAGTCTTTTCTCAGTACACTGGAGCAGATTTCCAAGCAATGGAAACAGCAAGAGCAAAGGCCTTAAAGTAAAAGTGTGTCTGCCCAGGCTGAGGAATAACTAAGCAATCAGTCTACATGGAGTGAGGTAAGGAAGGAGAATAGGAATAGGAGATGAGATCAGAGAGTCAAAGGAGACCAGATCTTGCAAGGCCTCATAGGCATGGTGTGGATTTCAGATTTTACTTTAAGTGTGCTGGGAACCCACTAGAGGATTTTGAGCAGTAGAATGATGAATTAAAAGCTCTGAGAAATACAGTAGCAAAAAAATAAAGAGAAAGAACTTTATTTAACCCAGAATTTTCCAAATTCATTTGACCATGACTAGAAATTTTTTTTTTTTGCACGGTACCCATTACAAATCTAGAGTACGTGATTTAGGAATATACCGTCTTAGAACAGTGCTTCTCAAACTTCAGCGTGCATAAGGTTCATTTGGAGAACTTGTTAAAACACAAATTCCTGGAGCCCCAACCCCAGAAATGTTGAGTCAGTAGGTCCAGGAGGTGACACAAGAACATGTATTTCTAACAAGCTCTCAGGGATACTCGTGCTGCCAATACATAGTCCACATTTTTAGTAAGTACTGCTTAGGATACAAAGATTTTAGGAATTTAGGAATTTCCAGAATAAGGAATGTAAGTAGCATCATAATACAGTGGAATCCAACTGTGCCTGTTTCTTTGACCTGTCTTCCCTCTTCTTATTGCTAAAAACAATACAAGACCATCAGATATCATCCTTCATTTATGAAAACCAGGCCATAGATCAAAGCCTGGATCTCAGTAGTCTCTGACTTTAAGATATGCTTTTTTCTTAGAGTAAGCCACACTTTCTTACCCTCCTGGTCCTCCCTTGTCACCATATCATTAGTGATTCAATTGATTAATGAGGACGATGAAAGTTTCCAGAAGAGGCCACTTAGTTGAGCTTGGTTCCCATGGGATACACAATTCTTTTCTAGGGACTAAAGGGAAAGGATGCCAATAGCAGGAAATGAATACATTCTTGAGTATAGTGCTTGTTGCACTTCAGCAACACTAACAACAACTTTTAAAATATTGCTGGGCCTTAGCGAGAATCATATAAACTCTATCTTATCACCCAAACAATCAGAGCTTTCCAGGAGGCAGATTGCCAGAGGTACTATGTCCATTAGGCTGCTAAGTATTTGCTAAGACCTTATACAAGAACTGGTAGGGACTTGCTATGGTGGACTAACATTTAGAAAAATGCCAAGCATTTTTTCCATCTGTTTCTTAAAAACATGGACGTCCATCCTCCTTAGGTAGTTCCATAGTAAAAAGTCAAGAGACAGACTAAGCGTTTCTGAAAAAGGAGAGAATATTGTTAGAAATTCAGTTAGAATTCAGAAAATTTTAGCTAATAGCAACATAGGAATTCTAACGGAACTTGAACAGGTACAAATCATAGGAATGTGTAAATTATAATAATAAAATAAAGGGTAACCCTATATTTCAGTTTTACTCGTATGTCATCCATGTCCCCATAAAAGTACTTCAGATATGGCAAAGGGACCATGTTCCTACCAGTGGCCTAAGTGATTCATAAATAATTTGCCAACCAACTATGGAAAACTGCATCTGTGCCTATTTCAACACTAAATAGATCTTGCAAGGATGAAATCATACAGGAGCTTAGCCCTCTATTTCCTGGAGAAAAGACGAGGCTTGGGCAAACCCACAGGAGTGTTCTTTCACAGGATTACTTGCAAGTTAGAGAAAGATAGTCATAGAGGGAGATAGCATGAGATCTCTATGAGTAGCACTGAACTGGGAAGAATGGTACTATTTCACAAAAGACCCATACCTCTTCCCATAGCCTGAGGACTGGCATTCTACTCTGCTTTGAGTAGGATTAGGACAGGATCCCTCTGCATTAATAAAGCATGTGCTGGGGTCTTACAAGGGTCACTATTTATACTGTTTCCTGTGACAAAAAGGAAAGCAGCATCATGAGCCCTTAGGAACTCTGGTGCTGTGGCCTCTTCAGGATTTGCCTGTTCTGAGGAAGTTACTCTGCCCTAACCCTGTGGGCAGTCACACTGACAGCAAGTCTGTGATGAAGAAAGTTGATTTTTACTGATTCCCTTGGCTCTATGGCTCATGCTAATTAGACTAGAAAGATTAAAAAAAAAAAAAAAAAAAACTGGGGAATTGAAAAAAAAAGTTTGAGACCTGGTATATATTTCATATACCTGTATTCAGCTGTATCCATCCATTAAACCTTTCCTGACTTTCAACTATATGCCAGGTACTATACAGAGACTGGACATGCAGACATTAAGAAAACACACCCTTTTTGCACCAGAACTTCAGAATCTAATAGGGAATACAAATCTCTATACCAACAGTCCCAACACAATGAAAGGGCTACTGTAAAAAGTACGTTGTTGAATTTCAGAGGACAACACTACTCCTTCCTTACAGAGATTAATAATTGGGCTGGACACTGAAGGATAAGTAAACGCTCACCTGGTAGGGTAGAAAAGGAAAATCATTCTAAACAGAAGAACAGCATGCCCAAAAGCTTGGACACCTGAGAAAATTCAGCCCAATGTATTCTCAGTATCAGTGTGACAGATGCTTAAGGCATGTGAGGAAGAGTAGCAGGAAATGACACTAAAAATAAAAAAGGTCAAAATCATGAAGGGCCACTTATGCCTTCCTAAAGAGGTTGGACTTTATCCTGTAGGTAGTAGGGAGCCATTAAAAGATTTTGAGAAAAGGAATGATGTGTTCTCACTGGTTTATAGCACTCTGTGGCAGATGGATTGTGGGAGAGCAAAAAAAGGCTGGGACTTGAAACAACTAAGAAACTGTCTCACTAGTTCAAGCAAGCAATGATAAGGACCTGAACCAAGGCAGCAGCAGTGGGATGGAGAGGAGAAGGCAGAGGCAAGAGGAATTTAGAAGCTGAAATCAATGGGACTTTGTGAGTGATTTGATGTGGGTGGAGAGCAAAATGGAGGAGCCAGAGAGTCTGGATACAGTGCTGAGATAGATAATGTTGCCATGAACCAAAATAAGAAATGTGAGGGGAGGAACAAGTTTGGGAGAAGAGAGAGATGATGAGTTCAGTTTGACAGATGATGAGTTTGAGGTACCTGTGGGATATTTAGGCCTGAACCTAATGGAATACAGGCCACAGGCTTACAAGAAATGACATGGTCTCAACTCTCATTCCTAATGCCCATTTTTCATGATTTAGAGTACCATTCCTGAATTCCAACTGTCAACATATTCACTACCAGGAGACATTAGAGAGGCACCTTGTGCAGAGGTTCTTTCTGACCCTTGGCAAGAATCATGAAACTAAACTGACCCCAAAAGGTTTCCTTGTTGACTCCTTGGCTTCCAAGCTAGGCCACATGACCCAGACTGATTCTAATCCTCATCCTGTTCTAATATTCTAACTACTCAACGCCTCATTCTTCCTAGGAGAGTGGGAAGGAACATTTATTTGCATTTGATATGTGCCATACACTGTGCTAGGCACTTTATATACATTGTGTTATTTAACCCTTGGTAGCCATTATTATTCCGTCTCAGATATAAGAAAACTGAGGCTCGCAGAGGTTATATATCCACTGTCACACAGGGGAAGGAGTGAGAGAACCATGATTCAAACCCAAGTATGCTTGGCATCTAAGCCCATGTACTTTCCATTCTACCATACTCCTAATCTGACTTGTATGGGGGAGCTTACTGTATTTTAGTTTGTCACTGTCTTTTATAGAAAAAAAAGATAGATAATGAGAGACACAGAAAATTAGCCTTAGTTTGAGAATTACTGATGAGTCATTAGTATAACCGTATACATTTTTTTTCTGGAAAATTGATGTGATTTGCATTAAAAAAAATTAGAAACTTCCAATCTATCTCCCCTCCTGGGTATATTATTGCTAAACCACAAAAGACTATGTTAAAGTAATCGCCAGAGCAGGAAACTGAAACATTGGCATTGAGGCCTCCTCATAACTCACTTATGTGCATGACATTGGCAGTATGGGTGCTGTGAGACTACCCACTGGTCCACAGCTCCTACCTCAAGGAGACACAAGGGAAAGTTGTGAATACCCTGGCTTTTAAGAATTAGGATTGGACTGATAGTGTTTCCTTTAAAGAAATTCTTTAGTGCCTTCCCTCTCTCCCCAGTAATGTTTCAGAAAGAAAGAAAAGCTTTCTTTCTTCCTTTCTCCCTTCCCTACCCTTCCCTTCCCATCTTTTGTTTCCTTTCTTTTCCTTCCCTTTCCTTTCACTTGGTTTGAAAAGGAAGGCTGTGAGACACTTGATTCTCTACACTTCCAACCAAGAGAAGATATCTGTCAGGTGCTGACAGGATATAATCCCTCCTCGAAAGGCTTAGAAAACATTCATGGAGTCACAAGGCTCAGTGAGTAAACTATAGTAATAGTGACTCCTTCCTATAGAACTGCTTATAAGTATCACAGATCTGAAGTACACCTTTCAAAACAGGAAAATCAGAAACATAGTAAGAACAGAGGGCAAGAAGAGACTTTGGAGGAAAGATCTGCACACTTTAGATGAGATCATGCATTTATTCATTCACTCAATGAACATCTATTGAGAAGCTATAATGTTCCGGTTTTTTTTAATACGTATAGTTTCTTTTATTTTTGCTAAAAGTAATGACTGTCAACATTAGAAATATATTTATCATAACTTCAGTTTTGCATAAATGGATGACTTAAAAGAAGAAAAATTAAAATTCACAACATAAATAGACATCTTGCATCTAATTCTGAGACAACCATTATCTATACTATAATTATTTCTTACCGCAACCTTACAAAGCTGCAGCAGAGAGAGCTGATGTTCCATCAGATTAAATAACTTACTTAAAGTAAATAAGCCATAAAAGGAACAAGTTAGAATTCAAGCTTAACTCTAACAAACTCCACAGGGCAGGATAATTCCATATAAGATGCTATTATTTCATAATATATGTTTGCTACATAGACTATCTTATGAAGCATGTTATATGTATGAATGTTCCAAGTTTTGAGGAAATAAAATTAAAGACATGGTTTTAAGACACAAATGGTAGCAAGACATTCAAGTAAACACAGGATAATGCCATCATACATTTAGAAACAAGGGCTATAGGGACATGGAAAAGGGAAAAACTAATTTTACCTTGGAGAAGAAGAGGTAACAGAGAAGCCATCACAGAGTAGAAGACATTTAAGCTGGTTCCAGAAGTACCAGAAGCTGATATGAATGTATTGGAAGGGAAGGGTATTTGAAGAGGAGGAAAAGACACGTTTAAAAGCATGGAAATACAAACAGATATGGTATTTATACATTCAACTTGACTGAAGATTAGTGTTAATGCAGGATGGGAGAGAGGTGTCACATGATGAAAGATATGATTGAAAATATATTCAAATTATAGATCACAAAGACCTTTATGCTGATAAGATGTTTGGATTTTATGTGCTGAAATCAAGAAGCAGCTCTGTGAGGTCTCTAAACAGGGAAATAGAGGAAAACTAGAGTATTTGGGAGAAGCTCAATAATTTGTCACTGGAGGTTATATGAAATCTGTTCTGCCTGTCAGGTGAGGAAGTTCTAAGCAGAGTGAAGAAAAGTAAGAAGGAAGGATCTGACACGAGAGAAAAATCAGTTCCCTAACTGAGACTACTTGAGTTGAGAAGCTTCTCTTTGAAATGGTGCACAGCAGGAGTAAGGATGTGCCACTGAAGCCCTCACCCCATTCTTCCCTTCCACGTCCATATAACGAAATACAAACAGAGCAGGTTGCCTTTATACTCATTAAGATTTACTCTAAGAAGAAACCAAACAAGGAAGCAGGCAGTAATAAGAAAGGAGTTGTAGGGTGCACAGAAATCACTCAGTACGGGGTTTCTTCAGTGAGGTGTAGAGATAAACAGATACCCCACTTTGGGATAGTTTGGTTTATCTTCCCTAAATGACCAGGTCTAGGACTAGGGAACCTGCAGCGAAGAAGCCTAAAGCACAGGAGTTAGCTAGATGTTCTTTCCAAAATCCCTTACCAAAAGAAAAGCAGAATAAAAATGTTTCAGTGGACTTACTGAGATACTACAGCCCTGTTCAAAGCAAGAACACACTAGTACAAGTCAGAGGTACATAGGAAAGTGAGGTTCCTAGAGCGTGAGTCTCCAAATTCAACCATGATCAAGGAGAAACAGGTACTACATTAGATCAGGATAATTTCCTCATCCCCCCAGAATCTGAAGTTATGGTTCATGATGAGAGCCAGTCAGAAAAGACTGAAAAATCTGACCCCATCAGGCTGCCTGAGACAGGCTCAGTCCTACTCTGCTCTGCTCATCCTGAAAACCAGTAAATGATGAAGATGAAGGTCAGACTGTTTCCACTGGATTCTGCCCTATTGAGAGAGGAAGGCCAAACCTGCCAAGGACCAAAATGGTCTGTCCAGGCATCAGCTCCCATCTTTCTTCCAGAGGAGCCAAGGGAGGGGAAGGGAGGAGGAGGATCAAAGCCCATCACAAGAGGCTTGTAGAGAAGTCTTCTAGTCAGACAAGAGCCACCTCAAGAAAAGCATGTTTTACATCTTCCAAGGCATCATTCTGATCTTGGAAAGGAGCAAGTAAGATACACATTGAAAATCATACATCAATATCAAAATTAGATTTCAATTTGCTGCTTGGCTCATTTTTTCTTTAAAGTGATAAGCAAACATATTTTCCCAGCTTCTATATATATATATATATGCACATAAACGCACACATACAGTCCTGCTTTGGGGAAAGTCCACATAAATTGCAGCTTGGGCGAACCCCCCTTCCCCATACCTTACCAGGACCTATGTAAACCTTAAAAGGAAATACTGTCTGCCTAAAGCCAGACAACTGGACTCTTAAGAGCACATTTATAATTTATTTATGCTTAATATTTTCCAGTGATAGGATTAATAAATCATGTTTTCATTCAACTTGTTTTCTTTGAGGTATGAATTTCTCTATTTTGATACCAGATCTTAACATGTTTTATTTTGCTTGTCCATTTTCCAGTTCATTTTTGTAGCTACAGGGAGAAATTTATTAGTCTGTATTGCCACCTTTCTGCTGTTGTGGAGCTGGATTCTCTGAATACCCAACAGTCCCTGAGGGAAGCTATCTCAGACAGCGAGGTTGCAGCTGCCAAACAAAGACACCAGCAAGTTTTAGATTTCATTCAGGTAACAGTTTATTTCTTCTGAGGTAAAAGGAAGGAAGAAGAGGCAGCAGGGTGGGGGGTGGGATGAGAACCAAGGGGAGGTGGGGGGAGAACAGCAATCTGGACTAATTTAAAGAACACAGATGTAAGTAGCCTGTTGATTTGGTTAAATATGAAGCTCAGGGAGATGTGAATTTTCAAATAAACACTTAAGAAAAAACTATAGATAAATCCCAATGTCACTAAGAGCTTTGAATCACTGTGGTAGGTAGTAGTAGCTTCCTATATTGGAGTGAAAAAGTAGAAGTGGTGATGAGAATATTATTCTTACCTGTCACCCTACTGATGATTCCAATAGAATATATATATTAATATGTAATTAACTCAATATCCTAGAAAAAAAAGAGAGAAGAAAAGACCCAACCCAAACACTCAAACCTAAATTTAACCCCGAACAATCAGACCTAAGGTTCCTAATATTTTGGACTTCTTTATGGCAGACTTGACACTTTAATCTGTGGCTGCAAAAGTTCACTGCCTATGGTCTTGACTGGAAAGGCTTTATGGAGACACTTCAGGGTCTTGTGAAAGGGGTAGTGACAAGAAGTCAAGAGAATATGTATCTGGTCTAAAATTGCCTCTAAATCCTTTGGGCAAACCTTATGATCTTTCTGCCCATAAGTTACCCAATCAAGCAATAGCCCATGATAAATATCACTATGATATATGTTCAGTTCAATGTGGTAAATATTTATTGAACACCTATTAGAAGGCACTGCATAGTAGGTACAAAGTTGAATTACAGAAGACCCCAGACCTTAAGGAGTTTAAAATACATTAGGGTAGACAAAAAATGTGTGCAGTTACTTTTTGTAAAATGTGTTAGGTACAAAAAGAGAAGTAACAATCCCACCCTCAAGCCCCCCAGAAAAACCTGTGTCTACATAAAGAAGTAAAAACTGACTTTCACTTATGAGTATCAGGAACGTTGCCATGGAAGATGTGATTAGTATCTGAACTGTGCCTAGATGGATAGGTTAGACCACACTGAGGAGGAATGGACTGAGGGACATTCAAAACAAATGTATAAACAGCTAAAGCAAAGAGACCAGAAAAATTGGGGAAAGTATTGGGGAAATGATGAGTAGTTAAGACTGCTTGGGACATAAATTGAGTAAAGGATGGTGGTGAGAGATTAGGTAAACCGAAAGATGTGAGATCAGATCAAGGGGGCTTTATTAAAAGCCATGGTAAGAAATTTGCACTTTATTCTTTAGGCAACAGGGAGCTGACCAAAGTTTTGGAGAGGGTAAATAATAATTTCTCACAGATCTTGTAAGATAGATTCAAGCAGGGGTAATATTCCTTGCATATGTAGTGGTCTGGCCATTCTGGTTGTTCATCATAAGCTTTAATTCTGATTGATCATATTCAGTACATAATTTGCATATCATCCCTGGTTTTAAGGAGGAGAAGACTTAAGTCAGGAAAACAAGAAGTTACTACAAATATCTGAGTGAGAAGTAATAAGAACTTAAGATGAGGAAATGCTGTGAAGTTTGGACTAATAAATCTCTCTAAGTCTCAATCTCCTCATCTGTGAAATGAATGATAAGAGGACTACTTCACAGGGTTACTGTAAGGATTTAATAAGCTAATGCAAGTAAAGCACTCAGCAGAGTGCCTGACACAGCAGGGTGCCTGACACATAATAAATATGGCAATAAATTATTTGTTTATCCATTCGTTCTTCACTAAAAAGGGAAAATCCTTTGAAATATGAAAGTGCAAGATTCAAGGTTTCTGAAATACTCAAAAGAAGATACTGTCAATATACTTGCAAAGCATATATTCTATTTTCCTCATTTTGTAAATAATTTAATCTTCAGTGACTTTTCAGATTAAAGAAATCAACCTTTCAAGAAGTTATTTGCTCTCTTGACTTAAGAATGTAGTGCTTACAAAATAAAAGCATTTATTTCACTTATTTTATTTCCAGTAGAAATGATATACAGACAGGGAAGAGGGCTAACAGAGGAGGAAGACTGTAGGATGAGAAAGAACATGCAAAACCATTTTATCTTTTGAATCTAGTATAAGGGACAGCAGAGCATAATAAGAATAATAATAGACCAGATGTTAAGGAACATCCATTTCTTTAGTCCTGGCTCTTCCACTAATAAACTTCAGAATATTAGACAATTTACTGGGTCTACATAGGCCTTAATTTCTTCATATGGAAAGTGAAATAATCGGATTAGATGATTTCTAAAGATCTTGTCAGCTCTAACATTTTATGACTTCTTTAACAGCCATAAATATTTTTAGAGCAACATTCTCCTACTGCACTTTAGATTCTGCTGCTGCTTTATTCCACCTAAGCCTCCCCAAGTCCAGAGTGTCCATCCAATGAGGAGGATGACTTTCTTCAGTCTGTCAGGATCTCAAATCCCTCCAAGAGTTCCTGGCTTCATTCTTACTCCCTGCCTACTACCCCTCCTCCTATCTTTTTCACTCAGCCTTGGGATCCACTGCCTTTTTCTCTTTCTCTTTCATCACAACATTAAGTGGGCTGGATAAAGGCAGGCCAGGAATTCTTCAAAGTTCTGCACTGCTTTGGTCTCCCAAAGTAGGTAACTTGAGACCCCTCTCTACACACTCTCCTTCCAGCCAGCCAGGTACGTGTACACTTGGATAAAAGCCAATTCCCAATCAGTTCGAAAACTAACTTCTTGGCCAGGATAAAACCAGGCCATCTCCCTGCACCCACGGCCATCAATGGACTGCCTTGCTCTATCCCACACTGATAACATTGATAACTGCATGGAAGGAGATAATTTTGATATCATCTCTCTTCCTGTCTGTGTTGGGCTTCTCAGTCAGACTCAATCCCCCTTTCTCTCTCTCTCTCTCAAAATCAAAACCAGCTGCAGCCACTCACCCATTGGTGTTCACAGCTCAACCCACCACACACCATAACCTACAGAGGCGACCGCCAGCCGCGAGAGCATTTGTACGATTCCAGATCTAAGACAGTGTTGAAGTCACTACACAAACCAAACATTGTAAAGAGCAAGGGAGTCTATGTAAATACAGTTAGGAAAAGAAGCCAAGGAGTGCAGCCAGAAAGGGGGAGGGTTGGACCAAGGGAGGTGTAGAAAATCATAGATAAGGTATACAGGCTTTGTAGACAGCACACACAGCAGAAATGTCAAAATGCGGAGACCTGGAGCTTGGCATATTTTGAGCTGCTAAAACCTAAAGGGCAATTAGGCTATAATTTATATACTGTAATGCTTCAAATACTCCTAAGCTGTAATAGAAACACAGCTCATTAAATATAGCCAATCTATCATCCCCACAGGCACCTTGTAACTGTGTTGTGAGAAAACCAATCACCTTTACATTTTAATAAAAATATTATCTTGCCTGAGTACAGAGAAAGGGGCATAATTTATGGGATGAAAACTGAAATTTTTAAAGAGCAGAGTGAGAAATGGATGCAGAACTTTTAACCAACAGACCTAGGGAGTTCATGGTCTTTCTTTTTTCAAATGTGTCAGCAAGTCTTTAGAAGCTGAATTTGGACCTTAAAGTCAGTGGGGATTATGTTGTCAGTTACTTTTAGATCAACAGTATAATGTAAAATGGGTGAAAATTGTACTTCTTTTGGAGCCACTTAGCTAAGTCCCATTAAAGTCAATACAGAGGCCTCCCTAAACCTATGTTTTTTTATTTTTCTTCAGTTAAGACCTCGCCACCTCATCACTGAGAAAAACTGAGAGGTAAACATTGCTGGGGTTCTTAATCTTACTCTCAGTCCCTGTCAATCAGGTTGAAACGATCTTATCCAAAGAGAGCAAGTGGATTATTACTAATAATCAGTTTAGTTTCAAAGGGCTGCTCTAACAAATTATCAAAAACTGGGTAACTTGAAACAACAAAAATTTATTCTCTCACAGTTGTGGAGACTAGGAGTCAGAAATCAAGGTGTTGTCAAAACTGGACTCCCTCTCAAGGGGAGATTCTGTTTTTTGACTTTTTTAGCTTCTGATGACTGTTGGTTTTCTTTGATTTGTGGCCACCTCACTCCTGTCTCTGCTTCCATAGTCACATTGCCTCTTCCTCTTCTGCCTTCCAAATCTCCCCCTTATCTCACTCTTAAAGGGCCTTGTCATTGGAATTAGAACCCACCAAGATAACCCAGGATAAACACCCCCTCTCAGAAGCTTTAACTTAATCACATCTTTCGCCCTATATGGCAATGTTTATTCTTTTATCATATAAGGTCATATACACAGGTTCTGGGGATTGGGACATGGACATATCTTTCAGCCAACTATAATAATCATCAGCTTCATTTAACAACTGGAAATTTTATAATATATAGCTTATAAAGTATACTCACTATTTACATTATCTTACTCTAGCACAGTAACTGTTTGAGGGGTAGACACCTAAAGAATTAGGTAACAATTCCAATCATTCATGCATTCATTCATTGAACAATCATTTTTTAAGTACCCACTCTTTGGAGGTCACAAAAAAACACAAAAAGTGTTCTTGAAAGGCACACTAAAAACTGACCACTGTCATGAAATACCGTTAAAATAATTCTGAAGAAAGAGTATGCTACATGAGGTAGGGCCAATAAAAGTCAAATGAGAGTACAGTGATCCCACCATAAAAATGTGTCTGAGTCACATATGGGATTTCCACTTTGGCTTTATCCCCTGAACTTTAGATTCCTCTCTTGACTCAGTGCTTCCTCACGGACCTGCCTACTACTGAATCTCCTGCCCAATTTACCATGCTAACAAAACCTAAGGCTCAATCTCACACTTTCATTAACAGCTCTGAGTACTTTGCCAGTTCATGTCACCCCAGGACAGAACAGACCTAGAAAGCAAAGGAAAATGGCTCTTAGCCACAGGGTGCCATTCATTAGTTCACTCTCACTTGCATGATTCGGAACAGGGCAGACTGAATACCAAAATTTCAGACTCAACTCTGTTGGGAGCAACAGGTTTGTAAATATTCTTTTAGGAGCAGGTTTAAAGTACAAATTAAGCCTCTAAGAAGGAACTTTGAAAATAAATATAATACTAGGTAATCCCTTACCTTTAAAATCTCTACAGTGAGAGAAACCTTAACTTGGTATTGTTCATACAATGAACACCTTCTACATGGAAGTTGAATGACACCAACTCTCTAAATGTTCTTCTTCAAAAATCACTCATAAATTGTCAGAGCAGGAGGGGACCTTAGACATCATCTAGTTCAACCTCCTCTTTTTACAGCTGAGTAAATTGGACCAAAGAAATTAATGCCAAGGCACCTAGTGAAGTTAGATACAAAGTTTATCACAAGCTCCAGGGACCCATTAAAACTATGTGGCTAACAGCCCCTCCTTGGATATGGTCAGAATAATCAGAAAGTTCACGATCAATATCCTTGAAGATTTGGGAGAACATCTATCTACAGAAGTAGACTCAAACATATGCGTGACTTTTATACCAATAGGCTTCTGAGTAACTACTGTAGTACTTTTTAATGAAAATGTGATTAGCCTTGAAATCACTAATATCAGAATGGTAGCAATCTAAAATGGCACTCTCCTAAAAATGTAAGGATGTTTACATTACTTAAGACTAAGCTGTTTTGTCCTTTAGAAGCATTTATTTTAATGTAAGGAAATAATAAGTTTATTATATAAAATTACTTATTTTCTTTAAAATAAGACCAAGAATCTATACTTAGCAAAATATTCCAGTAATGTTTTGTTTTTCTAGATCACATATAAAAACTAAAACTACATTTCTTAAAGCATTCTGAAATTCAGATTTTATAATATGCCTTCCTCCACTATATTCCAAAGAGGACTATTTCATTATTTACCAAGAATTAATAGCAAAATGCCTTGCAGATTTACAAAATGCTTTCAAATCCATCATTTCACCCAATCATCACAGCCACCCTGTGTAGTATAAGAGGGAAGATGTTCTTGTCCACATTGTTCAAATACTGCAACTAAGACTCAAAGAAAGAGGTCAAATGGTTATTGCAGAGCTAATAATAATTATAATTATAGAGCTAAGTGGCAGATCCCATTTATAATCCAGGCCTCTGCTATTTGCACCAATGACACAGTCCCTTAGGTAAAAACATGACAGCATTTTCTGGTTTAGCAAACCTATGTTGAAAATGTTTTACTCTTGCTTCATACCAACACTATAGAAAACGGATCATCTTGGATTCTTGGGAAACATTACTTTTCAATAACTGATAACAATATCTTTTACCATTTTGTTTTGAAGCAAATAGATGAAGTTTGGCGTGAAATGAGATGGATCATGGATGCACTACAGTATGCAAGATACAAACAGCCAGTTTGTGGCTTGCCCATCACGAAGCTAGTAGATCCCTTAGATGAGCAGAATTTAAAGAAGATCAACTCTACATCATCACATATAGACTGTCTTCCATCACCATCACCATCTCCAGAGATGCACAGGAGAAAGGCAGTGAGTGGTAAGCAATAATATCTGAAGTTCAGTCACCAGGTTCTTACTCCTCTCTTAATTGATACAGTTCTTTGTGAGGAGCATTGCTTCCAGCAAAGAGTCAGAAGCACTGCTCAGTGGCAAGAGTCCAAAGGCATAGAGAGAATAAAAATGGAATAGTGAGAGGTAGGAAATTAGGACAATAACTTGAGATCAGTTCCAATTAGGAGTGGGAAAGATTAAGTCCAGTTCTAGCCCAAACTTCCAAGATAGCAAAGGACACAGAGGAGAGATCAGGATTCAGAAATGCAGAATGGAGACTACTGCAGTGCATGTGAGGCCTAGGTCAGTCAAGGGAATCTCACCAAAACCAGGTAAGGAAGGAAAACTGGCTTGGCCTCTAGTTAATGGGGCTCACAGGAATGAGGCAGGAAGCAGTTCCAAACCTGGGTAAGAGTTCAGGGCACACTTTCCACCCACATGGCACCAAGGTCCTGGGGTAGAAAATATGGACGAGAGAAACTTTGGATAAACAAGAAGCGTGAGCCTGAGGCCAAATAAATAGATTGACCTCAACATGGGTACAACTGAGCTGCAGGTGCCTGAGAAGGCACTTCCAACCCTAGGAATTAAGTAGGAAAGATCATGTCCAATTCTTTTGAGTTTATACAGCAAAGGTTAGCAGCAAAAACATGACTAGGTTAACACAAATTTCTACAAAGCACATTTATGCTTATAATCAAAGAGAAAGCATACTAGGCAAAGGCAGTAGAATGCTCTTGCCTGGGACATGTTGAGGCTAATGCCATTATTTTTAGCAAGTTAAAATAAAAACCTTTCAAAGCATCTTTCTTGATTCTGTAACTCATAAGATTCTACAATTTTGGAAGCTTTACAATAATAGCAATTGGTATTTTTAATAAAGTTGTGATTTGTGGGCTTGTCCCTTAGGGGGCAGTACAGTGTAGCAGAAAAAGCATGGGATTAGAAATCAGAGACCTGGATTCAAATTCCAGTTTTGCTTTACTAGCTCTATAAATTTGAACAGATTACTACATCTGAATCTCAATTTCCACATAGGTAAAATTAGAATATATTACCTACACATTGAAGAGCAACTTGTGAATGATAATCTATATCAGAGATGCATGGCATATCATAGATAATAAACAGTAGGTACTATATTTAATGTTATTGTTATTATAGAAAACTTTAGTAGGAATATGAACTTTTTATATAATTAAATTTATGTGTGATCCTATGTTTTAAAAACCTTGATGCCTAAAAATCAAAGCTTGGCAAATATAGAAGCTTGGAAGAGAGTTTATTTACAAATCATTCAACAAAAGAATTCTTTAAATAGAGTTTTTAGGGTGTATTTTTAGAGATTCTGACTGGGCTGGGTATACAAACATAAATAACTACCAACACTGCCAGAAGCTAGTCTAGTAGGAGAGACCATGAACACAAAATTGCATGGTAATTGCATGTGTGCTACAATGAAGGAATGCACCAGGTGCTCTTGAGTCCATTGGAGGCATTAAATCTTAAACTCATAAGATCAAGGAGGACTTTCTGGAGAAGGTGCCATTAGAATCAATTACTGAACAGTAAGTACAAGTTGAACAGAAAAACAGGAATGAGGAGTGCATTATAGGCAGATGAAGCAGAATGCACACCTGTGTGATAGATGGAACTGCAAGCAGTCATTCTGACTGAAATATAGGATCCTAGAACATTATTCAGTATTTATTATTATTATTATTATTAAAGAAAACATTTATTGGTTACTCATTATCTGCTAGGCACTCTTAGATGTAAGAGGAAATAAGGATAAACAAACAAAGTCCCTGCTCCTACAGAGCTTACATTCTAGAAAGAGTGACAATGAAAACAAAAACAAGTAAGATAATTTCAGACTGGGAAAACCCCAGTGTATAAAACAAAAAAGAATTTGGGAGTGGGGTAAGGCAAGGAGAGGGCTGAATTTACAAGGATGATCATGAAAGACTATCTGAGAAGGTGACATATGAACCAACCACAGGAGAAGGAGTCAGTAATGCAAAGATTTGGAGTTGGAATATTCTAGGCTAAGAAAGAGCAAAAGGCCCTAAGGTGGGTTAGGGATGGAAAGAAAATTAGTCACTGGAACAGACTGAACAAGGAGGGTGAGTGGTGAGAGATAAGGTAGAGAGAAAAGCAGGAGTCACATCATGTAGGGTTCTGTAGATCATAGCAAGTAGTTTGAATTTCATTCTACTTGCAATGGAAAGCCATTGGAAACTTTTAAACAAGGATTGATATGGTCAGATTTACTCTTTAAGATCAAATCTGACTGTTGTATAAGAGACCACTAGGGGGAGGGAGGTGGGAATATTGGAAGAAGGAAAACAGGAAACTATAAACAAAAAAGGTACTAAGTTTTCTGGCTTAGGTGCCTCAGGTTGTCACGATGCCATTTACCAACAACAACAATAAAAAATGTGTGTGTGTGTGTGTGTGTGTGTGTGTGTGTGTGTGTGTGTGTGTGTGTGTGTGTGTTTATGAAGACAGGAAGAGAAACATCAAGGCATGCTGAATGTGAGTTAGCTCTGGAACATTCCCCACAAAAGGAAATGTTCTGGAGAAAACAGATGCGTGAGGTCTGGCACTCAGGAAAGAAAACTGAAATAATAAATTGTTGCCATTTGAATGATAGTTGAAGTCATGAAAATGCTTGGGATTCCCCTCAGAGGGCAGGTAAAGTAATAAGAAGCTTTGAAGGGAGTCCTGTGTAACAGCAAGACTTCTTAGGCAAGGAAGAAACAACCAAAGAAAGAAAACAAAAATAAGAGAGTGGTATCACAGAAATTAAAGGGTGCCAAATGATGCAGAGAGGTTAAATAAAACAACTGAAAAAATTCTGTTGCTTTGCTTTGTTTTTTGAATCAACAAGAAAGTCATTGGTAATTTTGATGAGTGCAGTTTGTGAAGTTTCTGTCTGTAGAGGTTGGTCAGAAATGGGCATAAATGGGAGGCAAAGATGTGGAACCAGTAAGGACCTACTTCTCTTTTCAAAATCTTGACTGTCAAAGAATAGACAGAAGGAGGACAGAAGCTAAAGAGGTACAGAACTGAAAGGGTACTTTTTAAAGGAATGGTACATGGAACATTTCTGATGTTCTACAATTCGTATAATTCTACAAACAGCTCTTCAATTCTGCTTCCATCTTCACAGCCCTTGTCTGCCCTCTCTGCTCACAGAATTTTCCCAGTGTTTCATCCTCTCTTGGCCACAGGGTCCTAAGTGGGTTCCTCCTTGGCTGCACGAGGGTGACCTCCTCTGTGCCACAGAAGCACCAAGCTCTCATCTTGGCCAGAGGACGGGTTATACACACTCCCTGCTGGGAGGATATGGCCAATTACACTTGGATTTTATTATTGACTTTAAAATGTGAGCAATCATCATTTTGTTTCTTAAAATATAACTCTCTCTTGGGTCCATCTGTTTATCTGAAGCCAAGATTCCATGGGCTGTGAAACACAAAGACATGGAGGGGCAGCAAATGAAAAATGGAACCCAGTGAAAGAGAGCTCTACTAAGAGCTAGGGGAAAAAACATTTAGCATCCTATCCCCACACAAAAGCAAAAGCACTTCAGAACAATGAAATTTTCTGTTGTATACTCTGTTCTCTACACTAGGGTGACCACCTTGAATTGCTTAACCCAGTTTAAAGGAACATCCCCCATTGGGTTGCTCATGGGGTAAATTTACAAGCACAATCCAATTCTATATAGGATTCACCTAACCGAAGGAGCCTGCTGGAAATACAGAGCCTGTCATGGACCTAGCCTCTGGTGCCAGCCCAAGATTCTGCTTTAAGATTTTTTAGAGTACCTAGAATTTGTTCATGTGTGTCTGGGGGGAGGGGAAGAGTTGTGAGCAAAATTCTTTAACTCGTTTCCCATTTCTGTGTGGTTTTCAAAATGCAAAGTAGAACTCCTCTGAGTCAATTAAAATTAAGCATCTCCCAAGAACCCAAGGGGGAAAGTTGGCTCCTATAAAAGGCAGCTTAAGGCAGGGGGTGGAATGATTTGATCTATCACATGGGTATTTTCTCTCCCACTCCTTTTCTGTGGGTATAGTGGTCATAGGCAACAGCAATTTTTTGTTTCCAATACTGCTGTTTCTCCTAGTGACGCATGGGTGAGGCAACAGAGGAGAGGGGGGTGTTGTTTCCTTCAGATGCATTTGAAGATTATCCTGATCTTCCAAATGTAAATCTTAATGGTAATCTTTTCCCAGATGATGTTAAGAACACTATGGCATAAACTAAACAGTTCAGAAGATCAACAGGAATCTGAAGATGTTATTTTTCTTGGGAAATTAAAAAGCGAGGTTCTTCCCAAGGCTGATGAGAAAAATACTTTATTTAAAATTCTACTCAAACATAGTGGAAATAGATTCAATGAAGCAGAAAAAAATACAGATTTGGATAGTGATACTTAAAAATGTGAAGACAAGTTTTAGGGCAAATATTACTTCTTTCTTTCTGTCCTGCTATATCCCTTGCCTTTAAAAGAAATTAGCTTTAAATCAGCTATTCTTTCCTGAAATGTCATCTCCCCATAATATCCTCAAAATCCACATCAACTCTCCTCTGCTGTGCTTGGCCTGATCCACAGAGACCAGGAGTTGCAACACCCATTACAGTGGCAAGAAAGCCAAGAACTTTCATCAAGCAGTTCCTGGGTCAACCAGAGGGGAAGCTCAGGATTCTACCAGTGCTGGCCTGCTCAGTGGGCCCTCCAAGGGAACTTGAGGAGCACAATCAGGTTTTTTAAAATAAAAATGGGCAAAGTACCTACAATGGTTAATGGAGCATATGGCCTGAATGTAGGGATAGAAGCGGCACTTTGCATTATTTTCCAGGAAGGGAGGGAGTAGCAGTGTCCTAAGTCCCTGAAAACTCTCATTGGTGCCCAGACTGGCATCCTGGAGATTTTCCCTGCCTGTCCTGGGAGGGGTATCCCACTCTAAGCAATAGGTTCCACTAAGTCTTCTAATAAATAATGCAACTACCATGCAAGTTAAATATTTAGATTCCCACAGAGCAGTGTTTCTCAACTGTGGGCCCATGAATCAACAAGATATTTACCACTCCATAGCCAAGCCCTTTTTCACCTCCTTCCTGGGTTACTACAGTTATAACTAGTTCTCGTGATTTATCTCCTATCTCCCTCATTCCTGGGACCTATAATAAAGAAATTATATCATTTACTAATTCACTGTTAAATCCAGGTTAAGAAATACAGTACTGGATGAGTTAAATGATCACCAACAGAAGATACCATAGAAGAAATTACTGTTCTCCTTTATTATCAACAGCATCTGCAACAGCAAAATCTAGAAGTATGTCTGATTGATAGTTTATATTTTAATGAATTTCTTGATATGACTTCTACTTATTCTTTAAGTGGGTAGAGGATCTCAATAATAATAATAATACCTCAGTTTTTAAGGCACTTAAAATGTTTTCAACAAACTAATTTAATCCTCACAGCACCTAGAATGATATAAGTTACCCACATGCTACAGATGAAGAAAGGTTCAGAGAAGCTAAGTGAGTTGCTCAAAAACATAGACAGGAAGGAGCAAGACAGAACTTCAGTCCAGGCTTGTCTAATTTTAAGATAATTGTTCTTTCTGCAACACCTCAGCTGACTCTTAAGTCAATAAGTATCATTAAATATATAACAGAATGGCTTGAGTGATTGTTTTCAGAAATTTCATATTAAATAAATTAAATATTTTCAGGCTGTTTTCAGTATTGTTTTTAAAGGATTGCCAAATCTCACTACTCTTTATGCTCCCAGATTTCAAAATTTGTTTGTTTCAATTCAACACAACATACTTCACTGAGAGCTTTCTATACCAAATACAACAAAAGAGGTTAATAACAGAATGATGATTAAGACACAGTTTAGTTGGGAGGTCCTTAAGATCTGCTAATATGCCCATGTTCAGGTAAAATGATCTAGGAAATACAGAAGTTCTATATATCCCTTTGCTTCGCTCCTTTCTTAGTCCATTCCTTCATTGACTAATATTCAATGTTTACTAGGCAGAGATGAATAAGACATAGTACATTCCCTTTAGAATCCATAGCCTAATAAGGAAAAAAATACGCAAATTGATAATATATAATAAACATTAGTGAATGCAGTAACAGAGATATAAATGAAATGCACTAAGAACCCAAAGAACTAAGCAACTAACTCCACCTGAGGAAATCAGAGCAGGCTCTTCCTGAGAGGCTGGATTCTAATATACATGCTCTGTTGAAATATTAGATTGTCAGCTCTTTTGATTCACATGTCCTTGAACTCTAGTTCCCTAGAAACAATAAATGCTCACTATTTGTATATTGAGAGATGAAAGTACTAATTGCTTTTGCAAAGTGCTTAACGACAGTCTGGAAATAGGAAGAAAGTGTCACAATCTCTTCAGTATTTGCTTCTAGTTATAGTCATCTACTATCAGACCTGCACTGGATTGCATGGTGGCCCCCAAAAAGCTATGTCCAAGTCCTAACCCCCAGAACCTGTGAAATGTAACTGTATTTGGGAAAAGGGTCTGTGTAGATGCAATTAAGTATTTTGAGAGGAGATCATCCTGGATTATTTGGGTAAGCCCTAAATCCATTGACAAGTATCTTTATAAGATACTTACAAGTATCTTAGAAAAGGAGAAGGCCCAGACACAGAAAAGGCCAGGTGAAGATGGAAGCAGAGAATGGAGTGTTACAGCCACGAGGAATGCCAACAGCCACCAGAAGCTGGAAAAGTGGAGGAAGGATTCTACCCTAGAGCCTCCAGAGAAAGGGCAGCCAGCCCTGCTGAGCCCTTTCTCTTAGACTTCTGGATTCCAGAACTGTGAGAGAATAAGTTTCTGTTGTTTTAAACCACCCAATGTGTGGTAATCTGTTACAGTAGCCACAGGAACCTAATGTAAGACCTAACATGTTTTGCTAGAAGCAGCAATATCAAGAAGCCCTTACTAAGAACTGAATTACATACATATAACTCTGTATCAGGGTTGCTTATGAGGCATTTACCTCACCCCCATTAGGGTATATTAGTGAATTAGATGAGCCATGTTCTGACCTTCAAAAAGCTTCCATTAAAAGCCATGAGAACTTCCGGAGAAGATGGCGGCTTAGTAAGACGCGCAGGTCTTAGTTCCTCCTCCAGAAAAGCAACTAAAGAAACAGAAACAATACGAAACAGCTCCCGGAGTCACGACAGAGACCAAAAAGACAGCGTACCCCATTCTGGAACGGCTGAACGGGCAGGGAGAATCCGCTGCGGTGAGATACCCGAGGGGCGCACGTTTTCCCGGCCGGGGCAGCTGGCGACTGGGGTCCCCTCCATGCACGTGGCTCCCCGGTCTGACTGGGAACGTTGGATAGCGGGGCCGTCCCGTCACGCTTGGCGTCTAAGGCCAGCTGGGCAATTTGGACCGGCACTCCCCCAAGCCGCGGTGGCCGACGACCACCCCCCTCCACGCGCGGTTTCCCGGGCCGACTGCCGTGCAGACAGACGAGCGACACGAGCGCCACCTACTGGGCAGGAAAAGAAAAACAGAGCCCAGAGATTTCACAGAAAAACATTTCAACCAGCCGGGTCCCACACCCAGGAAAATCTGATCAAATGCCCAGACACCAGCAGAAAATAATGGATGACGCTTGGAAGGTTAAAGATATGGCCCAGTCAAAGGAACAAACCAATAGTTCAAATGAGATACAGGAGCTGAGACAACTAATGCTGAATATACGAACAGAAATGGAAAAACTCTTCAAAAACCAAATCAACAAATTGAGGGAGGACATGAAGAAGACATGGGCTGAACAAAAAGAAGAAATAGAAAATCTGAAAAAACATATCACAGAACTTATGGGAGTGAAGGACAAAGAAGAAAAAATGGAAAAAACAATGGATACCTACAATGGTAGATCTAAAGAGACAGAAGCTACAATTAGTGAACTGGAGGATGGAACATCTGAATTCCAAAAAGAAACAGAAACTATAGGGAAAAGAATGGAAAAACTTGAGCAGGGGATCAGGGAACTGAATGACAATATGAAGCGCACAAATATACGTGTTGTGGGTGTCCCAGAGGAGAAGAGAAGGGAAAAGGAGGAGAAAAACTAATGGAAGAAATTATCACTGAAAATTTCCCAACTCTTATGAAAGACCTAAATATACAGATCCAAGAAGTGCAGCGCACCCCAAAGAGAACAGACCCAAATAGGCGTTCTCCAAGACATTTACTAGTTAGAATGTCAGAGGTCAAAGAGAAAGAGAGGATCTTGAAAGCAGCAAGAGAAAAACAATCTGTCACATACAAGGGAAACCCAATAAGACTATGTGTAGATTTCTCAGCAGAAACCATGGAAGCTAGAAGACAGTGGGATGATATATTTAAATTACTAAAAGAGAAAAACTGCCAACCAAGACTCCTATATCCAGCAAAATTGTCCTTCAAAAATGAAGGAGAAATTAAAACATTTATAGACAAAAAGTCACTGAGAGAATTTGTGACCAAGAGACCAGCTCTGCAAGAAATACTAAAGGGAGCACTAGAGTCAGATACGAAAAGACAGAAGAGAGAGGTATGGAGTAAAGTGTAGAAAGAAGGAAAATCAGATATGATATATATAATACAAAAGCCAAAATGGTAGAGGAAAATATTATCCAAACAGTAATAACACTAAAAGTTAATGGACTGAATTTCCCAATCAAAAGACATAGAATGGCAGAATGGATTACGACCCAGCAATACCACTGCTAGGTATCTACTCAAAGGACTTAAGGGCAAAGACACAGACGGACATTTGCACACCAGTGTTTATAGCAGCATTATCTACAATTGCAAAGAGATGGAAACAGCCAAAATGTCCATCAACAGACGAGTGGCTAAACAAACTGTGGCGTATACCTACGATGGAATATTATGCAGCTTTAGGACAGACTAAACTTATGAAGCATGTAATAACATGGATGGACCTAGAGAACATTATGCTGAGTGAATCTAGCCCAAAACTAAAGGACAAATATTGTATGGTCCCACTGATGTGAACCGACATTCGAGAATCAGCTTGGAATATATCATTGGTAACAGAGACCAGCAGGAGTTAGAAACAGGGTAAGATAATGGGTAATTGGAGCTGAAGGGATACAGACTGTGCAACAGGACTAGATACAAAACTCAAAAATGAACATCACAATAATACCTAAGTGTAATGTAACTAGGTTGGAACACTGAATGAAGCTGCACCTGAAATATGGTTTTTTGTTTGTTTGTTTGTGTTTGTATCTTTTGTTTTTGTTTTTTTTCTTTTTCCTTTTTATATATATATATTTTTTATTAGTATTATTATTTTAATTCTCTTCTCTATATTAACATTCTATATCTTTTTCTGCTGTTTTGCTAGTTCTTTTCCTAAATCGATGCAAATGTACTAAGAAATGATGATCATACATCTATGTGATGATACTAAGAATTACTGAGTGCATGTGTAGAATGGAATGATTTCTAAATGTGTTAATTTCTTTTCTTTTTTTTGATTCATAAAAAAAAAATTAAAAAAAAAAAAGCCATGAGAATGCTAAGGTGAATGGCAGTATAGCTGGGCTTTAAAGTGAGAGAAATCTGCATTAGGGTTTGTTCTAGTTTGCTAGCTGCCAGAATGCAACACACCAGAGACGGATTGGCTTTTTTTAAAAGGGGGTTTATTTTGTTAGTTCTTCAGAGGAAAGGCAGCTAACTTTCATCTGAAGTTCTTTCTTATGTGGGAAGGCTCAGGGTAATCTCTGCTGGCCTTCTCTCCAGGCCTCTGGGTTCCAACAACTTTCCCTGAGATGTTTTCTTTCTGCATCTCCAAAGGCCTGGGCTAAGATGGGAGTGCTGAGATGAGGTATGCTGAGCTGCTTGGGTTCTGCTAGGTTGAGCTCTCTCATTTAAGTCAAACGTCACTCACTGCAGCAGGCACGCCTCCTAGCCGACTGCAGACGTAATGAACAACAGATGAGGTTCACATACCATTGGCTCATATCCACAGCAACAGAACTAGGTTCCTTCACCTGGCCAAGTTGAGAACTGAATCTAACTACCACAGGGTTCCTACTCTGCCACTTATTATCTTTGTGAATTGGAAGACTTAGAAAGACTAAGCCTCAGTATTTTCACCTGAAAAATGGGAATTGTTGTAAGTATTCAATGAGATAAAGCACCTAACACACTGAGCATAATGGCTGACTCATAGAAATCACTAAATAAATATTAAGTATTATTACTACTCTTATGGGCACACATGAGTGCATGCAGACAACACAGATGAGATAGATGAAGAAGGAAGTTCAACTGAAGCTAATTATTAATTATTTGTGTAGGTCTTATTTCTTATCTCTTATTAACCTCTCCTCCTCATCACCCCTAAGACACTTATCCTTGCCATCAATAAAAACAAACAACCAATAATTCTGAGAGCCCATTATGTGCAATGTCTGATTTTTCCCACGAAAGATGGGGAAAAGTACTATCTAAAAACTTTTAAAAGAAGATCAAAATCATTCATCCTAAGTCTTTATCCATTTCCTTCCTTTTTTTTCTTTTTGCATGGGCAGGCACCAGGAATAAAACCTGGGTCTCCAGCATGGCAGACAAGAATTCAGTCTGCTGAGCCACCATGGCCTGCTCCTCCATTTCCTTCCTTTTAACCTGAAGCTCTCTTTATATCTCTGTCTTCCTTAACCACTCCTCCCTGAGGATGGCATGTCACCCTCACCCCCATCTTTCTAAGGACCAGTGCCAGAACTGGAAATTGCAATTTATCAACCACTCTGTTATATCCATTAACCTTACTACTCTTGTATTTTCAACAGTTTCTTCTCCAATGGTTCTGTCTTCTTTTCCCACAGACATTTTCAGACTCCTCTATTCTAAAATAAGCAACTTCTCTCAACCCTGCTAACCCATGGGATGTTTCATCTCCTCCTGTATGTTTTGACCATTCGCTCAAGCTCAACCCGTCCAAATTAAATTTACCATCTCTTCCACTGACCAAATTGATCCACATCAGGGTTTTGATCTAACTTTTCTGGTTTAATGTTAACTCCTATCTTCCCAGATACCGAGGCTTAAAACCTACAAGTCACTTTAGGGCCTCTGCACTTGCTTATCCAGTTATTTGGACCACTCTTCCCTAAATCTTTCATGTAGCTGGTTCTTTCTGATCAATGGGGTCTGATTTAGATTCCCTTTTCTTCAGAGATGCCTTGCCTGGCCACTTTATCTAAAGAACCTTCCTTCCAAGTCACTCTCGAGCTAAAACCCAGTTTCATTTTCTTCATAGAACTTTTCACTATTTGAAATCAATCTTATATTTTTGGACTTATTCTAATCTAAGCTTTATGAGCTGCTTAAATGCGGAGACCTTTGTCTGTCTAGTACAAAATAGGTTCTTAGCAAATATTTTTAAATGAATGACTTTCTTGGACTTTTATTCTCCATCTACACAACTACTGCTCTGGTTCAGCCCCATGGCCTGAACAAAAATACATATTTACAGGGAACAAAGCCTGACATCCATGATCTCTATCTCTTCCTCCTCAAGTTCATTTTACATCCTATCTGCTATATGATCCTTGTTCAAGATCAAAACCAAGTGGCTTATTTCTCCATCTCTTCTTGGATAAAGAGTGATTCATTCTTCTCTTACCAGACAAGGGTACTTGGTCCTATTCAGATCACTGCTAACACATGGCAGCAGGATTTTCCATTTCTCCATGTGTGAGTGCTATAATGAAATCCTCTTTCAGCAGAGTCGACTGAGGTTACGTAGGTGAGTCCTGGATGGCTGATGAGATTATCATGTTTTGATGATGGTCGAGAGCCATTACCACCATGGACGCATGCCATATCTACAAAATGAAAACCAGAAACTTTAAGACTCGAGAGAATTATTTGGGATTCACAGTCCTTTGCAGTCCTTTAAAGGCTACTTTTTTGGCCATTTCACATGTGAGTAGAAGTATAAGAGCCATGATATCTGCCGGTATTCTTGCAAGGGATGTGTGTAAGATATGGTGACCCCAAATCATTGTTGCCTGATATATTTATTAAAATTCTTGTCTGCAGGCAACCTAATTCTTTGCCAGGATTAAGTCCTAGTTTCTCAGTTACTATCTGAAGTGACTTTTTAAAGTGATAAAAAAAAAATGAATAAAATATATTAGCTATCTATTGTTCTGAGCCAGAACTAGACAGATGTGGGAAATTTCCAAATAGTGTATGAAAATTTCACTGTACAGAGAAATAATTTTCCTCTGTGTTTCTTCTTCTACTATAAAATTATTCAAAATATCATGCCTATAAAATTATTCAAAATTGAAAAAAAAGTGGCTGGTACAATTCATAGAGCTTACCCAGATTTTACCAGTTATACAAGCACCCATTTGTGGAAGAGATGCTTCCTAGCATGCATGCATGTAAAGATCTACACAGTCTTATAACATGTGTAGCTTTGAGCACCCACCACCATAATCAAGATATTCAACTGTACCATCACCATAAGATTCCTCTCTGATCCCTTCATAGCCATACCCATCTCCCTATCCAGACCTCTGACAACCACTATCTGTTCTCCAACTCTATCATTATGTTATTTCCTGAATGTTATATAAATGGGATCCTTCATTTTTATTGATGAGTAGTATTCCACAGTATGGATGTACTACAGTTTTTGAACTATTCATCCATTAACGGACATTTAGGTAATTTCCAGTTTGGGGTTATTACAAATAAAGCTGCTATGAACATTCATTTAAAGGTTCCTTTGTGAATATAAGCCTTAATTTTTTCTGGGATGAATTTCCAAGAGTGGAATTACTGGGATTCTACCATTTTAATCTTATCTTTCAAAAATTCCTGTTTCCTATATTCTAGTCAAACAGAATTTCTTGTGCTATTTCCTCTTCCTCTCTGGTTTCTAGACTTTTATGATAGTTTGCATTTAATTATTAAAACCTGCTTTGAATTACTTTTTGAAAGCAAATGGGGAAAGAAATTAATATAGACAGATAATAGAGATGAACAAATGAAGAGAAACCTAAAGAAATAAGAGATGATAGTTCCAGCAATCCTATCCCAATAAAATACGATCCTCCTTTCCTATGAACATGCATCTTTATGAGCTAAACTTCTCCTATGAAATCCATGTTCTGCCACAGTCTCATAGATGCATACTTGTCCTATAACCTCATTAAAATCTGTCCCTAGAGAAAGATTATTTCCTATTAATTTTATATCTGATCAGGCATTAAGCACAGTGTTTCTATTACAGCAGGAGTTCAAGTAATACAGGATCTTCACTGTTGAATGAATGGATGAATTAAATACCTCTGCCTTAAGAGGGCTCATGTTATAACCAGGAAAGCAGAATGTTATATTTATATAAAAAGGATAATTAATAATAGAAGTCTACACAGGCTAAGTGCCAAAGGGTAATATAAGCAATAAGTATTACGGAAGTATGACAACTGAGCAATTTCTTCTAGGGAAGTTATGGAATGCTACCTAAAGGAGATTAGGTTTGAAGAAAAACTTGAACAGATGAGTAGGACTCATAAAAGTACCAGAGGGAGTCCTTTCTTGGTGGTCATTATTTTAAAAACAACATATAGGTCAATCTCATTCTTTGAAGTTGCTGGATGGTATTCCGTAATATGGATGTGCCACAATTTTTAACTATTCCTCTCCTGATGGACATTTAGGTTTGCTCAGTTAGGATTACATTTGGATGCATGTTACAGAAAACCCAAATAAGAGTGTCATAAACACAAAATAGTTTCTTTCTCTCGTGTGAAAGAAGCCCAGAGATAAACAATTCAGGGTTAGTATGTGGATTCCATGGCATCAGACACTAAGCTCTAGTTTCAACTCCAACATCCTAGCACATGGCTTCTGTTTCCAAGGTTGCCTATTGAACCCCAGTCAAAACATCTTGTTAGAGGCAACAGGCAGGAAGGAGATAAAACAAAATGGTCCCTCTCCCAGCTGAGTCAACCACCTCTATGCAACCTTCCAGAAGTTTCATATAATACTTCCAGTTCTATCTCAGCAGCCAGAACTTAGCCTCATGGTCATGCCTAGCTGAAGGGAAGCTGAAAAATGTGGTCTTTTGCATGAGTGCATTGCTGTCCCAAATAAAATATAGATTTTGTAACTTAAAAGTAATGGCTATTGGATAGCAGCCAGCAGTGAGAAAGCACAAAGAAGATGAAAAAAGTCACTCCATATAGTTCTAGTCCCCAAAAGAGAAGAAAACTTGATCCCATTTCTGTAAGTTACAGATTACCCAACAATACAAACTCTATTCCTAACTTTTACAATATGTTATGATAATCATGCCTGTTTTCCTACATGAACAGAGTAACTGTCATCTTGTAAACTTGTGAGATTTTTATTTAAATACTGTTACTGCGCAAAGGCCATGGCCTCTTTTGCCCAAGCTGCTCAATAACCAATCCCTAGGACACTGGGGTTTCAAAGAGAGAGTTTATTACTAGGTATGCAGTAGGAGAGCAAATGGCCTAGCAGCCCAAAACCTGTCTCCCTAAACTGCAGTAATTCTGATAGTTTTTTAAGAGAAATGATGGGCAGGGTTTAGGATAATGAGCACAGTGGCCCCAGGTGGTGTAATTACAGGGGATCTAAATATTGAGCATGCGTAGATTGATTACATGCTTAGCCACAGAACCTATGTAAGCAAATAGCGGAGGGAGGTATAGATGACTTGCAGGTCAAAGTCTGAGCTACATGCATGTCAGACTGGCCCACCCTGGCTAGATCCAGTCTTGGCCATCAAGACAAACCTGGGCTTGAGGTGGGTCAGTTCCAGGCTGACCCAACACTGTTCATTAATAAATATTAGGGGCTATCTTCAGTTATCACAAGACTCTAAAGTTGAAAAACTGGATAACTGGGTATAAATGAAGTTTAGTCACAACGTTTTTACAATCACAGGGCAGAAGATAAGGGCTATACAATCAATCTCAGATCAAGGCAGCTGGATTACAATTTAGAAATTTGAGGAATTTCTCTCTGCCTACTCCATTATACCAGAAAGCGAAAAGGAATAGCTATATAATGATTCATTTATCGAAATATCCCTTAAACCCTGATTTCTCGGTTAAAATACCTGTTGTATTTTTTAATCCTCAAGCCAGTCCTTTCAAACACAGACTCCCTTGCAGAATTCTGCAAGTAAACAACCTTTCTTTTTTTAATGCTTCTTTGCCTATAAGCCTTCTTTTGACAGCAATAACAGCCGCAAGATTATTTTTAGTTTTTCACTATTACAAATCATTCTGCAGTTAATTTGTAAATGCCTTCATGTGCACATGATGATAATTTCTCAAACATAGATAGCTAGAAAAGGACTTGCTGAGACAAAAGATGTGCTTATTTTAAATATATTCTATTAAATTGCTGTGTAAGATCTGTACCACTTTATACCCCCACCATCTTTATATGAGGGTTCATGGTTTCCTATGCATCACCAACACATGAAGATTAGCAATCTTTTATTTCTTGCAAATCTGAAGGGCAAAAATTGCCTCATTTTTGTTTTAACTTGCATTTCCCTAATTACTATCTAGATTGAACGTCTTTATTATGTTTGTAATTTGAATTTATTATTCCTTGAAGTGTTGGTTCTTATCTTCTGCCTATTTGAATTGTCTTCTTACTGATTTATAAATGTTCTTTATATATTCCAGATATTAATCTTTTGTTATACAGGTTAATATAATTTTCTTTGAATTAATTACCTTTTTACTTTGTTTATGGTATCATTTGTTTTATAAAAGTTTTAAACTTTGATGTAGTCAAATTTATCAACCATTTTTACCATATGTTAAATTATCATATAAACTTAAGATTGCTTCTAGACTTTATTTTTCTGTTCTATAGATCCATCCATTCCTACACCAACACTACAAATTTTTAATTATCTAAGCTCTATAGTCTGTTTTGATATCTGGTAAATTGGGCTTCTCCATATAGTACTTTAAAAGAAAAATATTGTGGCTACTACTATAATTTTTCTCTTCAAGATGAATTTTTAAATCAATTTATTAAGTTCCATTTAAAAGTCTACTGGGATTTTTCATTGGGATTGCCTCAAATTTACAGATTTAGAGATTTCTTGTTCTTTTTAAGAACACTTAAAAAAATAATTTAAAATTTTTTTAAAAAGAACACTTGCATACGTTTCCAAAATTTACATATATTTACCAAGTACCTACCATGTGCTCAGTTGGGTGGGAAATTCAAATAATTTTAGAGTCCTTGGCCTCCAGAAATGTACAACCTGATAGGAGAAAGAAGAGATAAATAGTGTATTAAATGACAAATATCTACAGAACTAAATTTGTGACTCACTTTTGGTCATTATTGTATGTACCTTGAGGCTCACTTCAGCCTCTGGTGTTACTTTCTCTTTTTGCTTTTTTAAATTTGGGCTTTTTCTTTTTCTTGGTTTTTTTTTTTTCTTTTTCTGTTTAACACCTAGCAATGTGTTAAGTGTTTATACAAGGAATTCATTTATTTCTCACTATCATCCTAAATAAGAAGTTCTGTCATCACCTGCTTTTTTTTTCAGAGGAGGAAACTTAAGCTCGGAGAAGGTAGCTTTCCCAAGATATCACAGAGGAAGTAGGTGGAGGCCATGGAAATATGGAAACCACATTTCCATGAGTTTGCTCATCATATTGTCTCCTCCTCCTCTCCAAATTCCCTGTTTTAAATACCTGCATCTTTGTCAAACGCAAAAATCATTGCTGAAATAAGAATAGGAAATGAACAAATGACTACTATCCAGTTTGGTTCCTGTTTCATTCTCTCTACACATGCCCAGTGAATAATAACAGCGTTTGTGGGAGGTGAGGCAATGTTCACGGCCACCGTCTGGGTTGGACCTGTCAGAGTTCCTTCTTCCTTTCCCTTAAACTAAGACCAGGACCCACTACCTAAGTTCCAGACCCTGTGCAAAATGAAAATGTGGAGACCCTTGTTCAAAATTTTAAAGAATCACAAGAGACCAACAGCAGACCATTTAATGAATCCCAGAGCCTTCCAAGGATGAGAAACCCAAATGCACCGACCCTACATCCATGAAATATGCCGTGACTGAGAGTTTTATCTTTTTATTAACATCACTCTCTGGCTTTGCAGATTCACAGCCCTATTCTGACGAGGAAGGCTGCTCGGAAGTCTTCCTTCCCACTGACAGCGACTACGACTCCAGCGACGCCCTGAGTCCCCGTGACCTGGACCTGGTCTACCTGTCATCGCACGACATCGCCCAGCAGGCCCTGAGCGGCCTGAGCGGCAGCGCACCGGATGTCCTACAAGTGCACGACACGAAGTCCCCCACCGGGTCGGGCCAGAACCTTAAAAGCCGGCCTCCAGGGCCGGACTCAGACCATTCGTGCGCAGAGTTCCTCCACAGTTTGACCCTCACCGGCTTCCCTCCCAAGAACCACGCTAAGATGGCGCCGGCCGCACGGCCGCCCCTGGGCTTGCCGGGAAAGCGTAAGCAAGGCAAGCACCAGCACTACGGTGGTTTCAGCCGCCACCACCGCTGGCTGCGCATGCACAGTGAGACGCAGTCGCTGTCGCTGTCGCTCTCCGAGGGTGTCTACACGCAGCATCTGTCCCGGGCCTGCGGCCTGGAGCCCGGAGAGGCTGAGGGGCTAGGGCCAGTCCCCAACGGGCCCCGAGGCCTAACCCTAACCCACGCTGCAAGCCTCCCGGAGGAGCGGAAGAACAGCCCACAGGACCCGAGGCCTTCGGTGCGTCGCATCTACGTGGAGCCCTACCGCGAGGCCCTAGTGGGCCCGGACTCAAAGCCGTGGGCTAGCCTGAGCCCTCCCCCAGGAGATCGCTTGGGCCTGCCAAGCCCCACAGACCCGGAGATGACCCTGGAGGATCCTACCACCTCCCCCGTATCAGAAATACTCAGCAGCATGCTTTAGGGAGGCCTGCACCAGCTGTCTACCATTCTGCCCCAAGCCCCTGTGTCCTCCACCATCACACCCCAGCCTACTGCACCGTGTCCCCATCCCTTCCTAAATGATTTGAATGTTAAAAATCAGAAGGTTGCATTTAGCAGATTTAAGCCCATTTTTTCAGAACAGAGTGGGATGGATAGGAGGGTTGCCAATGTCACCCTCGATTTGGCCTGTAGTGGGCTTAGAGTCACCTCAACATGAGCCCTGGATACAGTGGTTCAAGAATACCTCCCTGTTGGTGGGACCTGTGGCTGAGGAAGATGGACACAAAGAGCCACGTTCAGTTCTGCAGTTGCCTCTGTAATCTGAGCCCAAGGTTTAGGGGTCCTTTGTGTAGTATTTGTGATTGATGGGGAGGATTTTTATAGATGACAAATATGAGTAGCATAGTTTGTTCCCCACCCCAAACCTTTGGAAGAGTTTGAAGGAAAGCCCAGGTTGTGTCTCTAGGCCATGGGGTCACATAGAGCTGTCCTGGGTCCACTGTCAGCTAAAACAGCTCATTCCGAAGTGCACAGTCTCAGCAGCTCATCAAATCCAGCTTGTCCATCAGTTCTGGTCTGATTAAGTAGCCTTTGGATAGGCATTTTCCTCACTTAGTGCCATGTGGAACCAACAGAAACAAAAGTAGAGGACCCTTCTAACTCTGTCCTTCAAAAATAGAACAGGGCAAGGAGAAGCCTTTACTGCCCACTCAGCTACCATTCAAGCATGAAACCTCAAGCATGAAAATGGGCCATAACTTGTTCCAGGGTTCAAGGAGATGGCTGTGTTAAGTGGAAGCCTAAATTACAGATGAGACCAAGGAAGGGAGAGAGAGGTAATCAGAATATTTCCTTTATCATCTTAAAATAGGCAAAATAAGTCCATGTGGTCTGTCTCTCTGAAAAATAGTGGATCAGCTCCAGATTATCAGGTGATTTCAGGTATATTATCATTGAACAAGAAAGTGTCCTTTAGATATGGCCAGGCAGTGATGGGCTTCTCCTGGCCACAAGGCATGTACACTCACCCTATGTGACAGGACAGATTATCCATGGCTTGGGTTGCTGCCTTCCCCTTTTGAACCCAACCCTCTCAACAGAGTCAGTTTTGCTCATTGGCCTCAGGGGGAATCTTTCCGCAGAAGTCCCTGCCCATGAATTTCCAAAGATGTACTCAAAAACGTCTGAAAATCCTGCTTTGATACCGTTGCCTTCCACCTGCATGTCTCACAAACAAGAAACCCAAGTCAAAGACAAAGCATTCTGATATTCAGGAAAGTTCTGAGCCTTCTCTCATCTCTTGAAGTAAGACTCAATCACCTAACAGACATTCTAAATGGTCCTTTTCTGCTTCACATGCATTTCAGTTAAATATTGCTCTTTCTGGCTCTACCCCATTCTCATGGTTTTACCGTTACTTCTCATAAGGATTCATGCAAAGCTTCCCGCTCACAATGTTATTCTTTCATTTTCAAAGCATTTGATTTAAAAACAAATAATTACCCTAATGGAAAGGTGCAGATTTGGTTCAGGGCCTACGGTCACTAGAAAACTAAAGCCTGGAATTCAGTCTTTTTTTTTTTTTTAAGAGGTTTTATACTCAATGAACCCCCAAAGAATCTTGATCAGAATCACTGCAGTTCCTTTTCTGTGCCTGTGAGGATTTTAAAATGCAGTTTTCTTCTGTTCTGAAGAATTCCTGTGGATGGATGGGGTGAGTGTTAGAACTAGAAAGGACCCTAAATTTAGTTCAAATTCTTAGGTTTACAGATGAGGCAGTTAAAGCCCAAAGAGGTCACAAAGTTAGTTAGTCTCAGAGTTAGGATCGAACTCAGAACCATTCCCTTTACAGCAGGTTATCCAGTTAGAAATTGGAACATACCTAGTCAACTCTTGATTGTCTACAAGCTACTTACCTACTTTGTAGATCATCTGTCGACTTTTAATTCTAAATTCAACTCCCCCACTCAATCCTTTCTAACAAATTTCCAGTATCACAGAGAATGCAATTTTGTATTGCCTGGGAATCAAACTTCATGTAATAGACACCTAAGCTAAATTAATTAATTAAAAAATCAAATTTTGGAAAAGTGTTATTTTAAATTACATACCTTATGATTCCCGTTTAATAACAGACGTGACTGAAAGTCACCTGCACTCTATTTATTTCTAATTATAAGGCAGGGCAGGCCATGGTGACTCAGCAGGCAGAGTTCTCACCTGCCATGCCAGAGACCCAGGTTCAATTCGTGGTGCCTGCCCATGTAAAAAAAAAAAAAAAAAAAAAAAACATAATTATAAGATAGATTATTTATGTTGAGTCAGTTTGTGAGACAAGATCCTAAACCTATCAAGAACTAAGAAGTCAAGGAATTCTATGATCCTGATTCTCTCATGACACAGGAGGAAGTTCGTGACTGAATTATCTGGGAGATATTTCACAGGAGTAAAGACAGAGTCTGGCCCAACCTACCCCCTACCCCCTCAGCCCATCATTTGGTCAGCAAGTTCTAGCATAAGGACCAAATAATGAACTATGATGCAAAATTGCATTAATTTCAATCCCATAAATTTATACTGGGGACACAAGATTACTTTCTCAACTTCTGTGAGGAAAATGAGTATGACCATGAAATGAATAATGCACATTAGATTGCAAGGATGAACTTAATCCTCTTAGAATGTCATTTCCCAGCAATATTCCTATATAAAAGTGAATAGATTATATCCAAAATAATTAGCTGTTTGTGCAAGTAGGTTTCCTCTCAGCCTCCACTTTCCAATATGTTGTGAGCTTGGTTTAAAATAATATATTCCTGTGAAAAGTAATGGTGTTCTCTAATGCAAGTCCTTTATTCACTTGGCTAATCTTCTAATTATAGAGACTTTGTAATATCTGAGGGGTTTTGTTTGTGTGTTTGTTTTGTTTTGTCTTGTTTTATTTTGTTGTTTTTGTTGGGGTTGGGTTGGGTTTGGATATGATGGACTTTTGTTTTTTATTCTTTTTTTAATCCAATCTGGGACTCTTTAGAGGAAGATTTCCTGTCCCCAGTCTTCTTTTCCAGGGTTTTTCTAAAATGCTTGACTCTTACCTTTATTAACCAGCTCTCATGATTTGTGAAAACCCTCAAAACTCATTGACTGAGGCTCCCTATATGTCTAGCTCTATTCTAAGTCCCACAGAGAAGAAAAGAAATCAAGCTTGAAACACACTCCCAGGTCCCAAAGAACTCACAATCTGATCTAAGAATGTGGCCCTCATCACCACACATCTTCTCACCAATGTGTTAGAAGAGGCAGGGGCCTGTCTCCTCAGCCAGGCAGACCTGGTGCATGTTAGCCTAAATATCTTTGATTTCACTGTTTACGTCTATTCATAAGGGAGGACAGCCTGAAAAAACACAAGTCACCAGTGTATACGCTTGACAACCATTTGCAAGGCTATCACATCCTCTTAGTTGGTGAGGGTACCTGGGAGATAGAAATTAAAAGCACTCGCTCCAGGAGATGAGTACTTTAAGAAGTGGGTTCTTAAAGATGAGACCCATTCCGTTTTAAGAACATTCGCTAATGCTTTCAGCAATAATTTCACTGGAGAAAATGATTCTACTTAGATTGAAATTCGAAGCCAGTTAGTAATAATATTCCAACAATCCCCTTTCCTGAAGGATCCCAAAACACTTTATGAAGAGTAATGACTGAAGCCTTGTTATACTCCCCCAAAGAGACCTTGTCCCAGAGCCACCTGGCAAACATCTACCCTATGCTAGCCAGGGGATCATGCCAGACAAGTGAGAAAGAGCACTGGCCTCTCATTCATTGTTATCCTGCAGAACGAACATACACACCCTCCTGAGTGTTGAGCTCTTCCCTTGAAGACAACTCTATTGACAAGGAAGCATAGCAGAAAAATCCCAACTCCTTGCCCTCTTCTTGTTCTTCACCCTCCTCCCAAAATACACTGTCTTTCTCTTGGAGAATGATCAAGTCAAGCTGTTAAGGGGTCTGCAATGCATTTAAGTTCCCTAATTATATCAACAGCACACGGAATTCACTGGGTTCTTAAAAATGACACTTGCAGGAAAGATGATGCTATTTTTCTACAGTTCTCTCAACTTTGTACCTAGCAGCTCTACAGCAGAGAGTATGCATCTCCTATTTGGTATATCTGTTTATTAGACTATAGCATACCAACTAGAGAAGACAGTTATAGATTAACAAGAGAACCCTCTCAGAGAATTGAAAGTGCTACATTGTCACTTTCTTTATAAAAAGTCTAAATATTTTCCCTGATAAGTCAGTGTAGCAAGTCTGGACTGTATTTTTCCAGATCATATCTTTAAGGAATTTTTTTAAGAAACTGTTTGGAAGACAATGGTACCTCCTCACAGGTAGTAGGGTGAACAAGGAAAAAACTTGTTCCTTTGCCGATCACCTCTCATAAGATGTTCAAACACATGGCTTATGACTGTTAAGCTAAACTTCAATGCAGCCTTACGAACAACAAGGGTAGTGTATTTGAAACTATGTTGTACAGCTTGGAAACTTATTCTAAGATCTTAATTCAAAGTTTTTCTGAGGTGTTGAACTTTGCCATTAGCAAAAAGTATTTTTAGAAAAATCCATTGACTGTTTATGAAGCACTGATTTTGCCATATTTTGGGTCTCCAGTTTTTCCACCACAGCTGCACATAGCAGTTATATTTGTTTTTTCAATTATTTCTACTATTTCCATTAATAATGAATTTATAAGAAGGTTATTCAACAGGACAGTTTTATTTTTTTAACAATCAGGTGAACTGTGAAAATTTACTTTTTTTTGTTTTTTTTAGTATCTATTCCTGGGTCTTTCCCCTCCAAATATATACATTTTTTAATTTTAAAATAAGCCAATGTTTAATCTAATGGCAAATGTTATGAAGCTATCAGTTAATGCTTTCTGCTCCTCTTCTTTCAGTCCATGACATGAAACTCTAAATACAGTTTCACAGCAACCACCATCAAGTATATGATTTATAAAAACCAAGTCTGGCAAATCGTTGTGTTAAGTCACTCCGAGTTACTGTGTTTCCTCTTGCCCTGTGACAAAACCAGATGTTTGGGGATATCCCACGTATGTCATAAGCATCAGTTTAATGTTTATGATGGAAAAAGAATTAAAGCGTGTGTGTGTGTGTGCATGCGTGTGTGTGCAGTTGAGAGGGGATGTCTCATAGAAAAGTTAACTTAAGTGACATTCTTTTAGGCAGTGTTGAATTGCTTCCTGCCTAATGTGTAAATAGTAATTTGGGTGATTATTGGTTGTTATTTGGTCAGAATGTATTGTATTTTGTTGCTGTGTATGCAACTGAGTGTATGTTAAAGTTTAGACTTTGGTACGTTATCTGCACAATTTTGTGTGCTTTAAACCTCTGTACATATATAGATGAATTATGTATGGTGTGTTAAACATGATCTCCAATCTTGAAATAATATTTTGTAGTATGTAACTTTGCAAACTCTTTGAACATTTTAAATGGATATGTAAATGGCCAGTACCCTCATAAAAACAGTGCTGGTAAAATGCATGCCTCTTCAACCTACCGATTTATAAGAAGAGGTCAGGGATTAACAAGAATTAAGATAATTTTTCTAATGGCAAGTATTTTTGATAATTTCCCACCTTCTTAACTGTATTTGCAAGAAAAATTGTCAACAGAAGAAATCTTAGCTATCAGAGGGAATGACTTTGTTTCATAAGTGTTAAATAATATTAATATACTTTATATTGAACCTGCTATTGTTGAAATCTAATTAAAGGGTAAAGTCATCAAAAATATTTTTGATTATCCATAGGAATTTTTGCTATTTAAAAGAGCAGTTTCCAAGCCCTTTGTCTACAGTGTGAGGAAATGTCAATTAAATAATAAACTAATAGAATTCTCAGTACTTAACTTACCTGATGTTTTTTTCTTTTCTCAGCTAAGACAAAAAAAATTTCAGCCTGAACTTTTAAAATCTTCTCACTGAAACTTTGGAAAAGTTATTATTTGGGGCATTGTTTTGACAATTATCAATAGTCTCACCAGTTGGTTCTTGACTGACCAATCGCAGTTGGGTAATTTCTCTCCGTAATCGGTTACTGCCAAGTATTAAAATTACAGAGTAGGTTGCCATGGCAAACACTCTCACCAAGTTGCACCCAGGAGCTTGGCGGTCTTAACCCAGCTCCTCCCTCCACTGCGTGCACGTTTAAATGTCTTCAGTGCATTTCTGCATGCGCTTCCTCTTCTCCGCACCTATTAAGCTCCTCCCTTACCCCCATTCCCTGTGGCGGAGATTTGCGTTTTCTTCTGTGTTTGAAAACACTACAAAGTGATTACTTCACTCCCAGGAACCTTCACAGAGGTTATTCTGAGTTCCCAAGGATAGGAAATGTGCTGCTTTGAATCTTGTCTTATGCTGTTTTACAGAATTCTTTTAAACACACACACACACACAAATTCAGCTCTTCTATTGGCATGTTTGTGATCGGCTTTCTTGACAGCCTTAGAGGGCTGTTTTGTTGTCCTGGACAAATGTGCTGTTTTGCCTATGTAAATTGTCATCTCTCTAAGCAAACCACTACTTTCTTTTCCTAATTTTGTCTTTAAATAAAAGTTTATCTTCTTTTTCAAACCAAACAGATGACGTTGCTCTTTAATGTCCCCTTTCCTCTATGAACACAACTGCGGGGATACTGGAGGAGGGACAGCATGGGTATAGGGACAGTAAGGGCGAGGGGTAGTCTTTCAAATTTAAGCTGCTAACTAAGACGTATGCCTTGATGGAATGCTTAGCTCTTGCAATAAGGTATGCCAAGCAACGTCCAGTTGTTCCATCTACCAAAAACAAGTGTATCTTCTTATCCCTAATAGAAAAAAAAATCATATTAGGGAATTAGAAGGCTTCAAACCAAGAGTTTCTTGTCAATTTAGAGTTGCTATCAAGGAAGGGAAAAAATAAAATAAAAACCTTATAAGAAAACTCTCTTGCCCAGTATTATCTGTCAAGTAAGTTAGATTATTGCAATGACTTCTCAACTATGACAATGCATTTCCTCTTTAGGTAGCCTATGACATTCTCACCTTTGCATAGTGTGCCTGGTAGTAGCCTGGCCTATCAATCAAAGCATGAGTTATTTTGCCACAGAAAGGAACAGGTGTTAGATATTAACTAGAGGAAGCTAAGCACCAAGTGTATACCAGACTAGATGCACTTCTCTGAGCAAGAAGCAACAGTCTATTTTGCTGGATATTTTCTGCCCAGCACATTTCACAGCTCCTGGCGCAACTACCTGTTGAATGAGTGGTAAACTGATAACCACCAGAAGTTGCAGAAAGAGCAATTAAAATCATATTAACTCCCATAAATTTCGTCAATAAAGAAAGGACTCAAAGTTCTTTCTTAATACCTTCACCTTGGGCTGTCTAAATGGCTCAGCTGAAGCTCCGTTTGCCTCCTTATCCTCTTAGGGTGCCTTGAAAGTATTTCTTTGAGCTTTCTTGAATAACTCCACCACCCCCACCCCTACACACACACACACACACACACACACACACACACACACACACACACACACACACACACGCCCCACTGCTAAAGAGCTTTAATTGGGGTCAACTGCCCCCACCCCACCCCCCAAAAAGGAAGCAATGGGCTGGGGAGAAACCTGCTCCTACTTACGGTGCAGATTGCACTTCCTGACACAAACAATTATCTGAGTCTCACACTATCTTACCCAGTGATCAGGCACCCAGGGATCAGCAGATCATGTCTGGAGCACACCACCTATCCCAGCTGTGCCCTCTGAACACACACAGTGCCTGCCAAAGTCTTGTCCCAATGCCCAAGTAGGACCCTTTTGCACGTACTATTTTCTTTACTAAGCTTTTAATAATTGCTTATAAAACACTTTCATAAACATCATCCTATTTACGTCTGATAAGCAGCCCTGTGAGATGATCAAGAAAAGGATTTTTCCTGTTCATTTTACAAATAAGGAAAGTAAAAATGAGGGCCCAGCACTCCTGACTCTTTCCAGTGTGCCACATGCCTTTGAATTAGGTCCTGCAAGGAAAAACAATGCCCAAAATGGCCAATGGGAGTTTCGTCTCTGGAACACTCTGTGCAAACAGACATGCAAGGAACATATATGCATACACAGATAATGACACCTCCCCCCCCGAAACAAAGGCAAACAAGACAACAAAGAGACACACCCTCTCTGGCATGACCTGCCCTCTAGCTTAGGGTCTGACCCTCTGACCTTACAGATGAGGGCATCTATAAAATACACAAGCTCTTTCTCAGCTTTGAAATTCCATGACTCTAAAATTCTGGCTTTGATTACCTATCAATGATGAGTAAGGATTCTCAGAACGTTTTTATTTTGTTTTGTACTGTTATCACTTTTACTGGAGAGGGTAGGATGTGGGAAGCAGGGAGGAGACGATGTTACCTCTATTGCAGCTGAAGGAGAGTAGAGAAAAAGTAACTGGGACGTGCATGTTCAGCATCTCTTCCCAGGGATCGCCCCCCTCAAAACAAACAAACAGAAAGTCCTCCTTCTGGGAAGATTTGAATCAGTCTTCTTGCATTTGCCTCACCCTGACCCCCATCTCTCTTAGAAAACAGTGACACCTATCTCAGCTCCCCCACCCTTGACTGTCTAGGCCACCATGGAATCACAGTGGTTGGGGTCAAGAATATCCATTAGACCTTCCCTGGCATCCTAATTTGGCACCAGCACTACCCATCAGCTGTTCTCTTAGATCCTACCTGATCATTGCCCTAAGCTCCCTTCTATGGAGTGTCCCAAGAGGGCCAAAGCACTGCACAACTCCAGGGGGCACTATTATTAAGTATGGAATGTGCTCCACTGCCCATTTCCCAGAACCCAGTCCTGAAACAAGATAACAAGCCTGCAATGGCCATCTCCTTTGGGGTAGAAGGGAAAAGGAGAGATTGGAATGGGATAGAGCATGGAGACCCCATGTTTAGGATGCTTATCGTACCACTCTGGGGCCTGCTTTGAGGTACGATGTTAGACACACGAACTCCTCCAAGTTTGGGGCCATTTGAGCACCAGCTTGGACCTTTTTGAACCATTTTGGCTTGGCTAGAGCCAAGTACCAGGCATTGTTCTCCCTCGGCCCTTAGTGAAGTCTGTGAAGTCGAGGCAGCATCACTCTCTGACAAACATTCAGTATATTTCCGCAGGTCCCAGGAGGCCTGATATTGAAATGTTTTCCTCCCCATCGTTATATTTTCCTTGGTTGAAAAAGTTTTGTTTTGGAAGTTGCTACCCTGTCGAGGTAATGAGTCAGTTTGGGAGGCCGGTGCAGAGGGGAAAATGCACATCACTGGCAGAAACCAGAAGGATGGGGGTGAGAGGAGATGGGAGATTCCGGGTGGGAGAGAGAAGTCCACACCCGCTGCCCCCTTCGTGCCCTTCAGGAAGAACACAGCCCAGCCTTACCAGCTGGGGGCTGTGCGCTGGGATGAGAGGAGCGGGCCAGCTGCTGCCTTAGAACCTCTTCCCGGAAAGGACAGGTAGGTAGGAAAAGAGCTAACATGTATTGGTTCCCTTTTAATTGCCCTTAAATCTTCTACTCTCTCTATTTTCTATCATCCTCATTTTACAGATTGAGAAACTGAGGCTCACAAGAAAGGAAATCACACACCTACCATCACCCAGCCAGCAAGTGGCAGAGCTGGAATTGGAACTCAGGTTCAATATAGGGCTCCAATGACTATTATATATACCATGTGGTGTTATAAGACTCATTTCTACACAGAGAAACAGACCCAAGGACTCGGAGGAAAGATAAGATCCGGTTGGAGAAACAACTGAACTTCTCATTCTGGGTAAGGGAGTATTGCTGGCAGAGGGAGGGGAGATGGTTCATGGACTTAGGCCATCCTTCCCTTTCCCTTTCATCCTCTCCCTGACTCAATTCTTCCACCCCATGCATTTCCTTCATGTGGAGAGAAAAGATACAAAGGCACACACATAGACACACAAACTATACACAGACCACCGCCTCCCACACAACACAAACACACACGTCCACACAGGCACACAAGCACAGAAGCACACACATCTGGTGGTAAATGTCAGGACTCAAGGGTTGGCCTTGTGCCAGCTCTGAGCCCGGAGTAGCCCACTGAGGAGCCCTGGTCTGCTTCACTTTGGGAGGTCAAATCAATGAAAGAGCCCTGGTAGTTTAAAAGAGAGAAAGGGAGAAAGAAAGAACACCAGCACCTCTCATGATGGGAGGTCAGAGCAAATGAAACCCAGGAGGAGGGGGTGGTAGTGGCATGGGGGTTGGGGTGAGAGCTTGGGGGTGGGGAGCCTGGAGCTGGCAGCTGAATTCCTACCCTGGCCCCACTCCAAAAGATTAAAATAGAGCTCTTAGAGTGTCCCCTCCACAGACCAGCCTGCCAGGGGCCAGACAATACATGGGTTTGTGCTCCGGCACAGGCCTCCAGAGAGGTGATGTTTTTACCCGGACAGCTACAGGCACAGAGGCAGGTCTAAGCAATTCCAAGTCTCCTTTGGCCCACAGTTCCAGAACAGCCACAGTAGAGGGAGAGCTGTCGGCTGCTAGGACGCACAGAGATCTGTTCTTTTCTCTTCTCACCCCCGGGCAGGCTGCTGGACTCCCACTTCTTCATTCTATCTAACCCAAAACACCCAACTGGCAAGACTATGTCGAATGAAGTCTTAGCGAATTCCTTATACTTTAATTGGGGGTGGGGTTCAGCTGCTGTAAACAGGCAGCTCTACTAATGAGGGATGGGCAGGGTGTCTCTCAGGATTATCTGAAATATTCAGAAAAATACAAACACCTCTTTTTCTCTACCCATGGAATACAGTTTCCCCAGAAGGAAGCCCTACTGGCCACTTGAGGTCACATCTGCTTCCTTGGAATTCTCGAGGATTTCAGGCAACTGGACTCAAGTCCAACATCTGAGAACACTTGCTAATACAGAATAATGAAGACAAGAATGTGCCGGTTAAGCACGCAAGTTCTAGAGTGTGCCAGGCATGGGTTCTAATCCTAACTCTGCCACTTGATAATTTCTGAATGTAAGGTCGCTACTTAACCTCTCTGGGATTCAGGTTCTTTATTGATAATAGCACCTACCTTATGGTCGTAAGGATTAAATGAGAAAAATGCATAGAAAGTGCTCAAATCAATGCTTGTCATGTATCTACTCAAATGTTAGCTCTTGCCAGTTTCCCCAAAAATACAGTGCCATTATACTTAATCTTTTAAACTAAAACACTTTGATAGTGAGAGAGCGCACTAACTAAAAAGGACCCCGGAACACTGGCATACCAGGGACAGACCCAGGAAAACTGAGATATAAGATCCCTCTTTCTCTAACCTTCTTAAGAGTCCCCTTCTAACATTCCATCAAAGTAATCCCTTTAAAAATGACTCTATGAAATAAAGCCCTTGGAAGTCACAGCCCTCTATGGTACACCATTGATATCCATATATGAAATTTTAATTTAACATGTAACTTTTATATATTTTTAAATCACAAGGTTGGAGGTAAGTGGTAAGAGGTGAGTCATAAATCAAATTATTGGTTAAGAACTGAAAATTGAGAAAATTCTGCCCATCACCTTAATTTTTTATTTTCTGTTAATTAGAAAAAAAAGTGGCTATTATTCAGTTTTAATGGAAAAAATCCTCCTTCCAACTCACAAGAACATCAATATTCCACAAAAGCAGAGTATGCAAAGGGCTGCCTTAAAGAATCAAGAATAACCCCCAAGGAGGTGAGGGATAGAGGGATTGTCAAGACATATTTTCTTTAAGCAGTTTTAGCCATCTGGGGATGTATGATGACCCAGGGTGCCCAGTACTGAAGACACAAAACTTTCAGTTTTCAAACCAGGACAGTCCCAGGCACACTGAAGAAGTTGGTTGCCTTAACGGAGGAAGAAAACCTTGAGAATCATTCAGGGACTTCTCAGCCTAGGACTGCAACCAGCAGCCTCAGTCTATCAGAAATAACCCTTCAATCCATCATTAAAACTAGACAGCTCTCCAAAGGTAATGATAGGCAGCCAATTGACACTCAGGTCCCCAAATGCAGAAAATGCTTGAGCAGCCTCCTTGTGTTTCTGTTTTGAAGTACACCCTTGATTCTAAGCCTCAGGGGTCTTCCACTCAACTCAGTCAGCCCCTCTCTAGTCTGTCTGCACCACTGGAATTTGGCCTCCTGGTTTTCTGGAAAACCCTTTCAGCAAAGGATCCTTGTAGCTTGTTTCTGACTTTATGTTTTGGTTGGTTGGTTGGTTGGTTGGTTGGTTGGTTGGTTGTCTGGTTGGTTGATTGGTTGGTTGGCTGGTTGGTTGGTTGGTTGGTTGGTTGGTTGGTTGGTTGGTTGGTTGTCTGGTTGGTTGGTTGGTTGGTTGGTTGGTTGTCTGGTTGGTTTGTTGGTTGTCTGGTTGGTTTGTTGGTTGGTTGGTAGGCTGGTTGGTTGGTTGGTTGTCTGGTTGGTTTGTTGGTTGTCTGGTGGGTTTGTTGGTTGGTTGGTTGGCTGGTTGGCTGGTTGGTTGGTTAGTTGTCTGGTTGGTTGGTTGGTTGGCTGGTTGGTTGGTTGGGTGCTTTGAGAAGACAAGTATCATCATCTGGAGTGTTTTGCTTGCATTAAATAAATAAACAAATAATACTTGTGGAAGCCTTTATAGCTTACAACATGATCTGTCTTTCTTAGGTCTCACAATCTATATGGAAAGCTTTGCAGTGGTGCCCATTTTTCTATGAAGAGATCAATTCAAATAGCCAATAGGTGGAGGAACCAGAAAATTCAGACCCAGCTCTTCTGGCACTAAGTTCTATGCTCTCTCTTCTATGCCACACCTCAGTATTGAAACCCCTTCATTTCTTTTACCATGGGGTGATAATTAGATTTGGTTGGTCCTTGGATTTCAACTGAGTCCTTTAAAACACAGACACACACACATATATACATGCACACTCACCAACACATAGACCAACTTCAAAACTAAGTCCAGATTAATTAACCCACCACTCACTCCCACCCAAAAATGGAGCAGATACATCTTCCAGGATTTTACTTCAGCTAGATTGTCACTCTGGGAAGTTGGCCACTGCATGAATAAATAAAATAAATAATGGCTTACAGAGAGAGTTGGTTTAAGGGAGAGAAGACAGTACATTGTTTATTGTACCATAAACTATCTTTAAAAATGTAAAACATGCTACCAAGTGAAGCCAAAATCCCATTTTGGATAATCTATCTCACAAAAAATAAAAGCATTGATATATACAGATATAGGTACAAGATGCTTACTGAAGCATTGTGGGTTATGGCAAAATTAACTGGAAGCAACCTAAATGGCCACAAATATGCTGCATCTATAGTTCTGTACAGAAAATGAGTAAGAGCCATTTGTATTACCTGGAAAGATATCCATGATGTGTTGGGAAGGAAAAAGAGGAAGGAGAGAGAGAGGAAGAAATGTATTTTAGGATCCAGCCTGCTATAAACAAATTTTTAAAAATATTATTATATGTATATGTGTGCTGTATATATACCAAAGACATAAATATGGAAAGAAACACAAACTGTTAATTTCAGAGAGTTTGGAGTAAGAGAGTAGTCCAAAATTAACATTTTTTTACAGACTTTTGAATTATTCGACTTAATAAAAAGGGCACAAATTACTTCTGTAATTTAAACAAATGATAAAGTAGATCAAGATAAAAATAACCTAAGCCCAGAATTTAGTCAAGCCTGACTGGAGTAAAGAAACCTCAGGACCCTCCCCTTATGGCTTTGAGGTAGCCCAAAGGAGCTATCTTAATTGGCCCCAGAACTGAGACGTGTGGGACTCCTCCCTCTTTACTCTCTACACAGCTTTACCACCCCTGCTGGATGTTAAGGCTTTGGCTGTAGCCTGTCCTCCAGATCTCCCTCCACCTACATCCAAAATAAGATTTTGGTCCCCCCTGAAAAGGCCAAGAATAAATCCTCTCCACCTCAATTATTCTGCCAATACATCATCGTCCCCACTCTTTTCTCACTAACCTCCAGATGTCAGACTCTGGATATGGGTGACTGTGGGAGGCAACAGAATCTCCCCCCTTCTCAAGGTCTTTACCAGGAGAGAAAGCGCATCTGTTAAGGATGGCTTGGATTTAAGTGCAGTTAGACCAAGTTAGTTATGGGTGGTTTGCCATTTTTGGAGTGCTGATTGCATGCAGAGCCCAGTGAGGGGGAGGGACAGAAAATCAGATGATAGGGGGATCTGGTGGAAGAGCAAGCATCCATAAATGAAATGGTTTGTTAGCCTGAAAAAGTAATATTTAATCAATGACTTGAACGTACAAACAGATTAGATTTTTGGAGAGGTGGCTTATGCTAGATGACAGACTCATGATTCAGCACAATCTTGACCAACAGGTGTCACTTTAATAGGAATTAAAGAACAGCTCCCTAGTTAGATTTAAACATCCAAGAGCAGATGACAGAAACTTAGTTGGACAAAATATAAAAAAGGGTTCATCTAGGCATTTTAGTTAACAACAAGCTTGAATTAAGCCACAGTATAGAAAGCTGTTCAAAAAGACAAAGAAGACCAAAAAACTAATACAGTCACCAGCTATTTTAGTGGAATGGACCTTTCTATTCATACGTTCACTTCTTCAATAAAAAACATTAATTGAATACCTACTATGTCCCAAGCACTGTGCTAAGCATAGGCTAATGAACTCTAACAATTACAAAGCATTCTTTATTAGTATTTTGAGTACTATGCTCAGTAGTAGGGTTCAATCCAAGGTACTATGTTTTAGCTTCACTGGCATACTATACTAGAATAGTGGGATGGCAAGGGGGGGATATGAACCAACTCAGAAGTCATGCAGGGAATAGTCAAAGAAGCTGAGGATATTTAGCCTGAGGTATTAAGATATGATAGCTGCTGTCAAACATCTGAAGGCCTACTATGATGGTCAAAGAGACTTGTTTCATGTAGCACCATTTGGGAGAACTATGACTTTGATGGTTTTAAAGTACATCTGCAAATTCTTTAATACTGCTCCCCTCAAAATGTAGAACCTGATTTCCCTCCCCTTGAATGTGGGCTGGACTTAGTGACTCAATTCTAATGAATAGAATGTCCCAGAAGGAACAGTTTGTGACTTCCAAAACTGAGTCCCAAAAAGGCGTTGTAGATTCCTTCTTGCTCTGGGGGAAGCCATTTTCCATGTCATGAGGATTCTCAAGCAGCCCTGTGAAGAGGTTCACCTACTAAGGAACTGGGGCCTCCCCCCACAGCCAGCAAAGAACTAAGGCCTTCTGCCAACAACCTGTGAGTGAACCCTCTTGAAAGCAGATCCTTCAACCCCCAGAGTGACATCATGACTGAAACTTCATAAGCCAGAGTCACCCCGTAAGCTACTGCTGAATTCCTGACCTTCAGAAACTGTATAAAATTTTTAAAGTTTGTTATTTCTAAGTTGCTAAATTTTGGAGTATTTTGTTATGCAGCAACAGACAACTAATACAATGATCAAAAGATAGACCTGTCAAGGAGACCAATTTAACCTTAACCCCACAATACATTCACATAATCAGAGCTGCCTAAACCAGTGAGTTCCCTGTGTTCAAACAGAAGCAGGCTCACCATCTCTCGGGCATGCTGTAAGGGTGATGTCTACATTAGGTGCCTAGGGATGAACTCAGAATCCACATTCTTTGGTTTTCAGCTTCATCCTTCACCAGTCAACCAGCCATCATTGATTTCCTAACCTTCAGTCCTCTCTGTCTAGTTAAGAAAGTAAGGTCATCTTGATACTAAAGCAAAGCAACCCTGATGTTATGTTCTTATAAGTCTTATTTGGGTCTAGATTGGCTTGGCTCCACTAGGGAGAAGGTAGTGTTTTGTTTTTCCAGTGCCATCACTGCCATGATTTAGAAAACTGCTAAATGAGAATTGGATCTAAGATTCACTGGTCCTGGATTGCACCAAGAATACAGTGATCTCTTCAAAGCCAAAGTTGCAGCAGTCAACATTCTCCCTGCTGCTGTTGATAATTTGTACCATATTGACTAGGGCACTTAGCATTTGCAAATAGGATTCCACAGCAGTTGGGTGTCAGATTCATGAAATAGCTCTTCATCAACCTGGAGACTGGAACCCCACCCTCTTGGTCCATCCTTTTGCCACTAGAACCTTGAGCAACCTGGGCTGTCCTTAGCACCCACATACCCAGTTTATTTGTGCTCCTGCTAAGAGTCTAAACCTCAGCCTCATCATGCATATAGTTTCTTGGGGGAGGGAAAGGAAAAGGGAACCAAAGGAACCGGGTAATCCTAGAGAACAAAACCAAGGCAGGTGAAACATGCTCAGGACCTGAAGGATCCAATTAAGCCCAGTTCTCCAGGATCCAGAGTTTTCCTACCAAATTCCTGAGGAAACCAAACTGAATAATGTGTAGCTTATTCAGAAACACACATCCCCGTGTTGTTGGCCAGGGCAGGGGCAATGTGGTGGGGGCTTAGGCGAGGGGTGCAGGTGCACAGAAATGAAAACAACAGACTAAAACAACAAGCTCCCAGTCTATAAAGAACAGACCTGTGTTTTGCTGGATTCTTCGATCAGAGTGTGCATGCATATATATGTTGATTCTTGTGTGCATGTGCAGCTGGAGCTGGGAGTAGGGGGATAGCGCTGCACTCCTCACTCCAGGGAAGGGGCAAGAACAATATCCACATATTTTAAATGGTCATCACAAAGAAAACCATCAGAGGTTTTCTAACATGCATTTGGCACTGCCTTCTGCCAGCTCCTCCAATAACTCTTGAATCTCCCCACTCCTCATTTCATAAACATTTTATTAGATGTTTGCTGCGCAAGGACCTTGATTGTAACGGTTCACCTCTCGTCCTGGAGCGACTTCATGATTCCAGCCATAGAGCCCTCCCTTATTCCCCCGACCTAACATGTTTTATATACATTTTTAAGTGGGAATATTTTTGCCCATTTGTGAAGAGAAGAGAGTGTTTTTATACCATTGAGTCAGCTTAAGTTCAGGGATGGGAAGCAGGAGTAGTGTTGAATGCTAACATGTGGGCTGGGGGCACATTGGTTTGGCATGGGGAGAGATTTGGGCAAGAGAGTGGGAGGAAGACAAACCTGGTAAAAGGAAAATTTTGCACTGTCTTGCTTTGGATCTGTTCCACACTTTCCCATAGAAAACCTGTTTAACTTGCTTTAAAAAAAAAAAAACTGTGGCAATTGGAAGTTATGAGTAAGGGGTTGTGTTGCTTTTCTGTTCAAACTCTACTCCAACAGGACTGAACAATTCAATCTCTCTTTCCCTAGTTACCTGTGGCATGTGGGGTCTGCTCAGCTTGAATAAATGGCTGTTTATGGATGATAGCGTCTGGTATCCCCCGATGAGGTCACCTTGTTATGTTAAATATTTCTACCTCCTGGTGGAGAAACCTAAAGCTAACTGCTCTCGAGACCAGCACCGCCCAGCACAGACAGCATGGCACACAAGATACAGCCCATACCTCTGAAAGGCCATTTAGGCTCCTGGGACAACCTGAAGCACTCCTCCCAGGCCCAACAACAAGAACAAAGGGTCACAACTTTGACCTTTTAATGCCAGTATTCATCCTGCATGTGGAGAGCCTGTGTGGAGAGCCTGTTCATACAGGGCTCTGGATGCCTTGCAGTCCTGGCAATGTTATTGTTACTTTCATCTCCATTCTACAGGTGGACAAACTGAGACTTAAAAAATTGAACTTGCCCAAGGCCCCACCAGGAGGGTTTGAACTCATGTCCTTCTGGCCCCCAAAGAGTGTCCCAACACAGATTCTAAGGAAAGCATCTTGGAGGAGTAGAAAGAGTCAGAAACACTGTGCAATTCAGTTATTCAGGCACTCACTATGCCTCAGTTTCCTCAGGCATAAAACGTGGGAGATGACCACTTTATAGGAATGTCCTAGGCCAACCAAGGTCTTAGATATGATTTGCAAATTTGAGTGTCTCATGGCTTGTTCATGTTCTGAAAGAATGAACCAATGAATCAATAAAGGGATAAACTAACATTTCTCCTGGGCATAAGTTCTCAAATGAAGCCCACTTTCCCCCATAAGAGGGACTCTAAAGAGCTCTATTCTTATTCCCTTTTAAATCCTCAAAGAGAAATGGCAGATTTGGAAATATAAAGTCACAGAGTTCTCCACAGGAGGCAAAGATCTAATGCCTGATGCATTTCTGAACTGTTGACCAACATAACTCCAAACAGACATGTTTTTCCAGTGTTCTCTCGGTTGCTATCCTAAGATGTAGGGGAACATGGGGAGGGTAAAACAAATGGATTCGTTTTTTAATAAGGTTGGAAAGGCATACGAAAGATTTCAGCTCTCCAAGGTATCCACTTCCCTTCAGCTGTCCAGGGTTTTCAGCTGGATCTCAGAAATGGAGTTCAGGACACCCAGAGAAGTCATTCTAACCAGCAATGCCAGGAAAATATTAACATTCGAAAAAAAAAATAAGGCAGAGATTAGTTTATTTTTAAAATATATATATATATATATATCTCCTTATAACGCCCCTCACACCAAAGAACCCTGGGCAATCCTACCTTCACCTGCCCAGGACTGGCAAAGTCAGACCCAAACTTATTCATATCGGGCTTCACCAATCTAACAAGTGTCAGCCCCCCACCTCTTTTTGCCTCTCGACACTGATTTTCTAGAGTTCATTCCCCTGTGGAATGAGTTGGTTCTACTCCAAAGCTGGTGGGAACGTTCTGCTGTGATGACGCCGTTGTGGTGAGCCAAGCCTCCAGCACTATTGGGGCTGAAATTCTCTCCAACTCTGGCTTTTCCACAGCCAGTTCCCCAGATGGGGCAGCCCAGACTTGCTGCCTCCTGCCTGGAGAATCAACCTGGGGGTCATGAAAGAAGACCCTGGAGAGCCCTAGGGTTAACCAACTGACCAGAACGTTACCTCCTTGGATGATCTTCAAAGGCTTGGAAAGAAAACAAACCTCATAAATCTTTATCAGGGCTCCTTACAACTGCCCCGGATGGTGGCTCCCAGAAGAGCCAGGTAGTGCTTTTCTATGGGGGATTAAAAATATATATATTTCAGTTTAACAGCCACAGAGCCAAAAACTTACTGCCTTTTTAAATTTCTTTTCCTTTCTCTTCTCTTCTCCTCCCACCCCCGTAGGAATAACTGCTTTTTGACACTTGCTACCCAACAACTCCACGGTGAGAATCCGTGATTCTCTACTGGCTTCGTGTTTTCCATTCTAGATAATCCCCTGATGAATCAGATGAAAATGAGGACTTCAGAACAAGCATTAACATTTCAGAAACCAAAGAAGGTGGTGGTCATGTCCGTTTCAGTGGTTTGACCAGGTGGCTAGTGTCTGTACCATGAAAGGGGTCACGAAGTAAATTAGGAGCGCAAGTGTCCACCCTTTGCTGAAAATCTTTCAATAATTCTCCTTTCCAGCCAGGAAAAGTTCTCCACACTCATTCCAAACTCTCAAGCAGATATGCGAAGTGGTACAGCCTGCGGTTAAGAGCAAGGACTTTGTGGTCACAAATCCTCCTCTGACACTTACTTTCTAGGGGAACTTCAGCAAGTCACCCACTCTCTCCAGATCTCCATCTCCTCTCATCTTAATAACGGAGGTAACATTTATAAGGTCCCCTTGTAACTCCAGCTTGGCATGTTGCTAAGTACCTTGCATACATTTTTAAAAATTTAATCACCATAACCCACTGTAGTAGGAGATATTATTATCACCATTTTACAGATGAGGACATTGAGACCGGAGGGAAGTTAAATAATTCGTCCAAGGTCACACAAAAACAAGGATAATAGCTCTTAGCTCATATAGCAGTGAGGAGAGATAATGTCTCTAATGTGTGTAGCATGATTCCTGGCACCTTGTGAGCTCTCAGTCCCTTCCCTGAACCCCTGACTCCATCCCTGCCTTCCCTCTCATACTTCTACCAGGTCTCCACTCCCACACCCTTGTCAGTATCCCCACCCTCAGAGCTCTTCTAGGGCAAAGATGTGTCTCGTCTCTCTAGTGCCAGCCAATGCCCAGCACATAGCAGGGGCAGAGTGACTGAGTGTCAAAACAATGAAAGAATGAATGCATGAAATGCTACAAACAAATGCCTAGTTGGTTGGCAGCTGATGCAAATAATAATAATAATAATAATAAATACTACTATTAAAATTACTTGTCGTAAAGATGGTTAAAGATACAAAATTTCCTGGAAGAGTCTGTCTGCTAGTGGAAAAATGTACAAAGGGAACGAGGGACGGAGTCATCCTCTTTTTCTAAACACCAGCTCTCACCGCAGTTTAAGGGCTTCACAGACTTCCCCCAGAATGCCCATGAATCATAGGAAGAGAACCCAAGAGTCCTGAGTCCCAGCCACTCTGACTAACTTCAGCAAACATCCTCCAGCCCCGTGGAAAGCCGGCTGGTATGTAAACCACACCCGTGTCCACCTGCACATGCACACAGGCATACACATGCGTACACACGTGGACTCACACACACAGGGACATATAGATCACACCAACAAATCAATTCCTTAGCACTGATGGAGCACCTACTCTGTAAAGTGCCCCCGATGAAACTCCTGAAGGAAGTTATAAAAGATCATAAAGACCCCAGAGCACTGAGTGTAAAGGATGGACAGCCCTGCTGTTGAACTAGAGCTGCAGGATTGGCGTCAGGGAAATAGGAGAGTTTTTTGCTAATAATATGAGCTACAAGTATCTACTATTTTCTGGGCATGTGAAAGGAATATGCAGAATTCCCAGAAAGGTATTGTAGCTTGAAGAAGTTTATTCTTATATGCAATAAATATTTAATGAGCCTAATATATGCCAGGCACTATTCGCCATGAGGGAGATAAAGCAGTGAACAAGAAAGGACAAAGTCCCTGCCCTTGTGGAGTTTCCCTTCTAATCCCGGAAACAAAAAAGCCCAATGTAATGAATTATTTTTGGAAAATGACAACAAAATCAAAATTAAACAAACTACAGAGAGTTAAACTTGACCCAAAGCTTCACTGTTAGTGGGGATACACAGACGATGGAAATTCTATAAAGTGGGGGGGGTGGGGGGGGGGTTAGGGTAACCTAGCAGAGTATCGGAGGTAGGGAGAGTAGTCATGTATTTCTCCTAAAAGGCAGAAAGAGTTAAAAGAGGCCTCCAGGAGAAAAGTAGGTCCCTTAAATGATGTCTCTCAATTCCCTGCCCAGGGATATTTCCATCAGTGAAAGTCCCACCTGCTTCACATCCTGAACTATATGGGCAGGATGCTGGGGGGGAAAGCCCGTGCCTGGAAGTCAGACAGACTATGTGCGAACTCAAATCAGAAACTAACTCCTGGCAATCACAGGAAAATCACTCAACTTCCTGGGTGACGATATGACTGAAGAGTGGGAGTGTAAAGCTCCATAAATATCAGAATTGATTATTGTGATTACCATTATTTCCATGGCCTTCAAACTCACCCCCAGCTCAGTCTCTCAGCAGGACATGCTCCACTGTGTGGCTTCAGATACATAATGACCACAGGTGCTGCTTGCATCTTGGCAGGTACGGATGCCTGGCGACTTGCTCAAGGTCCCACAACTGGTAAATGGCTGGATTGGGATTTGACCCCAGTACCGCAATACCCCAACCACTTAAGCACTGGGAAACTGAAAAGCACTTTCCCAGTTTCCGGGTTCCTGAAAGCAGTGCTTTCCACATGCACAGCCCCAGCTCAGAAATCTGTGCTAGACCCCTTGACGCCCGGCTGCACTGATTGGGCAGATCTCCTTCTTAGCATCTGCCATGCCATCCTTCTTTCTATCTCTGCATTTTATTCTGTGGTTTCCTTGCCCTGAATGCCCTGTCTCCCACCCTCTACCTAACCAACTGCACAAGGCCTATGTCACTTGCTATTTCTCCCATGTTCATTTCTCCAGCACCTCCATTGCTCATGGCTTTCCTTCTTTTCTGAACATCTAGTTCATACTTAGAATCAGCATCACCCCATTGACATGGGGTGTTCTCAACTGTTCTCAACTCAACAAGCAGTACTTAAACCCCCTCTATGTGCCAGGGCCTGTAGGGGATGCCAAGATGGAAAGTATCTGCAGGAACCCTTCAGTCTCTTAGTAGACTTCAGGACAAGATTGCAAATAACTATAATGCGCCCGAAGTCTGTGAGAGAGCTCTAAGCAGTCGCTCGTGTGTTTGTTCAGTGCCCTCAGCTAAGTACGTGCGAGTGTGCTCCAACAGCAAGTGTGCAAATCCATGTGTGTCCCACAAAGAACGATGCAGTTCAAGGTGGGGATTAAGAGCGTGTGCTGGGGTTCAAATGACCAAAGGTGTGACCTTGGACAAGCTGCTGAACTCCTCTGTGGCTCAGTTTCCTCATCTGTAAAAGCTAGGACAAAAAGTGTAGCCTTCTCACAGGTAGGTATAAGGATTAAACAATTTCACACATGTAGGGTTCCTACCTAGACAGCACCTGGTACATAGTAAGTTCTCATTAAATGTCTGCTTTCATCATCATCATCGTTATTATTATTATTACTATTACTACTACCCAGGCAGAGAGAAATTCCTTAGCTCCACCATTTTTTTTTTTTCACAAAGTTATGTCCACATACCATTTTCAGACCATGTCAGCGGACCTTTCTGCAGCCTCAACAGAATTCTCTGGCTCGTAGTGGAATAGGGCTCTTATTGATTTCAATATATGGTGGTTGTCGCTTCCCTGCCCGCCGACATTTTAACAGACTGCTATTGTTTTCTCTTACGTTTTCCCTGTCTGTGGAGGGAAAGAGGAGAGCACAATTTTCCAAGTGGAATCAATGCATCAAGCAAGGAGTTCGGCCGCTTCTTCCCACGGACCCAGCCCTGCCAGCTGCTGCCGGGCCCGCCTCGCTCGCACACAGCGGCGCTCCTCCAGTTCACGCCTCCCAGCGGGACAGTAATTTTCAGTGCAGGTCGAAAGGCTTTGTTTGAATGTGACGCTTATGTGGTAATAGAGCGTATTGCAGGGGTTGTTTTTTCTGAGGGTCAATGTTGAATTTAGTCTCAAAATAAACAACGCTATCCTCTTCCATCCTCTCCAAGTGGTGGGTGGGATTGGAAAAGGTGGAGGAGACTAGAGGCCGAGGAAGAAGGAAGAGAAAGAGACAGGGGAGGGTCTGGAGTCACATAGGAAGGGAGATGAATAAATGGTACCAGTGTCGACGGCAGACAGACAAATCTACCTCGTCTTCCAGAATGATTTCAAAAATAACGACAACAACCACTCACTGAGTGTCTGCTGCATGCCAAGCAGTGAGCTAAGTGGTTCACGGACACAAACTCTTTAATTTTCATAAAAACCCTCAGAAGTTTTTATGCAACTCCCCATTTTGCAGAGAAGGAAACTGAGGCCCAGAGAGGTGGAGAGTCCTGACCCAAATCGTACATCTAGCAAGTTGTAGAGATGAGATGGGAATGTAAGTCTCTCTGACCTCATTGACCGGGCTCTGTCTACTGTCCCATGGGGCAGCAATTCAGTCCTGACCAATAATAGGGGATGATAAGGGAGAATCATGTGACCACATATAACAAACAGAGAATTGGTATAGAGCTCGACACATGTTCTGTCAAAGGCATGTAGTATTTGACATTGAGTCTCCCTCAGAATGTCTAAAATAAATGAATGCTACATAAGAGGACAGGGCTGAGGTGGAAGGCTGCAGGATAGGCAGAATATTATATGTGCCATTCAGAATGAGACCTAGGAAAACACCACCCACTGGAAAGTGAGAGGGAGGACTGGGCCCTGGAGATAGAGGAGCTAGGGGGTTAACCTCAGCAGTGAGTGTAGAACCCAGGGGATACTGCAAAAGAAGCCTTGAGTCTTGCTGTGGGCTCAGCAGAGAAAAGGGTGTGTCCCAAGTGATTTACAGCTGTGCATATTGTCTCAGCCACCATCCACATGTCACCAAGCAGTGGTGGATTCTTAGCACAGAGGGGTCTGCAGATTTTCCAGCACTCCTTTAAAAGGTTTGAATAAAGAGTTTGTGTTTTCTTTCTGGGAAACACAAACCCACTTCTCTGCCAGAAGTGCTGTCCAGGAATTCTGCCTGTGACTAGTCTTCTCACCCAGTTATTTTATGATGTGGACATCCCCATCTTGACCTTCAGATTGAATGAGGGAAAAGGTGGAACTCTGTCCAGTCTGTCTTCAGAGAGATGAGAAGAATGATGGTGACATGGAGCTCTTGAACAAAATTAGACAATATGGACACTATGCTTCCTCGGCCAGACTCTTATAAGGACTTGAAAGCCGGTCCTTTGTCACTTCGACCATGATGTAGCTTGGAGTGTTGGTGATGTGTCCTTCATGTTCCTACTCATCCCATGGAAGTAATGAAAAAGGGAATAAATATCACTTCATGAGAAGAATAATGACTGTTGATTTGGTGCACGAGCAGCCAAGCAATCATAATACACAGCCCAAGGAGTCAAAAGTCAACTCTTATTAAAACACCACAATCCACATTAATATGACAGACCAGAATAACTCTGAGGGAGCCATTATCGTCCATTATGAAAATAACATTCATTTGCAAAATGAGGAGCATACCAAAACGCAAGTTGTTCCAGTTCTCTTAACTAAATTACTCATTAAGCATGCAGATTTCCTCTTCCAGCATTTTGAAACAGTTTAATACGCACTCGGGCTGGCCAGTGCATGGATTTTCTAAGACTGTATCAATAAACAGCCCCAAAGGTGAAAGCTGGAAAAAGAAGCACTGATTGCAAAGGAGAAATTCAGTCCTGGTGGGGTGTTGATCAGATGGGCATGATGGCATTCTGGAACTTCTCTTAGGGGGTCAGGATGCCATCAAGAGAAATCCTAGCTGGCTTCATCCAAGAGCTTATTGGCTACTTACCCCCAGAACTTGGGAATGAAATGTAGTGAACATTTGTCGATTTTACCTTTCAACCATTCATTCATGCCTTCTTCTGGCAACAGTTCCTTGAATTTTCCTTTGGGGAACCATCCTTTCCCCATTCTCAGTCCATGAAATAATAGCTAAGAATGATGACTAATATGTCTAAACTCTTACCATATTACCAGGCATTGGTCTAAGCATTTTATATTCATTAACTCATTTAATCTTTATATCAACCCTATGGTATAGGTACTATCATTATCCCCATTTTAGAGATATGTTAGCCCAAGGTAAAAACAGTTGCAGTCTGCATCCAGTGTCCAAGTCCTAGCTACTAGTAGTTGCAGCAGGACTGGCCTCTAACCCTGACTCTAGGCAATGACCCATGAACTAGGGTCTGACCAATCTGATGTCAGATAAATCCCTTTGAATGTGTGATTGGTTCAAAGAGAGGCATGTCACTCAAGCTAGGTCAATCTTGTCCAATCATTGCTAACCCAAGGATATAGACTTGAGCAACCAAGAGATATGTTTTCCTTTGTCTGTTCCCTTTGTTTCAGCTGAGCCAGGGAAGCCTGGAAAGTCTGGGAGCTGCCACATGGAGAGGACCTATGAATGAAATGAGAACAGTGAGAGCAAAGCTCAGAGAATATGGATAACATTAGTTGAAACCCTGAAGTTATTATACCCCCTAGACTTTTCTATAACATGAGCCAATCCATTCTCTTTTTACTTAAAGTAGTTTGATCTGGATTTTCTGATATTTGCAACATGAAGCGTCCTAACTAATGTAGAAATTAAGTGCTATTCTAAGAACAATACTTTCCATTTATGTAGCTCTTTACAATGGATAAAGTTTTTTCATATAATTGCTTCAACATTACATTTACTTATTCACCCATTCGATCAATCAGTCAATCAACATTTACTGTTCATCTCCTAACTACAGGCACGGATATAAGTCAAGGGGATCCCCTGCCTCTGCCTTCATGCAGGTCAGTTTCCATAACTTTGTGTCTATCTCTCCTGCAGCATTTATCTGTAGTTGCTCTATTTGCTTATGTGTCCCTTACTAAAATATAAGCTCCTCTGAGTTAAAGATTTTTTTTTATCCTGAATCCCTTATGTCCACCTAAGTCCCTCGCAGATATTCATTCATTCCTTTTCAAAATACTTATTATATGCCTTTTGTGCCTTAATTATCACGCTGGGTGCTATATAACTCAGCAGCATCCTTGACTGTGTGAAACGAAAGCAACTCTGGCTAACTTACACAGAAATGAAAGTTCTGGAGGATATCCGGTAGCTCAGAGAATCACCAGCAGGTTCAGAGAACCAACTTGGGAAATGAGTGGGCAGGTTTGAAGGGCAGCCAGACAAAACACACCTCAAAAGAGCTTTTAGGCTGTCAATGAGGCCATCGCTAAACACCCAAGCCTGCTACCAGGGCAACTGAAATGAATCCTAAACCTTCCCTGCTTCTCTCTGCATCACAAACTCCAGAGTCAAAAACCCAGACAGGAGCATCCAATTAGCTGAGCTCAGGTCAGGTGCCCAGACCTGGCCCTGAGAGCAAACAGGGAGTATATCTGATCCTCCAATCTTCTTGTTGGAAGGTAAAGCCATGCCTCTCTCTGAAACTCACACCATGGCAAGTTCCTGAACATTTACTGGGGGGCAAAAAATAGCAATTACCCCCTGCAAATGGCAAGGGGAAAAATAAATAAAAACAGAGAGGGGCAACATAATCTTTGATCTCAAAGAGCTTATAGACTACTGAGAAAGAGGATCATTAACTAATCAGACAAGAAACCTACAGTCACAGCTGCACTGAGTACTAAGCAGGAAAGGAATGACATGGTCTCAGGAATATAATGCTGTAAGTGTTTTTCAATTATCCATTGTTCTTATGGGCTGACAGGGCTCAGCTAAGCGGTTCTCACTTGAGCTCTATCATGCCACTACAGTCAGATGACAGCTGGAGCTGGAGTCACATGAAGGTGCAGTGGACTGGACATTCAAGATAGCTCATCACATGATTGGCAGTCAGTACTGGTCATAGGTTGACTCTCACGTAAGGCTTTTGACCAGAGCACCTCTACCTCTCTATGTGTCTTGGGATTCTCATGGAATGGCAGCTGATGGGGAATAGTATTCCACGAGCAGCATTCCAGGAAGCCCAGGTGGAAGCTGCGAGGCTTCTCATGACCTCAAATGTTACTATGTCACATTCTGTTGGCCAAAAAATAAGCTACAAGGCTAGGCAGATTCAAAGAGAGGGAACCGCATACTCCCTCAAAGAGTATGTAATAGAAGAACCTGACGTAGTATGAGAGGTCAGAGACGATATCAAAGGAATTGAACATTGATCTGAGATCTGTCAGTATGTAGTATTTGACCAAGTAAAGACAAGAAGCAGAGGCAACAGCATATACAAAGGCCCTGTGGCAGTAAGAAGCATGAATAAAGTGAATATGGCTGAGGTACAGAGTCTTAGGCAGGATGTGAGGCAAGATAATACTGGAGAGGTAGGTAGGGGCCAGTCCTATAAACTTCTGTTTTTTTATATTTTTTATTATGAAATATAACATATATATCAAAAAGCAATTAATTTTAAAGTACATTTTAACAAGTAGTTATAGAACAGATTTCAAAGTTGGTGTGGATTACAGTTCCACAATCCCAGATTTTGGAAACTGTTTTATAGGCCATGTTAAATATTGTGCTCTTTTTATAAGATTAATGGGACTATTTTAAAGCAACCCTCAGAAAATGTTTGTAGAGTAAAGGAATTACTCTATGATTTCATTAGATCATTCTGCAAATATTTACTGAATATTGATTATGGGCCAGGAATAATAAATGCTATTAATAAAATCAACTTGATAGAAGCAGCTGGAGGCACCGGATGTTTAGCTTCTTTAGAGCAGGCACTTAGGCCTCTCTAAGTATTTGGCATTTGAGAAGAGATGTAGATGATAAGGAGGCCCCACTCATGCAGAATTCTAAGGAAAAAGCATTTGCAGTAGAGGAACACTGCAAATGCAAAGGGCCTGTGGTAGGAGTGAGTTTGGAGTGCCCTAGGAACAGAAAGAAGGCCAGGGTGACTGGAGCACTACTGTTCTCGTAGGGAAGAATTCAAAGCAGGTTTTCTATAAATGGCAGGGACACTAACAATGCTTTCATATCAGGACAGCACATCACCATGGCTGCAGCTTCCGTGACTCCAGAATGTCTCTTCCTGCTAAAATGTTTGGAATGCTCTTTCTCTCTGCCCTGGCCTTGCCTGTCCTCAGCTACGAGACTCATCTTTCAGCATGTACTTCCAAGGTTCAACAACCCCCAAGGAAGCAATTTGGCAGAATGTTCAAAGAATCATAAAGATGTTTATGCCCTTTGATTCAGTGATTCCCTATCTAGAGATCGAGCCAAGGGAAATAATCATAAATACAGTAGATTATTACCCAAAGAAGCTCATCCCAGGATGATTTATAATAATGAAAAAGGCTAGTAAATCAAATATTCAACCAGAGGGGAAAGATTAAGTAAAGTAATGTACATCTTCTAGACATGGGTTTTAAAAACTATGTTCCTGAAGGACCGAAATAACATCAGGAAATGTCTGTGTTATAATGATAAGATTAAAAAGCAGGATATAAAATAATATATATATGATTTCTGCAACTATTTTTTTTTAGAAGTTTCCTTCAGTGAAGGAGAAACACTGACAGTAATAAATTTTATTTATAGGAAAACGACAGGTGATTTATATTTCTTTTTTTTTTCCATAATCCTTCTATTTCCTATAATAAGCATTATTACTTTTGGGTTGGAAATGAATTTCATCTTCTTTTAAAAAAAGCAAAATAGTAATGGTTCCATACTGATCACATGTATATACCTTACCAGGCATTCAGGGCCCTCCACTGTCTGGCCACAAATTTCATTTATTTTGTTTTCTTGTCTACCAATTTTATTTTGTTTTTGTTTTTTTAACCAGAGTATTCTGGTTAAAAATCTGCTAACACAGATTCCTCTCTGTTCTGCAGATGATAATCCTTTTGGATGGTAGGCATTTGCATATGCTATCCTCTTTCTACCCCAGGCTTAAGGAAAAGGGGGAGAGGGGCAGACCTATGCAAGAGCCACCTCCTCCCATCTGGCTGAATCCTACCCTTTCTACACCCACCTTGAGTTTCTCATCCTCCAGAAAGCCTTCCAAAATTTGTCCCTCACTGGCCTCCCCTTTTCTAATTTTCTATAAATTTACCCTCTCTGTCTATACAGCTCATATTTGGGGTTAAACATGTCTGGCCTTACTTGCTTCTCAGAATCAAGGTCTGTCTGAAACAAGAAATGTTTACTTGGTACAAATTTATATTTTTGACTAGTGCATTTCCTAATTTAACTTACATGGACAGTTTAATTAAACTCCAAAATACATGGAACCTTGAATAGGGCATGAGATTTTGTAGGTTTGTCCAGGTTAGTGTGATGCCCTGATAAATCCCAGAGTGATTTGAATAGTGAATAAGAAGTATCTGCAAAGTCCCCTTAGGGGAATGGGGAGGGGGGGAAAATACAACTTCCCCATTTGGAGAACTCCTGATATTCTTGCAAGCAGGGGGAACAACCAAATCAATAAGCCAAGCTCTCAATCTTGGGGTTTGTTCCTATGAAACTTATCCCCAGAAAGGACAAACTTACGTAAAATTAGGCCTAAGAGTCACCTCCAGAGAACCTCTTTTGTTGCTCAGATATGGCCTTTCTTCACTCTCACAGCAAGAACACTCACTTCCCTCCCCTTCTCTACATGGGACATGACTCCCAGGGGCATAAACCTCCCTGGCAACCTGGGACAGAAATCCTAGAATGAGCTAGGATTCAGCATCAGGGATTGAGAAAACCTTCTTGACCAAAAGGGGGAAGAGAGAAATGAGACAAAATAAAGTGTCAGTGGCTAAGAGATTTCAAACAGAATAGAGATGTTATCCTGGAGGTTATTTTTACACATTGTATAGATATCCCTTTTTTAGTTTCTGGTGTATTATAGTGGCCAGAGGGAAGTGCCCAAAACTGTAGAGCTGTGTTCCGGTAGCCATGTTTCTTTAAAGATGATTGTATAATGATATAGCTTTCATAATGTGACTGTGTGATTGTGAAAACCTTGTGTCGGATACTCCTTTTATCTATGGTATTGACAGATAAGTAAAAAATAGAATAAAAATAAACAAATAATGGGGGAACAAAGGTTAAAATTAATTGAGTAGATTGAAATACTAGTGGTCAATGAAAGGGAGTGGTATGGGGTATGGCATGTATGAGTTTTTTCTTTTTTCTTTCTTTTTCTAGAGAAATGCAAATGTTCAAAAACTTGATCATGCTGATGAATACACAACTATGTGATGATATTGTGAGTCATTGATTGTAACCATGTCAAGAATGTTCATATGTCAAGAATGTTAGTATGTCGGTTCATTTGTTTATAATAAAAATTTTTAAAAAAAAAGAAGAATCAAGGTCTGTGACTTGTCCCACGTATGACCCATCAACTCCTGCTGGAGTTGTCCTGCCTTCCAGAACCATCCCCTCTTGATCCCAAGCATAGCTCCATCTTGAAAGTCTCACGAGAGCAAAATCAGTGTTCCATCAATGCTTGTTCCACAACTGAACACAAGAGTGACCATTTGAACAAATCTCAGAGACAACCGGCATCTTTGGAACTCAGTCTTGGAGTGATGGCTTTTCTCTGACAGCACTTTCTGCCCTCAGCTCCACCGCATCCTCCCCACCAACCATCAACACTTGCCATCTCCAGCTCAGAAGGATTCAAAACCAGGGTTGTTGGGTCAGAGGGAACTCTGCACATATCAAGACCCTTTTGGGCTTGTTTCTTTGTTTCTTTGTGTTTAGTGAGTCTAAAGCTAGGATCAAGAAATCATAGCTCACCCCACAGAAGTGCATACAACTTGGGGCCACTGTGTACTGGGCACTATTCTTGGTACTGAGTAAATAAAGACAAGTAAGATGTTGCCCAGGCCTTCAAGGAGTCCCCAGTGTGAACAAACCAGTAATTATCCAATACACTGAGAAGGGCTCTGAGAGTGGGCTCTATGGGAGCACAAACGAGGACTTTTGGCAAGGGATGAGTAGTTCATCATATAGGGCTGCATGCCCTTTGGTGTGGATATGCTCAAAACCAGTGGGAATTTGCTTCCACAGAAAGCATGCCATGAGTGAATGAATGAATTTTAAAGGCCTCTGACAGCTCAGGAGAAACCGGCTTCCCGCTATGGATTTCCAGAATCTAATTACCAGCCTATGCCCTATGTTAGTTTCCTAGGGCTGCCATAGTAAGTTATCACAAATGCGGTGGCTTGAAACAACAAAAAGTTATTCTCACCCAGTTCTAGATGCCAGAAGTCAGAAATAAAGGTGTTGACAGGGCACTCTCCCTCCAAAGGCTCAGAGGAGATGCTTCTCTTGCCTCTTCCAGCTTCTGGTAGCTCCAGTCACTCCTTGGCTTGTGGCTGCATCACTTCCATCTTTGCCTCTGTCTTCATATGGCCTTCTCCTCTTTATTTGCATTTTTCTTCTCTAGGGGTCTCTTAAAAGGACACTTGCTAAAGACCCTTTTTCCAAATAAGGTGACAGTCATAGCTTCCAAGGATTAGAGTATGAACATATCTTTTGCAGGGTCATTATTAAACCCAGTACATTCATTTTTATGGTAGGGATACAACTTATAAAGTTCATTTACCCTGACGTCTAGCATATAGTTGATTTTTTTTAATGGATACTAAGCCCCAGTGTCTCAGAATGTGATCTTATTTGGAAATAAGGTCGTTGTAGATGTAATTAGTTAAGATGAGATCACACTGGAGTAGAGTGGGCCTTCAATCCAACATGACTGATGAACTATGGAGAACTGTGGGAGAACAAATACCTGTGGTTATAAGCCAGAGAGAGAGAAAAAGAGAGATGGGTGGGTGGATGGATGGACGAACTGATAGTCTATCACTATCCACAACTCCTAGCACATTTTTCAGTACCTGATAGCAAGATATGGCCAGAAATGGTTTCTCCCAAACTGTAATGCTGGCTGTCTCTTGGGAAATTTTCTCCCACCACTTAGGCTTGATATTCCTGGGATCTCATACATACTATCCCTCCAACATCTCCCTGATAACATAAAACAGCCACTTAGAGTGAGGATAATTATTTTATACAGATATCTTGGTGTATTAACCTAATACATTAGGGGTTAATCAATGTTTGCTGAATTGAGTCATATAAATTTAACTCAATTCCACAAATCTTGGTAATGCATCTGAATTTTGCCCACAGACATTTCCTGAATAAAAGTACCCCCTTTCCTGGGCAAACTACCTTAGATCAGCAATGCTGAGCTATCCTCTAGTAAACCCCACGTTTCTCTTAATGCCATCCTTATAGCATAGCACTGTGTCTGTATCCACCTTCCCAAAGTGGGCTGGCCTAATGGGAAAATGGACACATCTACAACAGTACAATCCAAATTACTATTTTGCTTAGCTGCTTAAGCAAATACTATGCAAGGGGTTGGCTTAAACAATGGGAATTTATTAGCTCATAGTTTTGAGGCTAGGAAAAATTCCAAATCAAGACATCATCAAACTAATGCTTTCTCCCCAAAAACTGTTGCCTTCTGGGACTGGCTGCTGGTGATCCTTAGTCCTCAGCTTCTCTGTCACATGGCACTGTACATGGTAGCCTCTTCCTTCTCTTCTGGGTTCTGTTGAACTTCAGCTTCTTGTTTCTTAGGTCTTTCTCTCTATCTGTCTGAATTTATTTGTTTATAAAGGGTTCCTGTAATAGGGATAAGACCCATCCTGACCCAGTTGGGTCACACCTTAACTGAAGTAACCTCATCAAAAAATCCTACTTATAATGGCTTCACACTCATTAAGAAAATGTTTTTCCGAGGTACATAGCTCCAACTACCATACTGAGTGAGGGGACTTTCAGCCCACATTTGACTGTTGAGAGAATGAAGAACAGAAGGAGTCTTATGCCATCCTTTATGAAGAGGAACACTTTTGTACAACCCAAGGACATAGGTACCTGGCAAAGCCTGTGCATCACTTATAAATGTATGAGAGATGGGCATACTTGACTCAGGCTGACACACCCTGAAATGCAGCTATTTTGACAACTCAAAACCCAATGTCTATAGAGGACAGAACTCAAGTTAATGTTACTTACCTCCTTAGGCTCTGCTCTTTGGGAAAGAGTCAGCCGGGCAGACAGCTGCCATTTCAAATTCCACTCCCTGGGAACAATGCACTTTATTTTTGGAAAGAGGGGAAACAAAGGAGAAGAGAGCAATGCCGACAAATATACATTTGCTTTTCTATTTATCCACAGCCCCTGTGCCTTCATCACCTCCGTTACCAGTTGTTTAGAGCCATGGAATACAGACTTGTAGTCACTGCCCTGCATCCCTGTGGAAAGTAACACAGGTCAGCTTCCAGGATGGTACATCCCATCGCTGTAAAGAGCTACATAAATAAATAATGGAATTATTTCCATGACTGGCTACAGGCCCACATGGTTGCAATTAATGTTCCTGTACAACAAGTGTTCTCTCGGGATCCTTTCTATGTGAGAGTCACTCTCTATACCAATAGTAGCCTAATTATGGGTTCCTCATCATACAAGAAAAAAAGAATTGGGAAAGGAAAGTTGCTCCTGTCCTCCATTATTTTGCCATTACTTTTCTATGTCTCTATGTTCATGACTTCACAAATCATCTTTCATCATGCTTTCTAAAACATGACCTCACATGAAAAACTCATTGGCATGGAAAAAGTAAAGAAAGAAAACAAAGACAAAGAAAAACTTAAAACAGCTCCACAGGGACAAGGTGTGTCCTGCTTACCATTGTATCACTCAGGGAGTAAGCCCTTAATTAAGTATTTAATGAATAATTGGAATAAATGCAAAAATTATCAAATAATTGAATGGAGCAATGGGCTTAGTTCAAAAGTGTATGTATACTGGTGTTCAAGGTGGCAGCGTTTGAAATTTGCAATGGATGAAGGTAGCCTAAGGGTACAATGACTGAAGAATGGAAAGGAGAACTGTGGTGTTTACATACAATAGACTACTAACTGGCTGCAAGAAGGAATGAAGTTGTGAGGCATGCAACTAAGTGAGTGATACTAAAGGGCAGTATGTTGAATGAAATGTCAGAAACAAGACAAATATCATGCCTCACTCATATAGACTAACTATAATATGCAAACCCAGAGAATTGAAGTTGAGAGTATGGGTTATCAGCTTGGAGATGATTGTAAAGATTTCTAGATTCTAAACTCTTACAGTAGCCACATATATTTAGGGGTTGTAACTGAAATTTCTAAATTCTGAGATACTGAGGTATTTGTATCTAACCTGATCATTCCTTGAAACTTTGGGTATTTATGTGACACCTGAGACTCAGAGTTAAGAGCACTGAAGCTATGAAAGTCAGCATTATTCCATTCAGCAACTGTTAAAAAAGCTGAAAAAGTGATCAAATTTTGTCTAGAGATATGAATGAAGCTGATCTGGACAAGACTAAGGTAAATCACAATATTGGGTAAAGGATGATATGGCCCATATTTTCAAACTTCAACCTCTGTGTGAGTCCAAAGACAGAGATGTTTATTTGGTGCAAAATTTATATTTTGGGTAACACATTATCGAATTTAACTTACATGGTCAGTTTACTTGAACACCATAATTACATGGCATCTTGGATAGCGTATGAGATCTTGACAGTTTGTACAGGTTAGTGTGATACCCCAATATATCCCAGAGTAATTTGTTCAGAAAATAAAAAAAAGTATTTGCAAAGTCACTTTGTGGGGCTGGGAAGAAAGGAGGAAATATTCGACTTCCCCATCTGGGGAATTTCTGATATTATCACAAGCAGTGGGGATGAGCAATTCAATCTTGGAGCTCACCCCTATGAAACTTATTTCTGCAAAGGAGAAGCTAAGCCTACTGATAGTTATACCTAAAGTCACCCCCAGAAGAACCTCTTTTGTTGCTCAGGTGTGATCTCCCTCTCTATGTCAATCCAGCATGTGAACTCCCTGCCTTCCCTCCTATGTGGGACAAGACTCACAGGGGTGTAAATCTTCCTGGCAATGTGGGACAGAAAACCTGGGATAAGCCAGACCTGGAATCAAGAGATTGAGAAAGCCTTCTTGACCAAAATGGGGAAGGGAGAAATGAGACAAAATAAAGTTTCAATGGCTAAGAGATTTCAAACAGACTCAAGAGGTTATCCTGGAGGTTATTCTTATGCATTATATAGATATTCCCTTTTAGTTTATGGTATTTTGGATTAGTTGGAGGGAAGTACCTGAAACTGTTGAACTATGTTCCAGTAGTTTTGATTCTTGAAGATGACTGTATAACTATATGGCTTTTACAATGTGACTATGTGATTATGAAAACCTTGTGTCTGATGCTTTTATCCAGGGAATGGATAGATGAGCAAAAAAAAAAAAAGGATAAAAATCACTGTTTAGGTCATAGAGTATATTTATAAGTTAGATTTCCACAGTTGTCAACCTATTTGTAACTCCTGAAGTGTGTTGAATGTTGGGAGATGCAGACTAGATGAATAATCAAGACATTTTCAATAGATAAAATACCAGAAAAAATGGTTTGACATTATCCTGATGGAAATGTAAATATAAAGAAAAGTGAATGGAAGAAAAAGTGTGTATAACATTTTCTTCCTTCCACTGTTTGGTTCAAGTTCTATCTTGTTACTTACTGATTCACTCCTAGGGAAAGGTTAGGAAATTGATATTTGCTAAACATCTAACTATTGACCAAATATTTTGACATGTTACCTCATGTAAATCCACAATAAGGCTATTTTAAAAAGGATGGTCTATGCAGTGAGAGGTTGCATAACATATGGTCATGCAGCTAAGAAGAGGAGGAATAGATATTTAAACCCAGGCATGACTGATTGCAGAGTCAGGCAAATTTGACTATATACTGCTGCCTTTCAGGATATTAGAGTATATCAGCATCTTCATAGTGTCAGCTCTTAAGATGAGATTGTGATTTATTAGGTCTAACATTCACTGAATTTGACTGTGGCAAAAGCAATGGGACAACAGGAGGAATTATTCGCAATGAGTTCTCACCTGTGATGCACAACACAAAGAGGAAGTTATATAAATAAACTCTAGCCCCATTTGATTTATTCCCCTTAGGATTTCTAAAGAGTTGCCTGAGAAGTTAAAAATTACATTTTTTATGACTTGTTCATTGACTCTGTTCCTCTTCCATATTGGGAGCAATTGGAAAGAAGGTGCCATATCAGTTTTACTCATTGCTGTAAGTCTAATACCAAACATGCCTTGGCACTCAATATTTAATGAGTAAAAGAGATGGTGATGGACTTCCCATTGGGTAGGCTTTTGCCTCCATGGGCTGGGACTCCATGCAAACTAGGGTGATATGTGTGAAACTATGGGACTTTTGTGAATCAAAAGCATGGTACTGGGAAACAGCTGAAGAAAATGAATTACAGATCATGGAGAATCATTCTCTCCCATTCAGCTATATTTCACATTCTACCTACGTGAAAAGGCCTAAATGAAATGCAAAGTAGTATTTACTCAAAATTAAATCTCCTTTTAGCTGCAGTCCAGCTTCCTCAGTTTCCCAAACACTGCATGGTGGCCTCTATGAGTAGGAGGCTGTAAAGGAAACTTGATCCTCCTTGAAGAGCTGAGTCTCTTGAGATTCAGAAACCTGAGTGGAAAGCCAACAAGCTTTCAGAAGTGGAGATAAGCCTGAAAGAATCCAGACTTAGTTCAGAACATGATTTATCTAGAGTGAAAGCCTCCTCATTTGTCACCTGAGAAGGCTCAGGCCTGAGGTCATCCAGCTCATTAGTAGCAGAACCAAGACTTGAACTCAGGTCTACTGCCCCAGAGGAAGGTGTATGGCAGAGGGCCAACACAACATAAAGCAGGGAGCAGGCAACACTTGGTCACCAGTCTCATGAACATGAGTCAAGACAAAAAGAGGTATACACACACACCTGTTCTATGAGGAAGCCTATAGGTAAGGTAGAAGGGAGAGTTTGGAGCACTGTCTGAGCCACACACAAGTGGCCCTCTAAAAGGGCATGGGAAATACAATACTGAAGAAGAAATACTACAGACTTGGAGTCAAGAATATGGGTTTGAATCCTGGACCTGCTACTTGCTGGTTCTGTGAACTCTGGTAAGCTATTTTACTTCTCTGAGGCTCAATTTTGTCATCTGTAAAATGTGGACAATACCTGTTGCATAATATAGCTGTGATCATCAAATGAAATAATGAACGGGGAACATCTAGCAGCATTCTTGACATATAATGTGTTCTTGATAAACCTTACCTTAACATCCACCCCCCCGCCTCCATCAGTCTGGAAAATAGGAGGAGAGAATGAGTTTATATGAAAACATGTGACATACAGCTAGTGTATAATAATGATATTCCATTCACCAGGACCATTTTAAAAGAAGATTTTTTAATGTCATTTCTTCAACATTAAAGTCATGGTTCTCTCTTAAGGGGAATTGGCACTGGTTGGCCAGGAGACGGTAAAGCAGCGCATGTGGAGGCATAAATCTCACCACCCTCCCAGCTGACTAGACCAAATTTGAACTTCTGAACATGGGTCCCCAATCCCATTTATGCATGGACTGGCATAAAAAAAGAGCTAGGCCCATCAGATTTTGTCCCTCTAGAATCTGAAATGAGAAAAACCAGGAGAGTGAGGTCTTTAACAGCAGAACGTGAAAGATTATGAGAAAGGAAGAAACTTGAGGCACCGTGATGGATCTTGAACGAGGTGAAGTTAAGAAGGAGTCGCTGCTACAGGGTCAAGAAAACATGAAGAACAGCAGGCAAGGAAATCAGTCCAGAGGGAGAGGAGAACGGGGAGACACATGGAGAAGACATGAGTCATAGAAGCAGTGGAACACCAGACTCAAGGCGCATAAGGCCCACACTCCTGGAACCACCCAGGATTCCAAATGACCTTTCCATTATGCTTTCTGTCTCTGTGTGGCCCAGGTTCTGCTGGAGTTTTTAATCTTCCCAAGGCCAGCTGACTAGCTTTTACTGAGTTCCCATGAGCATGTAACTCTATGACAACCTCTAAATAATTTGAATGAATCTCTGCCTTTTCACCCAAACAAATCTGATTAAATCAACTGACTTGCAAGATTTACCATACACCTTGGATTTCCTGGAATCAGTCCAATTTCATGAATTTGTGCTAATTCTTGAAGTGGATTCATGAAAACTATAAAGAAATTATGATTTTGCTTTTACACTGGTGAATGACTATTTTCTATAAATAAATTCACAAAGAAGAAAGGCCTGGATTTTGATTTAAGAAATGTGACCACCTTGATGATGTGCCAGGCTATGGACTACATACGGTAGGATGAGAGGAGGAGGTGATAGAGCTAGGTAAGCCCCCCTCCCTGCACTCAGAAGTGCTTTCAGTTTGTTATTTTATAGACACCTACAAAATATCATAAATAAGAGTGAATGTAAGCTCCACAAAAGGAGCAATCATATTTGTCACATTCATTGTATATCACTAGCACCTGGCACCAAGCCTAGAACCTCATTAGCACTCCAAAAATACTAACTGAAGGAAGCAAAGGAGGAAGGGAAGGAGATAGAGAGAGAAAAGGAGGAAGGAAGAGAGGGAGAAAGAAAGTAAGAAGGGAAGTGGGAGGAGAAAGAAGGAGAGGGAGAAGAGGTAACAGCCATGAAAATGTACCTCTCAGATCTTCTGCTACCAAAAGCATAATTGACCAACGGCTTCAGCTGCTATGTTCTGAATCTACCATTGTGAATGTACTGAGACCATGCATCCCAAGGGCTGGTCTCAACCAAAGATTGAGTATGGCAGGAATACTGAGGCAGGTCCATTCCTGCAAAATGTGAGACTCCTGTGATGTGGACTTGGGCTCAATGACTCTCCACTAGCCTGGCTGAAATGTTTTTAGGACTGTGCTGTTGTCTGAGACTCTTCTTCCTGCTTTCCTTCACAAGCATCAGACCTGAATCACAGTCTAACAACTCTCTCAACCTTTTCTGGCTTCCTTCTCTTTTTTCTTCACATGCATTTCTTACAATAAATATTTTACACACCTAATCCCATCTCAGCATCTCCTTTTTGGAGAAGCCTAAGCAATGAAGGGAGGAGGGATTGAGAGGTAGAGGAAGAGTACTGAACTTGGCTAAGTTTGCAGCTAGCCCACCTCAAAGTTCCCAAGTTTAAAGTTATGGGGCAAGTTTTTCAGTTGTGTTCCAGTGGTATGGGTAAAGTTAGAACAATCTACTTGGCACATACACCCAAATGTACTCTCTGCCCTTCTCCAGCCTGCTCTGTGCCAAGGAAGGCTGATCTCTATGACCTGCTTCTACTGAGCTCTTTCACTGGCTGGCTTCCATTTGGGTTTGGCCAACAAGAAGCACCAGTAGGAAACTGGTGATCAGGAGGAGAGAGTGAGCAGGATATTTCTTCACTGCTCCTCCCTGTTTTGGACCTATTTCTGCCAATGACTGCATTCCTTCAAAACTACAACTCCCACCAAGTAACTGTTTAGTTTTACCAACTGAGAGTTCAGCAATTGTTTAATAGAAGAGAGAGTTTAGCTGATTATTAGGTTTATTTCATTAAAGGCCAACTAATACGCTTCCATCTTTTGCTTTAAATTGTCAAAGTCCCTTCCCACTTTGACTCTGGGCTTAGCCATGTGATCTCTGGGCAGTGGGAAAGTTAGAAACTTCTGCCATTGAAAGAGCAGACACTTAAAAATATACTTGCATGTTTCTACTTCCTTCTTGCATCACCATGGGAGCAAACCCATACCAGCATGAGAACACACCAGGGATAGCCCTCTGGAGAATTATAAGGAGAGTCCTTTTTTTTCTAGCCAAGGCTTCTCTATCAGCCTACTGCCAACCATTCCCAACATCGAGAATATTCACCCAAGATCAGCAGAGTCATCTACCAGACCCACAGTTGACCATAGCCCATACATGAGCCCAGCAGAGACCCAAAGAACCATCTGACAAACCCTAGGTTCATGAGCAATAATAGTTATTGTTTTAAGCCACCAAGCTTGAGGGTGGCTTGTTACACAGCATCACTGTAGCAATAGATAACTGATACGGTGTGTCCTCACTGGTTTTCAAACAGAAAGGAAGTAAAGTATTCCCAGACAAACTGACTTTGGGTTAAGGTGAAAAGGGAACTCAGGAGAGGAGGAGTTGACAAGGACTTCTTGAATCATGAGGTTAGGAACAAGATGCTGCTCTCCTAAGAAAGGACCAACAATCCAAAGACCTGGTCTCAAATGAACTTCTTTGATCCAAACCAGATCTAAGTCAAATGTTAGGGGCCTAAGAGTGTCACTGGAAGGAAAAAACAAGAGCACAATTTCTAGGCTGTTGGGTGAGATGCATCCAAGGCCAAGTTTCAAGTGAGGTTGTTCAGAGAATTCCATCAATGTGAGCGAAAAACTCATGGGGCTGGGAAGAAAAGAAGGGTTGGACAGGTCTTATCCTACTAGCTGAAGACCTCAGGCAATCTCCCCTACATAGTCAGCACCCTAAGGAGGAGCAAAAGCCCTGGGACTGAGAGTCTGCAGGCAGAATTTGACCCATACAAGAGGCTACAGATCTGATGCAACCTTAGGGATGGGGAAGACAGGAATGGTCATATCTCCCTTTGAGATCTGAGATCTTGAGTTTTGTTGGTGATACCCTCTCTCTAAGAGACTGTAACCACAGTCTAGAAACATCACTGGGACATATGGTCAGATGTCCAAATGGGGCCAGGAAGGAAGTCACCACTAAAAACCAAAAGAGACTGCATATGCATCTAGCTGGAGAGGTGAAGGTACATGTTTTGGTTCTCTATTGCTTCATAACAAACCATTCCAAAGTAGCATCTTAAAGCAGCAACCATTTTATTACATTCCACACATCTGTGGCTCAAGAGTTTGGGCAGGCCACAACTGGCTGATCATTCCGCTCCCCCTAATGTTTGCAAAGGTGACACCGTAGTATTTAACTGGCGATGGATGCAAGACAGCTTCACTTCCATATCTAATACTTGGATAGGGATTGCCAGAATGTTGGGTTCAGCATGGTGGTATCAGAGTGTTAAAACTTTTTACATGGCAGCTAAGGATTCCCAGGGAAAATGTCCCAAGAGTCCCAGGGCCAAAGCTACAAGGCTTCGTATGATCTATCTTTTGAAATTCCAGAATATCACCTCCACTGCCCATTCTTTCTGTTTGAGCAAGTCATGTAAGTCAGCTCAGATTCAAGGTATGGGGAATGAGATTCCACTGTTCAATGGGAGGAGAAAGAAAGAATTTGCAGCACCTCTAATCTACCTCACCATGAAATAAAGTACCTAATCTCCAAAGTTGGTTTTAACTCACCAGGGGATATACACAACAAGCTCCAGGATTGAAAGAAAATAGTAGCATTTCAATGTATGTTTATTTGATCTTTAAAAATAAGCTATGGGGGAATGGTGAGAAAGGGGAAAAATTCAACTTCCCCAAGTGGAGAATTCTTGATATTCTCACAAGCAGTGGGGACAACCAAAGCAATAGGCTGAGCCCCCAATCTTGGGGTTTGTTCATAAGAAACTTAACCCCACAAAGGATAGGCTAAGCCTACTTAAGACTAGGCCTAAGAGTCGCCCCCAAGAGAACCTCTTCTGTTGCTCAGATGTGGTCTCTCTCTCTCAGCCAACATGACAAACAAACTCACTGCCCTCCCCCTCTCTACATGGGACATGACTCCCAGGAGTGTGGACCTTCCTGGCAATGTGGGACAGAAATCCTAGAATGAGCTGGGACTCAACATCAAGGGATTGAGAAAAACTTCTTGACCAAAAGGGGGAAGAGTGAAATGAGACAAAGTATCGATGGCTGAAAGATTCCAAACAGAGTGGAGAGGTTATCCTGGAGGTTATTTTTACACATTGAATAGATATCACCTGTTTAGTTAAGGTGTAATGGAGAGGCTGGAGGAAACTGCCTGAAAATATAGAGCTGTGCTCCATTAGCCATGTTTCTTGAACATGATTGTATAATGATATAGCTTTCTCAATGTGACTGTGTGGTTGTGAAAATCTTATGTCTGATGCTCCTTTTATCTACCTTATCGACAGATGAGTAGAACATATGGATTAAATATGAATAAATAATAGGGGGAACAAATGTTAACATAAGTTTAGTAGATTGAAATGCTAGTGATCAATGAAAGAGGGGGCAAGGGGTATGGTATGTATGAGTTTTTTTCTGTTTTCTTTTTATTTCTTTTTCTGAATTGATGGAAATGTTCTGAGAAATGATCATGATGATGAATATACAACTATGTGGTGATTTTGTGAATATTGATTACATAACAAGAATGGAATGATCATATGGTAAGAATGTTTGTGTTTGTATGTGGTTATGTTTCATAAAAAAAAGATTATGGTGAAGAATACACAACTATGTCATGTTATTGTGAGCCATTGATTGTATACCATGTATGGACTGCATGTTTGTGAAGATTTGTTAATAAAAATATTTTTAAAAATAATAATAAGTTAATTAATTGCTGAATAATTGTATTGATATTTCTTTTTGTCTCCAGTACCTTAGAGCAGCTAGAAGTAAAAACCTAAAATTATGAAATTGCAACCCACACAGAATTTTGAAAATCTGCTCTACAACAAATTATTGCCATGTGATTTGAAATTGATTGCTTTTTCCTATATATGTTATTTTCCACAAAAAAAGGAAAAAAAGCCATTGTTACGATAAACGCACAATTATATGATGATATTGTGAATCACTGATTATACACTTTGGGTGATTACATGATATGTGAATATATAATATACATCATTATATTATTTTTAAAATATATATATATATAAATTTTTTAAATAAGTAATTGTTTTGATATTTAATGTCCAGATTGATTCTTGCTGTCTTCCTTGATCCATATATCAAAAGTCACATGGCATAATCATCATGCAAAGCACACTGAGGGTTTATTGGGAGTCCCACGGCACAGACAGTTCACATGACTACTTCCATGGCTTGTTTTAGTTCAGAGCACTTCTAAGCATTGCAGTTTACAAGTGCCCAGTTAAATAGACAATTATTTTATATAATGTATCTTAACCATACTCATTTTTTACAGAGATGGACAAGTGCCTTAAGAGAATTATTGCAAGGAAACTGTGGCTTAAGGACAATACTAATAACGAAAGCACAGATGACCAATAAGAAAATGGGAAATGGCACTCCCACTTTTCCTACACTTAATAGAAGCACTCTATCAGACATTTCATTAAATATGATAAGAAATTGGCCAAAGAAATCAAAATTTTGAAGAAGACCATTTGAAAAATGTGTGGATGAGGAACTACCCTCGTTTACAATGAATCTCTCCTCAAAGGCATATTCAGCTAGTATAGATAACAAGACATTGCTTATTTCACTTTAATCTCATCCTTTAGAATTTTCTACTTCTGAATATATTTTATAATGTGTATCACATATTTGCACAGCAGCTCAGGTATGTAATTTGCAAATACATAAACATACAAATATTGTGGGCACCTCAACAAAATTATTTCATTGATGGGGCATGATCAAAAATATTTAGAAATCACTACTGGAAATGGCAGACATAGCAAAGGCAGTGACCAAGAGGAGTGGAGGGAATATGGGGGAGGAATGAGGAAAGAAGCAGGTGACCTGTGATGGGCCTGGAAGGCCTGTCTCCTGATGGGAGCATTTAAACCTTCTTTGAACCAACTTAGCTCTTGTCTGGTCATCAGTTATGGCCACCATGACTCACCACCCAGTGGTGTGTTATCATGATTTTTGTGTTCGTCTCTTCTCCAGTCCCTTCCAGCTCCACCCCAGAATAAGAGCTCCAGCCTAGGGATTGCTTGCTCATCCCTGCATTATTAACATGTAATACAAGGCCCTTCTACAAAGATACTCCTCTTTCTCACACTCTGGGTACCAGCCCTTGAATGCAAATACCCATTGCACGCCACCTAATTCAAGCTACTCTCACTAGCACTACCCAAAGAGATTACTTTTAAATGCAGGTTTTCTAATATCAAGGAAAATTGAAAAACTTCCAAGCCAAATGGTAACCACAAAAAATCTTTCCCCATTGTTAAAAGAAATCCATAAATTGGTGAAATCTTTCTGGAGGATGTCTGGCAATATGTATCAACATGCCAAATGTTCAGACTTTTGGCCCATAACCCCATTTCTAGGAATTTACCTTAAGGAGATAATTGGACAAGTGCAAAACGACATACAGTGGAGTTACATCATGTAAACTTTTAACAGATGTGAATTCAACTGCATACAGTTGCAACAGAGAATGGAAAAGAAATAAGGTAGGTAATGCATGCTATTCTGCAGCACTTCTTTCCACCCAATGAACATGGGCTCAGGGAAGGCATGATGTAGGAGATAGGAATCTCCTGGTCCCTTAAACTCATCTCAATCCCTGACTGCCCCTTGTAGAATAAGCATCTTATCCTGCCAACTGTGAGCCAGAATGTAAGCTACATGACCTACAACATGACCCCTAGATGCAAGCCAATCAGAGAATCAATGATATGTTCCACTACTGGAGGAAAGGCTGAATAAAGTAAGCTTATTGAGAGATGTTGTGCTACCTCCAGTGAGGCAAATTCTAAGGGGCTTCACTGTATACGCAGGCAGGTTTCTCACAGTACTGCTATCAATAACGAGTGAAAATTTAGGAACACCCAAAGTGCCCATCATTAGTTCAACAGAGTTCATTAAAGTGTAATATTTCCACTTGATGAAAAATCATGTAGCTGTTTAAAAATGATAGTATAGTTCTATATATATTGTCATTATAAAGATTAACATAACATATTGTCAGGTGGCAAAAAGTACAGAATGATACTTTCTGTATATTGCCTCCATTATTTCCTATTCTGCAAATGAGTCTCCCGCAAACTGTAAAGAAAATGGCCACCCCCCCAACCCCCTTTTCATAACCTTCTTGCTCTCTGGCTTAAAAGACAAGTCACTTTCTCTTCCAAATTCAAAGTCCTGGGGGCAGGGGAGGAAAATGTCCCAGGAAAAGACCTTTATGGACCCAACTTGGGTTACATGTCCATCCCTTCTAGGGGATTGGAGTTCTGTGATTGACAGCTGAAGTCCATATCCTCCCTTTACATCCAGGTTCATAGGAAGCCGTGATTGGCTGCCCCACAAAGTCACATGACTGGAGAGGGGGAGCAGGATGTTAAAGAAGGAGGTGAAGTTTGCTGGACAGAAAGAGAAAAATAACAGATGTCCTTTCCAAACCACCCTGGAGAAGCAACCTCTGCAGGAATCCACATTGTTCACTGAAAAATTCAGGCCCAATCTTTAGGCTAGAGGGAAAAAAATCTTTGTTACATATCAGTTTCTCTCTCCATCTGCCAATACCCCTCCTCAAAGGAGAGTTTGTTTCTCACTTATTAATGTCTTTACAAAAATGACACTGGGTGGTCAAACTTCAGACCCCCTCAGAGCCTAAAGCCAGACCCTGACAAACGAGTTCAGACCCCATTCTCGGCCCAAGGAGCCTCTTACCACAGGCCCTCAGCTAGCTCCAGGCTGTTGAGTGCCAGCCCAGTCAAACGCAGGCCCAAGAGTCACCCCAGAGCCGGGCACCACACTGCTCTAGGGGGAGGGAGGCCTCCTGCCAAAATGTTGCCATCCGGCCTCCATTTCCAAACTCTTTGTGCCTGGAAGACTGGTGCATCTTGTCTCAGCTTGGCTCTGACAGGCCAGGCCCTGGACCCAGCTAGGGACTGCGGATCAAAGGCACTTTGTCAGCCCCAGTGCACCTTTAAGAAGCTGAAGTGGGTTTCAATGGAGGCGTCTGCAGAGCTCCTAGCCTAGGTAGGCTGTCTGCATGTTTGAGTAAAGAAATATGCAGTTTGAGCTGTGGTCATCACTGCCTGAGCCGCTGAGCTGCAATCAACATCAACACCACAAGGACACAATATTTTCTCCTGATTTACAACACATTCATTTATTTTGGAATTTCTGTGCCAGCTGAGGCTATAGGGCGGTGACAGTGGAAAAGCTGTCCTGGGGCCAAGCAAAAGAGAGAGTTGCAACTGAGCTCCTGTTCTGAAAAAGGGTGCTCGAAAGCAGCAAAAAGCCAGCAAGGCTAAGAGGTTGACCTTGCACAGACAGTAGCCCAAAGGCCATTGGTGCCGGGGAGAAAATGGCTAATCCTGAGGTCCACTATTGCTCTTACCACAAGGGTCTGCAGATGGGCTGGCTGGAACCCAGGGATCCTGAGAAATCACTGACACCGCTAGAGTTCCCATTAAATAATAAGATCTGCTCTCTTTGTTAAAATTTCTGACTTTATCAAAGTCAGAAAACATGTGATTTCAAAGTGCCCTAGCTTCTAAATGCAGGCTTTGATAGAAAAAACCATGGAGAAATAAAAATGATGGGATTTGAAGTCAGAAACACTTGAGTTTGTTCACTTACTTATTGCGTGTACCTCTCTTAGTTTCATTTTCCCCATTCGTTTTTAAATGGACATCATAACATCTAACCAGCAAAGTTGTTGTGGGAAATAGGGTAATTTGTCAAAGTACACAGTACAATGCCCAGCTCTCTGTAGGCGTTCAGGACATGATCATTCCAGCCCTTTTGCCCTCCTGCTTTTCATCAGCTCACTTAGATGTTCCCCACTTTGCTTTATAGTGTACCTGTAAAACAGTCCAAGCTATTCCCAGGACAGAAGTGCTACCTGCTGGGCTCCTTCAGAGTGAGAATTTCTCCATACTGAAGTATGGCCCATGAAAGAAGGCCGTGGTAGAAAAGGGGAATAGATGCCACTGAGATATGGAATGACCAACACCCCAAACAAAGAGGCCCTATAAAGTTCCCTCCAGTAATTGCCACAGATGACCTCACCAGAGAGGCAGCCACCTGCCACTTTCATCTGGAGCTGACTTCAACAAGGAGTCTGCTTCCCCAAGGAAGTAGCAGGCTCCTCAAGTCAAGACAGGGGAAGACAGAAAGAAAACACCCCCAGGAGAAGCGGAAAGGACCCACGGGAGCTGAGAAAGCAATTTTGCAACCAGAATCCAGGAAAGAAGGACTAGCAAATGTTGCCATGTGCCTTCCTATGTGGCAGAGGAAGCCCAGATGCCAGTAGCCTTTCCTCAGAGAAGATCCCTAGTTGTTGGTAGTAAGCGCAGTTGTAAGTTTTTCTCCCTTTCTTTTGTGAATAACCTGGAACAGACCCATGAACAAACTGATATAGAAGATGTGCATCATAGAGAGGCTATTCTCAAGCAGCCTCTCTGCTATCATGAGCTTCAAAGCATCTACGAAGCTAAAGATGGGCCATGGAAGAAAGGGACTGAGATCTGCAACTACAGCTCCTCCAACACCATGCTGGCCATCAAGTTGAACAGGAAGAGGTTGATACAGAGACTTCCTGGAAGAATCTCTGTATGCCCACAACATCCAGGACATGACGATTATGTGCACCATCAGGGAGACAGCCCCAAACCCTGCAGGCCTGTGCACTCTCTCCATCAGTAACAACAACTGTTCCCTGGCTTATCCTGGGAGCACCACTGTCAGGAAGGTGAAGGTATTTGGCACCATGAACTTGAGAGCTGTGAACATGATCCCAGCTCACAACAATCCTTTAGTGGACTTGGCTTTTGACACAAGTAGTACCAAACTTGCCACTGCTTTGGAGAAGGTGATCGTGATTAGGGTATCTGCCATTCCAGAGGGACAAAAACTCTTTGAATTCCAGAGAAGAGTTAAGAAGTGTGTGAGCATCTGCTCCTTGGCCCTCAGTATGGATGGCATGTTCCTTTCTGCATCTTTAAACTCAAGATCGTGAAAGAAAAACCTTGGGAGGAGCCACCACCTGGACTGGCTACTTTGGGAAAGTGCTCATGACTTCTACCAGCTAGTTGCCCTCTCAAGTAACAGGAATGTTCAAGGAGGGTAGAGCCTTTGCCACCACCCACCTGCCATTCTGCAGCCACAAGAACACCTGTTCACTAGTGACAATAAAGAAGATTCCCAATACTGGTGGTTGCACCCAGTAGGTACCTATATATGTACAACCTGGACCTCCAGGAAGGAGGCAAGTATACCATGATGAAACATCATAAGTTGGATGACAGTATGGAGACAGCCAATGAAACGTTTGACTTCACATCCCATGAGTGCCCCTTAGTAACTCAGACCTATGGCCCAGCTATAGCAAAAGCCCACCCAGGTGAGCTGGGTGCCGTGGTTGAAGCCTGCCTGGAAGATGAAGTCAGCGCCCTGTGTAGTTGGATAAGACAGCGAGCACCCGCCTATGATCCTTCAGATGGACTGAACTTGACCTGTGAACTCAAACCCCTGAAGCAGAGAACTCTGGCTTGCCAGAGGACATGGTGTTATGCTGCGAGGAACTTTGACCCGAATTGGGGTACAAGATGGCAGAGACAAAAATATATATATAAAGATTGTAGCGATAGTCAAATTCTATACTGTTGAAAAGTACATTGTTTTCACTTCAGTGGCTTTTAATTCTGCTTATGAACTTTAGCTTTTTGTTTGTTTTCTCTTTTTGCTAAAATTAACTGCCAAAATTGGTGAAGCCCTTGAAACCTCCTTGCTTTGCATGCATCATGTGCCAAGCCAGCCCAGGAGAGCTAGAGGCCACTTTATAACAGACTGAAGCCATTTGGTTTTCTCATGTATGTCGATAGTGATGAGGGTACCCACGCGAAACAGGGCATCGGGTGGAGGGGCTCTGGTTGTTGAAGCAGGTCCCGCTCACAAGACTGGGGCTCCTGGTACAGGGCTTGTTGTGTGCTGGGGGCCCTTGGAGAGGCCTCTCCCGGTGAACCCCCAGTGGACCCCCTCTTCCCATTTTGCTTTGTTAAGTAAATTTCTTCCAGATGGGAAAAAAAAAAAAGACGAAGGGGAAGGGAGCCCCCAGTGCATCCTTCTCGTGCTACTGAAAAGAAAACTAATGTCCCTTCCCACCCAGGTGACCACTCAAGGTGGCACAGCTAATAAGAAGCAGAGTCAGGTTTTGGAACCAACTCTGAATGACTGCAAGTCCTGTTGTCTTCTTTTAAAATAAAGGACTTCTAGCAAAGGCAACCTATAATTTATCATCCACACCACAATGCTTTTGTGAGTAAAAGCATCACTACGAACAATTACACCAGAACAACAGGTATAAAATCAAACGATCCTAAACTGACGGGAACAATAGCATCATGCTAATTTTAGCCTTTGAGACCCCTTTGAAAATCTAGTGAAGTCATGAACACACACATTTTTTGGCAGACAATTCCAAGGAATTCACAGACCCCCAGGTTCCTCCAGTTACATATCTCTTCCTTATGGGGCAATTAAAAATAATCCTGTACACTTTACTTCCTGGTTGGTGCTTCCTGGTTGCAGCTGTGGCAAATCAAGGTTTCTGATCTTCCATGATGCTTGATGGTTATGAGATTATAGAAGCAAATGAAGATGACCTTAATTGTGAAGAGTCATCTAGTGAACTGGAAGTGAGGGGGAATTTCAACTCTACAGCCCAGTGCACTATGCCCAAGATCTTGGTGATGTCATCAAGGATGAAGAATGTGAAGAAAAGAACTCTGGGAATTCCAAATCACTGAGAAATAAACCAAATCAGAAGAACCTAATCATCCTTTCAGATAAAATTGGATGGATCAGAGGCCATCACTTTATCTGATGAAAATAGTATTTATAGATGTAAAAGTAAGCATATTTGAGTCCAAGCACAAGAAGAGACCCAAGCGCCTCCTGCTTCTCTTTGTTCTAAGTTGGTTGATAAGAAATGTAAGAGGGACGTTGAGAAACCTAAACCTGAAGAGAAATCAGGTGTGTTCGCAGAGGTCGTAACTATAGAGGTCAGTTCAAGTGAAGAGGAAGAGAGCACCATTTCAGAAAGTGATAACATGGAAAACTGGATGGATGCTTCTGGGATGTGAAGTCGGTGATAAAGATGATGATATCCTTCCAACCTTGTGGGATGTGAAAACTCTATTAATGAAGGAGATGGTCTAAACTGGTCCGTCATTGACAAAGATGTCGAGGCCCAGATAGGTAATAATAGATCATTTCAAAGATGGACCCACCGATGCTATCCAGCCAGCAAAAACATTGCCTGTAGAAATTGTGATGAATGCGGCTGTTTGTCAAAAAACTTCCTTTTTCCACAAAAAGTCTGTCCCTACTGTCTCTGCTCCGAGAAAGGACACCTCCAGTAGGTCCCCCCAGCCTCCTTTTGCATAGACTGTTCTTTATCTATGTCTTCTATTCACAGATGTCTTCAAAGACGTTCCTGGAGAAAATGATGGGGCTGATGTGATATGATAGGTCACTATGCTGATGCTTGCCCAGATATCTGGAGGCGCTATCACCCAACGACCAAACCTGGACCATCCCAAAAAACCCAAAGACCCCTTCTGGACAACCAGCTTTTGTGCACTGCTACAACTGCACACAAAAAGGCCATTAGGGACAGGAATGCCCAGAAGGACAAATGTTTAACGAAACATTTCCAACATCTCCATTCATCTACCACTATGACGACAAATAAGAAATTCGGGAGAGAAGTAAAAGAACTCCAGAAAAATGGGGATTTTCCGAGGCAGTTCAAGAGACCTTTTATGGAAGCAGCAGATAAAAAACATCCCCATGATATGAGAAAGAGCTATGCCTCATGGAGGAATGACAGGTGGAAGCCTAAGAAAAGAATAAACCCAAAAAGGAACAATGAGCAGAAACAACAGAGATGGTGAGGAACACAGGAAGGCTGATAGGTATCATGAGGTGCGTGAAGACTTCCCTAAAACCCAAAAGTCTACTCTTCTACTGGCAGTAAAACCCAGAAGCCTCACCACTCTCACCACTCATCACACTACCACAAGCCAAGAGAAGGAACACTTCCCCAAGAGAGCAAGCGGGTCAAACATAAGGAAGAGGAGAGACCCTTGGAAGATGATGGCAATGGTAATTTATTTTTTATTAAGCAGAGGAAAAAAGAAATCTAAGCTGTGAAACAGCATCTGTTTTGGCTTTCCAGTATTCATTTGGTCTTCATAGCTATAACATTCTGGTAATTTTTTTAAATCATCCATAATTAAGTAAAGTGAATTTTTTTATTTTGTTTTTATTTTCAATGTCTCAGCTATACTTGGAGTTGCTGGATAAGGAACAAGGAGATCTCAGTTCTCTGCATCCAACAGGTTATTAGGTAAGAAAACAGAAAGAAAAACTCAGATTTCCCCTGTTCTAGTGTGTCATTTTTACTCGAGTCCTAGGAATAGAAAGCATTAAATCTTTTCAAGAAAACCTTTCTTTTTAACACTGTGAAACAAAAAAGCTAATCAAATGCAATTTCTCTGCAATGCAAGTGTGAAGATTAAATTCTTGCAGGAAGAGAAATTAACACTAAAATGAAAAATGCATCAATCCTTTTCAAGAAGTATTACTTCTTATTTTAACATTGAAAGGATAGCGACTGTAAATCTAAGTCCAGCTTTTCTTGTTTCTGAAGCTGGTGTCACAGTTTTCCTTGGATCAGAGCATCAAAAGCTGGCAGGTGAAAGTGATATCACTGAAGGCCTGAGGCAACAGGGAACTGCGCTGCAATAAAATACAAAAAAGGAGTCCATCTAATGGAAATGTTGCAAAGCAAAGTTCCTGAAACAAGTGTAAAAGAATTGTCAGAAATTCTAATATAATCCCAATGAAATCAGTTTTTACCATTTTACAGCTAGACTTCAAGAAGAAGCTATTCAGAGATATAGAAATGAATATTTCCCACCTTAAAAAGAAATTCTTTTTGTTTTCATGGGTTTTTTTAATCAAAGCCTCCTGCCTCTGTGAAGCAGGCAGCCCACCTCTGCTCCTTCCCCTTACGGACTGGGTTAGCATCTCCATTATTTACTCCTGGGGTGGGAGAAAGGAGCTATGCAAAGGCCTTAAACTACCTTGAGTGCCCAGTCAGCACATTAATAACATCCACTGCCTTAACTCTTACCAGTATAATTTCCAACTTCAAGCCAGGCGTGAAGGAAAAAAAAAAAAAGTCAGCTGAGTTTTTCAACCAAGGAGATCACCTTAAATTAGAAGAGATTATGTGGCAATAGGGAAAGGAGAGAGTTCATCTGGAAGACTCCAGGACACCCTTGGCCATTATTCCCCTAATATTTTTCTGCCCCCACACCCATGTCATTTGAGGGAAGGAGCTGAGCCAGTTTGCAATAAGATTGTTCGATCAGTGATGCTGACGTGGCAGGTGTCCTGGGAGGGCAGGGTCCCCACCACACAAGTCATATGAGGATCTGTTTTACAAGAAAGGGAGCGACCTGAAAATTGGGTCTTAGATTCACCTCAGCTCCAATAGTTGCCTGCTAGCATGTATATATAGGGGGCTCAGGAGTGTTGTGTGTTTAAAATAATAATAACGGACACCACTTTCTAAAGGATTGGGTCCCGGGCAATTCACAGGTCCAATCTTCCCTCCACTTCACAACTCTCCAAAATAATGTTGTGTGTCCATTTCACAGACGACAAAACTGAAGCTTCGAGAGATCGAGTGGCTTACCTCAGACCCATGCTCTAAGTGGACAAGCTGGAGTGGAAAGTAAGATCTTCGGGGCTTTGAAGGATGTGCTCTGAACCTCACCTCCGCAGCAGCAGGGCTGCTCCATCTAATGTGGGAAACTGTGTGCATGGCAAGGTGGGGGGGGAGGTTGGAGAAAGATCTGTTTATTTACTGGCTAGGAACAGAAGAAACTTTAGAAAAGCATGATCCACAGGCCCAGAGCAGGGGACCTCCAACCTCGGAGCAGTGTGGGGTCAGAGGAGAGCCTAGCCTGCTCTCTCCTTCTCCCCTCCTCTCGCAGCCCAAAGCCACAGGATGCAGCCTGCCAGTCTCCTCCTCTTGCCTTCCTCATTAGCTGGGATTGGGACCAATTCGTGGATGCCTTCGGTGCCCGAAGGCAAAGCTTGAGTCATCCTCCCTGATGCTAAGGAGAAAAGAAAGGAGGAGACAGCCATCCCCCAGGGGACTGGAGACAGCGGAGAGAGGAACAGTGATGGATGGAGGCCAGGAAGAGGAGGCCAGTTTCGGAGGTCATTCCCAGTCTGGCTTTCTTTAACCTCACTCTTCCCTGGGGAACTGCCTCCCCCTTGAGATCACCTCCCACCATAGGCTTCAAAAAGATAAGTCCACACAGGGATCCAATCCACACTCGCTGCTTTGAGATCTGTTACTTTAAGGGACCTGTAGGAACCAAGGGTTAAAACAAGACCTGCAGAATTTGTTGGGAGCAGCTGGCGTTAGGATGGCGACGGGACCTTAAGCTCCGTTTCAAAGGAAGCGACAGGAACCCATACCCTTCCAGCCCCCTGGACTTTCTAAGACTCCAAGGAAAGAATCCCAGGAGAACTCAGCGGGATTCGAGCAGCCATCCTATGCCTCGTGGAATCCTCATGGGAACACTGAGACAGTTCGTGATATCTCTATTCTACAAATGGGGAAACTGAGACTGAGCTAGGTTCAATTCCTAGTCCAACATCACACAGCCAAGTAAGCGGCAGAATTGCAACTGGAACACCTTTGCATCTGACTGCAATGGTGGTACATAATTATCTCCCATACCGAAAGAGGGGGGAGGAGTGGGGAATCAGTGTGGACTGTGCATGAAGGAGGGGTGGGGCACAGAAGGGGGAGGAGGGAAAATGGGAGCATTAGCTGAGAACCTGAATGTGGACACTGTTCATGCCTCCACTCCATATTTCTTAAACTCCTACATGTGCCAAGTCCAACAGATATAAAAATTAACCTAATGGTCTTAGTCAATTACACCCCATTCTGTCACCCTTACCCCAACCATCTATCTCACAGCACAACAAAAGCATCCCCAGAAGATCCTCACTAATCATCAGATGCCTCAGAAGCTTATCTGAAGCTCAAAGAGGCATGGTTTAGAAATTTAACCCAAGGTCCTTTCTCCCAAAGCTCTCAGAAGTCTCAGCCTCTTTCTGTTGCCATTTACTGAGCATGCATAGACTCCAGTTCTACCCAAGCTGCTCTATCTGTGTGGAAGCAGTGGTCTACCAAAGATCCGTTACGTCCGCAGTTATCAAAAGAATACACCTTTCAAAAGTGCCTTCCCATCCTATACTGGGCCATGTTATCTTTGTAGCAACCCTGTAAGGTTTGAAGAGTATATGAAGTAATCCTGCTCAGCAGGTTAGGGAACTGGGATTCTTGGAATTTTAGTGACCTGCTCCAGGTGACATAGCACTAAGTAGCAAAGATCAGAGGGGAGCCAGTCTTCTAACCTCTCCTCTTCAGTCCAGTGCACTTTCTCCAGGACCAGATCACCTGTCAAAAGCCGAGGCCACCTTTCTTGAAATGTCTTCTTAAGGAGAGAAATCACCATGTGTAGCATTCTCATCTCAGCTCTGCTTTTGTTTGGGGCAGTTGTTTAATGGAAACAAAACAAAAACTGCATTCTTGGGACAGTCTTGGTTTGTCTTTCCTCCCTCGCTAGTGGACCTGTAAATGATCACCTCCCACTGGTCAACTCCTGGAGTTAACATAATAAATAGGAAAAAAAAAATCCATTTTAGTGTGAGTGGGAAAAGGGTACTCTTCTTGTTGGTGTGCAACTTGGGACTTATTTTTTTAAGAAAATTGGCAGTACTTGTTACAATTACAAAAGCCCAAACCCTTAGATCCAATGATTCACTTCTAGGAATCTATCCTAACAAAATATTCACGTGAGTGAGCAAAAGACATGTGTTCACAACTATTCCATTGCAGCTTTGTCTATAGCAACAAAACTCTGGAAAAAATGTAAATGTCCCTCACTAGGAAAACTAATTTTTTTTTTAATCAATAGCTTCCACGATATGAAAAAGCAGGCAGCATTTTTTAAAATGAGCTATTCTGTTTGCAAAGGCATGAATGTGAAATAGGTATAAAATAGAATATAACACAGATATAGATAGATGATAGGTAGGTAGAGAGAGCGCACAAGTTTAAAAGTAACATGAATAGTGGGATGAAATTTTTTTTTTTTTTTTTGCATGGTCAGGCACCGGGAATCAAATCCGCGTCTCGGGCATGGCAGGCGAGAACTCTGCCACTGAGTCACTGTGGCTCACTCTGAAACTTTTGTTTAAAAAATAAAAAAAAGAAAGAAAGAAACTCAGATTATTAAGGCCCAGCCCTTGGACTTCAAACAGAGGCCCAGACTGTACCGGGCCTGTGATGTCAGAGAAGGTGGGGCTGTGAGGTGCTTCTCTTTACTCCTCTTTTCTAAACATCCTTAAAACACAGTTTTGAAATTTCTGTTCTTAACTGATATTCTAAGAGCCCTATGAAAGCTGCTGACGGTGCCGAAGCTTAGAGTGTGGTCCCCATGGATGGCTAACATGGATCGAACTGCCCAGGCCTGTCCCCTTTATGGGTGGCCTCCCACGTCCCCCTAAAAGGGAAGACTATACACCACCCAACCATCGACAGTGGCTGCTCTTAGGAGGGGTAAGGAAGACCTTTTTTTTTGTTACTTTGTCCCCTTGTGAATTATTTTATTTTTCATAACGGACATGCATTATGTTGTAAGTTTTAAAGCCAAAAATTTTAAAGTAGAAAATACTCATTTAGGCATAGTGGAATATAAGGAAAAACCAAGCAAACAAAACAGTAGATGCAGTCGTTACCTCCAAGTAGAAGAAACTAAACTGAGCCTCTCTTTTTCCAAGCCCTACCAAACCAACTCCCAATTACTTAGTGATAAACCATATAGATACCTTACAAAGTAGGTTAGGGGGAGATGGGAGGGGGTGGGCGAGCAGTCTGCTTGGTTTACCATCTAGAACAGTGCCTGGCCCACATCAGGCATATGATATACTATTGCTGAATGTGGAATGAAGGAAGACGGACTCAGGATATCCAAAGAAAGGCTATTGATTTGAGCAGTTGAGATTGGGGGTCTGAACTGTGGCCAGATATCAATACCCCTGAGAGCAGAGGCTATAACTAGCATATCATATATTTGCCAACCTGTAGCCACTTCTTCATTGTTTTTACATTACATATTCACTCACCAGACATCTATTAAAGCCCCTAGAGTCAGGCTCTGCCCTTAAGAGCACTCAAATGAGCTGTGCAGATGGACCTGAGATCCAGAGTTTGAAAGAACTACTTATTAGCAGAAATGATACCAGAAAGAGACAAGTCTTGGTTGATACTTCACCTGCCATAACCATGTGTGTGACCCTCTTTGGGCTCCCCTTGCAGACGGTCCCCATGGAGGAGTTTGAACTAGACACATCACAATTAAACAGTCCCTTTTGAACAGAAAAAGCCCATTTAATTATGCTTCTGAGAATAAGTTTCAGGAGCCTTGAACCGTAGTTTGAGACACACTCAGCTAAACATCTCCTTCAGGTCCCTTTGGCTCAAAGCTGCTGGTTCTGAGCAGGTTGAATTTTGTCCTTGCAGAGCCAACAGAGGATTGATGCTACCAAGCTCCCTTTTCCCAAGGCCTCAAAGCTTGGCCTCATCCAAAAGAGTACTGATTCTGAGGTTCTCTTGATAATGAATGAGTGTCCTGCACAGAAGGAGTATTGAAATTGATTAGAGTAGAGCCTTTACATATAGACTTTGGTTCAGATCCCAGCTATAATACTAACCAGCAGGATGACCTTGGACAAGTCTCTAAACCTCTCTCAGCCTCAGTTTCCTCTTACATAAAATAGGCAAAATCGTAGTTTCTGCCTCCTATTCAATGCACAGAAAGCCCTCAACACAAGTCAGCAACAGAGTGGATGTTGTAGAAATATTAGTCCTTCTTAATGAGTGAGGAAGGAGAAAGGGAGAGAGAATGCCGTCCTTGGGCGGGAGACTGGATTTTGAAGCCAACAAAGCAAGGGCGACTTTGGGTGCGTGTTCTCAGAAGCTGTTGTTATAGCTACCACAGCTGGCTGGGGATTGGAGGAGAAAGGCGGGATGCCAGCGAAAGTCACTGAAGCTCTAGGTGCCCCAGGCTGGCCTCCCCTCTGATAACGTGGTACTCCTCTCTGTGCCTGGCCCTGTGCACAGGCACTCTAGTCCGCTGCCCTCTTAAGACCCTTCCCCTGAACTGGCATGTTGCAACAGAGAATTAACATCAGTACTGCCCCTGTTATGAATTCCAATCTGCATAAGACAGTCTGAGGCCCTCTAAAGTCCCAAACCAAAGCCTGACACCCTTCTTTCCTGGGTGAAAGAAGGTCACCCAGGAGTAGGCCAAAAAGACTTTATTTCCCAATAGTTTTATAACCTGACATGGAGTCCTGAGCTAGGAAACCACGCTGGCAATGGAAAACCAAGGATGTGCAAAGGCACGGCGACCCCCTGGCCAGCCCTAAGCTCTGGGGACCCCGGAAGCACCATGTAGAGTTGACTACTGCTACCCCCCCCCAACCCCATACACCTACTCCCCCAATTACAGGATGCATCTGACTCACCCTGCAAAGACACTAGTGTGCTGGCACCCAGGCCAGTTGGGGGAGTTTTTAAAGACAAGATCCTTTGGCTTTGTGTTTTTTTTCACTCACCCAACCCACACAGAGCTAACATTAGAAGTGTAATAAACTGGAGTATCAGTATTCACTGAAAAATATCATTTCACGAGTGACAATACATCCAATACAAATGGTTGTCGTTTGAGAACCTCACTCTCCTCAAAAAAGCAGCTGTGAGTGGGCAACGGTGGGTCAGTGGCAGAGCTCTCACCTGTCATGCCAGAGCCCCGGGTTCGATTCCTGGTGCTGCCCATATAAAAGAGAAAAAAAAAAAGCAGCTGTTACTTAGAATGCATTTGAAATCTCTCCCATGTCTCTTTCTGTCTTTCCCTCTCTCCTTTTGCCCTTCCTCCCTCTCTCTTTCTCCCTCTCTCTCTCTCTCTCACAATTTAGCTTTAATTGCCCTGTCAGCTCTAAGGGCTGCTAATTGATGCCTTTTATTCTGGGTTAAAACCCCTCCAGAAGAAAAGAGCTGACCGGGCCCCCAGAGCTGCAGGATTCAGCCGATTTGGCACGCTTGTCTCCCTCGAATTGAAGCTGGGTGCTGCTAGTGCTGGGGGCAGCCGTGGGGGGAGTCATGAAGGCGGGGAGGGGGGCTGGGGAGGGGTTGGAGTGTCTATTTTTAGTGAGGGTTTTATAGAGTGGATCCCTGTGGCTTGGCTCCACACTGAAATATTGTCCTCGTCTCAATGACATAAACACAGGGCAACTCGGAGATCTTGGCGCCAGCCCTGGCCGGACCCTGTGAATGAGTAGGACGGTGGGATGTGAGCAAGAAGCCTACTGTAATTACAAATAAATCCACCCTTCTCCCTCACCCCTCCACCCCCCGGCTCCCCTGGCTCACTTCATACTGCCTGCAAAAAGTTGCTGCTTTTGTCTAAATCGGAAGAACTGAAGTTACTGAAAGACCTACCAAGGGGCAGCTAATAGAATAATGACTTGAGTAAACTTAGGTTTAAAGGAACGGGCATGGGAGAATTAATTAAACAGCCATGGCCACCAGCAAAGGTCAGTGACCGAGGCAAGGCATGGGAGCCTTTTTTGACTCCTGGAATAAATCCAGGGTGCTGCTTCCCTCAGAAAGCATCGAGCGTTGAGCCCTGGACCTGGTACACGGGAAATTGGAACTGATAAATTGGAACCAATTAGCACATGGTCTCAGTATGATTCTTTGGAATGTCGCAGGCCAAACTGGATGCAGCAGTTGCCCTGGGCTGCCTCAGACGTGGAGCCACACTTTCCAAAGCATATTTAAATATAGCTTTGCTTCCCACGAAATGTAATCCCAACCTTCGCTTTTATCCTTGGAAGCTGGGGGGTGGGGGCGGCCCGGGTGAGGTGGGATTTGCATAACCCCCCATCCCCCCATTCCCACAACCCTGTAAATAAATACAAGATTACACCGAATTCCATTTGAAGCTGTCAGTCCCGGAATGGAACTTTTATCCCATTATGAATTTCATGGGTGAGACGGTTGAGACTTTGAATGTGGCTAACACCTCCATTGCAATGCCTTAATTGCAGTTGTAGGCGCTGCCTGTTTGCGGACACCACACTGTACACACCATCGCATTCCTCGGAAGAAAGAGCATCCTATGAGAGCCGGGCTGAGCCCTCCCCTCGACTGGTGGGACTGTCAAGGTTTCACTTAAACTTTTAACCAAGGTTGCCCTATCAAAGGGCCAGGTGCTAATTTGGGATTCCGAGGTTCGGCCGATTTGCCCAATCTGACAAGCCTGTCACTATTACACGGAGAGGGCTGCCTGGACCCGTGCTGCAGCCTCACAGGCTACCAGGAAGGGAGTCTTTCAATCCAAATGGACCTTGAAGGACTGCTTTTCTTTTTGGATAAACTTCCTCTGAGCCTGAAAGAGTCCAGTGCTTCTGGAAAGAGTCTAGAACAGAGAGCCGAGAAACGGCTTTGTCCAGGGGGCTCCTGGCCCACCTGAAGCTACCTGCTGAGAGCACCAAGGGAAGAGGGGAGGAGAGGTACAGAGGGAAGTAGGGGAGGGTGCCCGTCACTCTCCAACTTCCCCTGATGAAGAGCAAGCCAAGGCAAGATGGCAAAGAGGGGTAACTCTTCATAAAGCTGGATTTTACAGAAAAAAATCCATTATAAAGACATATAAATACCCACCCAGTACTTCCCTCTCTCTTTCTCTCTCCCCAGAGGTAACCACTGTCCCCAAGTTGGTGCATATAATTCCGGTTCAGGTATAAGATTTCACCACACATATTTTGCATTCACTAATAATTTACACAACCACCCTCTGGGTCACCTTGTATTTCACTTTTGGGTCTCTCTCTGACTCTACCACCACCTTCCAGATTTGACAGTTTGTTTAAGAAGCACCAAAAGCTGAATCCCAGATGAAACAAACAAGCAAACAAAAGCAGGCCATATGATGGAGTGCAAGCTTTGGGGATAGGCAGTGAGAGAACCCCCGGCTATGCCACTTTCTAGTTGGATGACCTTGGTCAGGTCACTTGAACTGTCTGAGCTTTTCATGTCCTCACTTTAAACTGAGATGTTTTGAGGACTAAACGAGATGACAAATACAATGCACTTAGCCCTGTGCCTTTCCATGGTAAGGACTCAGTAATTGTCATGAAGGAGGGGGGAGAGAAGAAAGAGGTGAGCATCAGCTTTCTTGTTGAGCTGCTGTGTCTTCACGCTGCCATGGGGTAGGACAAACAAGAGAAGCAGCATAATATTCAGAAATGTGGTCCCATTTACCCTTTACCAAAATGTTTGCTCTAAGCCATGGGGTATGAAGAAGACTTCTCTCTTCCTCCCCCACCCCAAAAGGCAATAGAGGCTGGAGAAAAGTTAGGAGGGAGGGAGGGATGCTTGACCAGCTCTGCTCAATCACCCTACTTAGGGCAGGACATTCATTGCAGGCCATGGGCCTGGCTACAGAAACGGTAATCTAATACCTTAATCCATTTCTTCTTCAAAGCATTGCCTTTTGTGCCAGGTGGACAGAGCCCAGTGATGTCGAGCTGCCCCTGAGAAGCTGTTCTTGCATTGGGTTGCATCATTCAGGCTGGGAAAAGAATCCCCAAATGGACACCTTTGACCTGGTTATCTGGACAGTTGTGTGTACAGAATGACAGCTCAGAGTACCTAAAGGATGTTTAGGGAATTGCACCTGGTCGGTCTTGACAGTGAATCCAGCCACTGATTCAGCCTGCCCCAGTGAGTGTTCACAGTGACAGGTCATGTGCAGCTGGAATCAGACACCAAGGAGCTCCTGGTCTTCAGACAGGTGAGTGCTCTTCTGTGCCTTTGGAAACCGTTTCTGAATCTAGCTTTCCAACAAGACAGCAAGAACTGGAGTAGGGTAGAGAGAGGGCAAATAGTTCCAACAGGGACTGGGTTCAAGTCTCAGGGGTGGAGGTGAGGGACTTAATGATCTCCTCTTCCAAGGGTATGGGTTAACTCTACCTAGCATGTCATAGCAGCAGCTGCCTCCCCAAAATGAGCTGGGACCATTCAACTGCTCCCCATTCTCCCACCCCAAGCTGCAGCTACCTGGGATACAGCCAGCCACCCCCACCCCCTCCCCAACCCTCATTTGTTTCTGCTGCCAAAGTCATCTGACCCTGATATGGCGAGCTGCTGTCCACTGGGGATTCAGGCTGCTGAGTTTGTTGGGACAGTAATCGGGCTGTCTCCAGTTGAGCACAGACAAGTAAGACATTGGCGGATACCAGTTAAAAAAGAAAGCATCTCGTTTACTCAGATTGGTCTTTTTATTTCCCAGATACCTATGAGGGATCTGATTTATGAGAAAAGATCAAAAATATAAGCTATTCCAATTAGGAGATGAGTAGTTTTCACCACCAGGGTTTCCCTTCCCCAACCACTAGGGGCCATTGATGTTCACCAGAAACAATGCAACAAGTGCAGGGATTCACTTTTTCACTGAGTACCTACTGTATACCAAACACTCTGCTAGGTCCTGCGAATATGGAATTGAACTGCCCTAAGGAGTTGCTGTCTAGCAGTAAAGACAGACAACTGCCTGGAAGGCAAGCTGGTAATCGGTGAGGGAGAGAAAGGTACAGAGTGGGGCAGGATTGAAAGGAGGGTGCAAATAATTCTGCACAAAGGAAATCAACGGTGAGTGGAGGGTGTTTAAGCATCTAGGATCTAGAAAGTTGCAAATGATTTTGCAGAAGGGAGAGAGTGAATAGACAGAACGCATAGTATGTGAGGATGAGAAGACTGCGTGCAGAGACCTCCCAGGAGCTCTGGATGAGCTGACCAAGTGGCAAAGGACAATGGATAGAAAGAGATGATATGGGAAAGGTGGTCGGGGTTGACTGGAAAAGCCATCAGATGTCATAACTTTATCATGAGATTAAGCCCAGGAATCCTTAGAGGTATTTGAATATTCGTAATTCCCTTTCTACATGGCAGTTTATTTTAGCCTCTTCCTCCTGCCGGAACACTTCATCTTTGGAAGAGTGAGAGGAACACTCAGTGCATTTCAGCAGGAAGTTCACTTACCTTGAGTCGGTCAGTGCTATCTGCAACCCTACTTCTCAGTGGCTAACCTAAGCTAACTTTGGTGAGAGAGGGAACCTCACCTAGGACCTAGCAGAGACTTCACCAAATCCCCACCTGGCCATCCCGCCACCGATCGTAGCTCCGAACTGAAGTCCCTAAATAAGGACAAATGTCCCAAGGCTTGCCTTGCTGTCAAAATATTTAGAACAAGAATATTAAAATCATGGACAGGACAATAGGACTAACTTAGAAGTAAACATTCATGCTGTTGAAAAAGGTTAAGCCATAAACATTTAGTCTAAAATGTGCTTGCCATCCCTCCTTGGCTAGGGGCTGAAAGAAAAGCAGAGTTCTATAGAATGTGATCTGCCAGGATTTTCTTACCCCTGTGGCATGATAATTACGTTGCCTCTTAATTACCTTTTAAAGGCTCATCCGCAGTGACTCAAATCCTTGAGGAGGTGAGGGAGGCAGCTTTGCATTTTTCTCAATGTATGTTGCTGAACTCTTGAGGTAATTCACTTTTGAAATGATGCAAAATGAAAATGAAGTTGGAAGGGCAACTTGGCCTCATTACCAGCCTGTTCCCTCCTTACCACCTCCAGGCACTTCAAGGGCCTCACATTTTAGGGATTATCTATGTGAATTTAATCAAGCTTTACATTAACTTGTTAACATGGGTAAGCCCTTGTGTGACACTTGTCTAAAAATCGTAAAGTGAACTGGATTCATTTTGTGGGGAGGGCACAGGAGGGGTCAAAATATTGGTCCCAGTTCTAATCTTATCTATCTTTTTTATCATGCATGGAAACAAAAAAAAAAACACTTTTTAACTTAAATGTATACAATAATTTATAGAACTAATTTTTCCTAAAAATCCGGTAACTAATGAATCATACCTTACAAAATACCTGTGTTGAAACACATGCCCGCTACAAAATCCCTGTGTTGAAACACATGCCCGCTCACCAACCGTGCTGCTGAGAGACGAGCCACTGTTTTATTTATTTTTATTTTTATTTTAATCGATACATTTACTTAGGATCTTATTTTATTACGCCAAAGGACAGATTGAAAATGTTCTGCAGTAGGTGAGGATGCCTGATGGGTTAGAGGGAAGATGGGGACTCCTTTCAGAAGTTTAAGGAACTTTTAAATATCACTTTGAAGCCTCCCTTTCATTTTCTCTAAGTATGTTCCATGAATTATAATAAAGAAATTCAATGATTTTTTTTTCTTAATGGAGGGTATTTTTTAATGAAGCTCGGTGAGGACACTAAAGTGAAACCTTAGATATAAGAAAAATAAAACCAGTTGGGGGCTTCAGGAACATTGTTTGTCCTGAAAGTGATGTGGAAAAGCTTGATCAAAAGCCTTGTTTTACTACAGTCATGCTCCATTATGGGAGGGCGGGGAGCGGAAGATGAAATGAGCCCTCTCCCCTATGTGACCAGGTTGCCAGAAGTTACTGCCCACTAGTAAGTCTCCCTGGCCTGCTGGTACCAATGACCCCTGAAAAAAGTCAAATATGGATTCAGAGCAAGAGAGCTGCAGATAGATGGGCAATTTAGGAAGCCCCCCCTTGGGTGCCACAGCTCTGAGCCAAGAAGTTTCTAGCTACCTCCAGAGGTGATCCAGGAGTCAAAGGAGGTGGCCTTGGGGAAGCCCCCTCTCCTTTCTGGACTCCAAATTCCCTACCTATAAAATGCGGAAATGACTGTCCCTACTCCAGAAGCTCATGTGAGATTTAGGTAGGGTGATGTTCATAAAGCAAATGGTAAATTCCCAAAACATGTTCAACTTTACCTCCTTGTTCCTAAGATCGGAAACTTGACGAGAAAGCACCTATTGTAGTCGATGGGAGACCCCATCTTCCAAACAATCAGTTAGGGTTACTTCCTTCCAGTCCCCAGCCCCCACCTCAAACTCATTCCAGACTGCAGAATTTTGATCAAGCGTGAGATTGGGTTTGGGTGCATTTTCGTTTGGTTGTTTCTCAGCTCAGTGGTGGGTTTTAACGCAGGTATTGCTTTATTTTAAAAGCACTCTGATTTCTCCTTCAATGCCTGAGATAGGAGGTTAAGGTATCTTGAAACCATCTGTCACATACTAGCGGACACGGTACACACACACCCCTGCACACGAAAGCTCCTCACTTTAGCCAAATGACCAAATATGCTTCTCCCTCACTTCATCATCACACCCGAGCACTGAACCATTTAACTAAACTTAAGATCACCTAATAGGAGTCAGCCCTACAGCCCGGTGCTGGCTGCAAAAATCTTTTCAACACCTAGAATTTTAAATACCATTTCCAGCTTTACTAAATGTCTGTGGCAAGTTATTTCTTCTAAATTCATGGATTTTTAAGATTGTATTGTTTTTTTCCTTAAATACAAAAATAGTGACTGCTGTTTGTTTTGTGTGCTTTTTAAAGTAAATTTACATAAATACACGATCAAGTAAAAAGTGAGCTTCTCATCCCCTCTTCTTATCCCACGCACTTAGCCCATTCTTTAGGGGTGCCCATTACAAATAAGGATTTATAAACTTATTGCTCTTTTGAGGAATTTTTCTCTGCACATAGGAGATAGTGTTGCATTGATGTTAAAAACAACTGTGTTAGGACTGAAAAGCCTGGGTTTCAGTCTTGATGTACTTCAGAATCGAGTTGCATTTTGTTTCGTTTTGTTTTTTTTATAATAGGGCTGACCTGCAATATTTAAGGCCTGCAATTGCCATGCTGATGTGATGCCTAAGGTTTCTTACAAGTATTTCTAAACCCAAGTCTAAATTCAAATGGGATTCAGAGTTGTCCAAGGTCCTTCAGTGGCCCACCGTGCAAGGCTCCTGCTCTCCCGACATCTACCCCTCAAACCCCAACTCTCAGTACTGCCAACTCGTACCCGGGACTTGGAAGACGCGGCCCCTTCCCCAGGCCTGCCCAAAATGTCCTCTACGCAGTGCTCTCCCCCTCTTCCTTCCTGGACTGTGAATTCCTCTTCAGAACCCAACCCAATCTCCTGGGGATTGCTTTCTGAGCCCCTTCTCTCCCCAACACTTCTCCCCAACCCTTCACTATGGCAGCTGACACCCTGAATTGTAATCTGAGGATTATTTTTCTTTTTTCCTGTTATCTTTCAGCTCTCCAAGAGCAAAGGCTGCATCTCGCTCCTCGAACAGCAGCTTGTCTGAAGTTGGGGTGCACACCTGGTGAACAGATGAAAGCACAGATGTCCCTCCCCCAGGGCAGCCCATACAAGGCCGCACCCCTTCTTGGCTGGTGAAGAGACTGAGTCGTGGCTAGAGAAAAAAATTCCAAGGTGCGAATATGTGTGTTGATGGATTCAGTAGCTGGAACTCGTGAATCATGCCACTCACCTGAAACAGGAATGGTTTTCCACTTTATTTTTCACTCCACTGAGCTCCTGTCTCCTTGTTATCTTGAGCTTTTGAGGGGATAAAGGTGACTAGACCATATTATCTCAATAAATATCTGTGTCAGCAGGATGAGGGGATGTGGGGGAAATGTGAGCTCAAGTGGAGGGGGGGGGGCTTGTGCGTTTGGCCAGGAGGCTGTATGTAAATCCCCACAGGAGTTCACGCCTTTTAAAATACTGGGTCACAAATGGTAAGTGTCCACGAAGCTGATTTATTTAGAATACACACACACAGTTTTCAAGGCAGTGGCACGGAGAAAGAGCGGCGGCAAAAGGGATTTCCTCTGCGTGGGAAAACGTTGACTCCATCCTAGACCGAGCTTTCTGCCAAGGCAATGCACTGTGAGGCTGGGGTCTGAGGGCCAAGCTCAGAGCCTGTGCAAGCAAGGAAAGGGGAGAAGATTTGCCCGCAGGCACGGCCCCCACCCACCCCCAGGCCCCCCACATCAGGGCCGGCTAAACACGCAGAGGCTTCTGTCTCCAGGGCTGGAGGAGAGGCGCCCTCGTTAAAACTCAGATAAACAGTTTATCAGGAGATGAATGAGCCACCGGGCTCCAGAGACGTCTCCCCTTCCCCAGTGTGGAGCCAGATGGGGAGGGGGCCGCAGGCTGAGCAGGAGCCAGACTGAGGAAGGGAAGGGGCTGCCCGGCTTGAGAAAGCTAGCCTGAGCGCCCTTCCTCCTGTGCTGTTAAGGTTTATCTCTGTTCAGGAAAATATATTTCACATTTACTTACCAATTTTCCACCCCAGCCCACCTTTTAGAACTCCGTCCTCTCCCTTTGCTCTCTTTCTCTCCTCTTATGTGTCCCCTCTTTTGCACGCACATTTCCCCCCACCCACCCAACACACACACACACCAACCCCCAACACTTCATAATTCTAACTAGAAGGTTATCAACACTGAACACACAAAAAACATATAAGGTGTTGTGAAGCTGAAGTGGGTCTCTACACCCACCCTGTGAGTCTTGATCTGGCCAGGCTCCTGCCAACACCCACGGGGGCTAAGCTAAATCCACCACGTTTGGACCCCAATCAGAGGGACTTCATCTCCACTCTCCCTTTCTTGGGGCAGTTAGGAGAAGAAAAAAGGAAACCTGCTGGCTGACTCTTCCTCACTTTGCTCAATTGGGCCAGGCCAAGAAATGCTATTTTGAGTCTAAGAGAAAGTCCATGAAATTCAACATATATGTTGAATCTGAGACAGTCAGAATCTGAGGGTGATGATTCTCATGTGCCTGGGTTGACAGCGGACTTAAGAGATGGCAGTTTTTATGCTTCCTCCTTTACAGTGCCTTGTGTTCCCCGGACGTCTGGGAACAAATGTTAGCAGCAGCGCAGCCGAAGGCAGGAAGAACAGAGACTCTGATGTCTCCACAGTGTTATGTATTCGGGAGTGCCAGGAAACTAAAACGACTCCCCCAAGGTTACACAGCTGGCAGGCCCCAGGCTTCCTAACATTAAACACCGTGCCCTCTGCACATCACCCACAGCTGCCTCAGATCCATGTTTCCAGGGCCAAAGATACGAGAAGACTGTTGGACTTTTCCTAGAATAATAGTGAAAATAAGATGCTCAGTGCACCATCGGGCTGCTCTGGCCTTCCACCTGTAAATATCGATGCAGTTGTGCAGAGGAGTGCTTCCATCCTTCCTTGCCCAGCATTTTTCAAGGACAGGCATCCTGGAGAGATGAGCCAAACATGGGCCCATGTTTGCATCATCCATTGGTCTCTTCCCTATGGGGCCTGCTGAGGCCGAGTCCCCAGCCAGTCCCCACTGAAGTCCCACACTCCTCGCAGTGAGAACCTGAGCAGAAAGCTGTGCTGATAGTCCTACCTCCCTTGGTCCGTCTCTCACCCCACAGCTTCATCTTGAAGAAATATAACCCTCTTTGTCCTGCTTATCAAGCTCCCTCTTTCACAGAGCAGCAGAAGCACTGAAATAGGTCAGCTGTTGAGTCCCCAAAGAAATCCCAGGTCCCCTCCTTCAAACTCCTGAAGGATGGCAGCTACCAGTAGCTCAGTTGCACATGTTCAGTGGGTGGAAAGCAGGCCTGAAGGTGTTCAAGTTGCTTCCAACAGCATCCCCATTCTCCTTCAGCCCTGGCCAGCTCAAACCTAGGATGACTGGCCCGCTGAGGCTAGTGGGGTTCCCCAAAGAACAACCGTGTTGAAAGTTTATTGCCCACTATATAGTGTGCCTCACACACTGTGCTAGGTTAGGCTTTAAATGACACAATTCTGGGAAGCGTGTGTTATCCCCATTTTACAGATGAGGAAACGGAAGCTTTGAATGGTTGACATGCCTATGTTAATAAGAGTAGCAAAGCCAGAATTCCAACCAAGAGTCACCTGGTCCACCGGTCATCTTCGTGTTGAATTCCACTGTCTGTGATGTAGTCTTCCTCCACCACCCAGACCCCCAGATCTTCTGGCAGCCCCTCCTACATTGTGGCCCTCCTCTTCAAGCACACTCATAACATATATGCACATATCTCAAATTTCCTCCTCTTCCTACTCAAGCAAATGTAGCTTTTTTCCTCAAGCACAGTTCTTCCATGAAGGCATTGGCAGGGCTTAGTTTCTGATGCCAACACCCCTCTATTCCCTCCACACCTAAGTGCATGAGCTATTGCAGTGTGGTACAGAGTGGGGAGCTCCAGGCTCTCCCCAGGTCGCGTTTCACCACCACCGTAAGAGGGGTAGGTGGGGTTCCAAAACACTGTATCTAACATTACAATCCCTCTGACTTCTTTTTGCACAGCATAAGGAATTATAAAATTTCAAACAACATTCAAAAGAGGGCATGAAATTACTATATTGATCAAGAAAGAGACACTGTTCTACACTGTTATTAGGAATTTACGGATTTTTCCCCCCATGCTCTTTTAATGTTTTCTTGATATGTTCGTCATATCTTCCTTGAGTGGACCATCAGCGTCCTGGGAATGAGGTGGAGATCCACTGTGAATCCTCTTTCCTTTGTCTTTTTACCCCATGGTCTTCACAAGTGTGTGTCTGTAAAACATAAACAGGTCGCCCAATCTAATCTCAGACATGGTTTGTTTTTTTGTTTTTAAGGGGGCTTTTCAAAAAAATTTTAACTGTTCAGTCAAATCTACCCAACCTAAATAAAAGGCTAAGGGGTCTGGGCTGGTTTTCAAACAAAAAAAATCAGAGATTTGTAAGAGAGGAGAGGAAGACTGATGGAACAGAAAACAGTACAATAAAATGTCACTATGGAAATCTACCAAGGGGGGGCTAAAAATTTGCCTTTGAACTTTTTACTGAAAAAATTGTTTTCTTAGTTAATTCATAGTATCATCAAGATTGCTCTGAGCGATTAATCTTCATGAGGAAACAAACATATCAGAAAAAAAGGAGTATTGTTTAAGATCCTACTATGTGTCAGATTCAAATCACACATTAATTAAGAATCAATCCAATTTCAACAACCAATGAGTTATTCTTACCTACAGCATTCATCAAAGCAAACTCTCCTTTGACAGGTACCATGCTAGACCAATTCTAGTTGTTGTCTAGACTTGACAGTGTAGGAAGACATTTTCATCTAAAACTGACATCCCTCACAACAGCTGAGGTTTTGTAGATAGAATGTTCGGTGAAACAAAGTGCATTTTCTTCCTAGACAGCAGAAAAACTTCTGTATGTGTGTATGCGGAGGGCAGAACAGGTTGTTAGGGAGAACTAGATCCCTGAGTTAAGAAATTGGAGTGGTTTAGGCTGCCACAAAGGGGCCTCAAAACTTCTACTCCATGGAATACTGGTGAATACTTGAATCATACGCTTCATGTCTCTTTTCTCAAGCTTTAGCCAGACTACAATCACATCCCACCACAAAGGAAACTCCACTTGGGTTGTGAAGGCTACATCCTCATCCAAGGGAAAAATTAACCGCAAGTATCATTTCAGTACCCACCTTCCACCAAAGATAAACTGTTTCTGAAAGAGAAAGTATGGTGCAGGTTTATTAGAATCCCAGCAAGGTAATTCACTGATGCAGAAACTAAGATATATGGGGGGAAAGTGACTTGTCCAAGGTTAACATAGTTATGTCAGGGTGAACCCCAGCCGGGATTCAGGCCCCCCTCTTGTCAGTGCATCTTTTAAGTTTCTGGTTCCCACTATTTTCCACCGGGCCGGTTTAGCGGAGGCAGAGGTGTGCAAGAGATCTGTGTGAAATGTGAGGGGCGTGGGGAGGAATCTCAGAAAGTTTGTTTACGCTGAAGGTCTTGGAGAGCTTCGAGAGAACCAGAAAGGACCCATCAATACACGCAGAAACACAAACACAAGAAATGACAAGGACACAGAAGCAGAAACTGAGCTGGGCAGCGCGGTCGTCTGACAGCTCACCTCCTAAGGCCGCCCGCGCCTGAGCCAGGTGCAGGGCTAGCCGGGGGCCAGCAGAGGGCGCGCCGCCACCAGGGAGCCGAGCGGCTGCCGCGCGATCCCCAGTGGGCCAGGGGAGCCGCAAGCGAGCGGACGCACCCCTGTGACTCGGCCATTCGGGGCGCAGAACCTGGCCAAGGAAGAGGTGGAGGAGGGTGAGGAGCCGACCCCCTTCTTGGACCCGGGCGGGGGGTTGGGGGGGCTGCAGACAGGCAGAAGCCTTTCCTATGAATTACATTACTACATTACGCTAGGCAATGCTACGGCTCACTACTCCCCGGGCACAGAGAGAGCCAGAGAGAGCGAGAGAGCGAGAGAGCGAGAGAGAGAGAGCGAGAGAGAGAGAGAGAGAGAGAGAGAGAGAGAGTGTGTGTGTGTGTGTGTGTGTGTGTTGGGGAGGGGAGACGCACACCATATATGTGTGTGTGTGTTGGGGAGGGGAGACGCACACCGTGTGCGTGTGTGTGTGTGTGTGTGTGTGTGTGTGTGTGTGTACGCGCGCGCGCGCGCGCGTTGGGGGAGGGGTCAAGAGACCGAGCCCGGGAGAGAGGAAGGCGAGAAGCTCCCGGGGAAAACGCTTAGTGCACATGGAGAAATTCCTTGCTCGGAATCGCACGGACAAACGAGTCCCCGGCACCTCTCCGCTGCTCCCCTCCCAGTGCAAAGCACCCAGCTAATGAAGAGCCCTCCATGCCCCATCTCGAGTCTTTCCCCCAACCCCCAAACCGGCCCTGCACCCTCCAGCCCGGCTCCAGCGCCACCGCGAGCTCTCCCCAGAACTGGCCCTGGCGGGGCGCCTAGAGCCCCAGTTGCATTGCTCCAGGAGAAAGGAGGGGGGCGGTGCATTTTGCAGGAGGAGGAGGAGGAGAAGGGGGGTGGGTGGTGGGGGAGAGAGAAAATTGCGCGGAGACCTGCCAAGCGCCACCGCCGCCGCCGCCGTTGCCGCCGCCGCCGCCGCCGCCGCCGCCACCGCCGCCGCCGCCGCCGCCGCCTGTGAGCTGGGGCGAGCAGTCGGACTGTCGGCTTCCCGGGGCATCTGGGTCCGGCGGGGCACAGCCCTGGGCGCTGCCGAAGCCGCCGCCGCCGCCTCCACGGCGAATGCAGGCGGCTTCCCCCTGAGCCTGTGCGGCTCCAGCTCCTCGGGGGTGGAGAAGTGGGGGGTGGGGTTGTTGTTTGGGGGGAAGGAGGGGGAGGGGGCAAAGCCCAGAGAGTCAGTGGTTTCCATGGTGATGGAGCTGAAAGTGCAGGAAATTTAAAGGCTTGGACCCTGCGAGACAGACAAACCGGTGCCAACGTGAGCGGACGCCGCCGCCGCCGCCGCCGCCGCCGCTGCTGGAGTCCGCTGGGCAAAGCCGGCTACGGAGCCCGGAGCAGGCGGAGGGAAGTGCCCCCGGGACCCGCTCGGCCAGCGGCGCTGCACAGAGCGGCAGGACGAGGAGCAAGAGGAGGAGGAGGGGAGAGCGGCTCGTCCACGCGCCCTACGCCGCCGCCGGCTGGGGAAAGCAGCAAGGAGTCGGCGCCCCCAGCGCCCCGCGGTCGCCCTGGAGTAATTTCGGATGCCCTGCCGCGGCCGCCTTCCCGAATAGACCGGAGAGAGGAGTTGCAGCCAACTTGTGTGCCTTTTTTCCGCCCGGGTGGAAGCCGACGCTGCGCGAAGGGCTCTCCCAGCGGCTCATGCTGCCCGCCCTGCGCCTGCCCAGCCTCGGGTAAGCCACCTCCGGACAGACAGGGGAGCGCGGCGGAGGCGCCGCGGGCTCGGCGTGCTCTCCTCCGGGGACGCGGGACGAAGCAGCAGCCCCGGGCGCGCGCCGGAGGCATGGAGCGCTGCCCCAGCCTGGGGGTCACCCTCTACGCCCTGGTGGTGGTCCTGGGGCTGCGGGCGGCACCGGCCGGCGGCCAGCACTACCTCCACATCCGCCCGGCTCCCAGCGACAACCTGCCCCTGGTGGACCTCATCGAACACCCGGACCCTATCTTTGACCCCAAGGAAAAGGATTTGAACGAGACGCTGCTGCGCTCCCTGCTCGGTGGCCACTACGACCCGGGCTTCATGGCCACCTCGCCCCCCGAGGACCGGCCCGGCGGGGGCGTGGGGGCGGCCGGGGGCGCCGAGGACCTGGCGGAGCTGGACCAGCTGCTGCGGCAGCGGCCGTCGGGGGCCATGCCGAGCGAGATCAAAGGATTGGAGTTCTCCGAGGGCTTGGCCCCGGGCAAGAAGCAGCGCCTAAGCAAGAAGCTGCGGAGGAAGTTACAGATGTGGCTGTGGTCGCAGACCTTCTGCCCGGTGCTGTACGCGTGGAACGACCTGGGCAGCCGCTTTTGGCCGCGCTACGTGAAGGTGGGCAGCTGCTTCAGCAAGCGCTCGTGCTCGGTGCCCGAGGGCATGGTGTGCAAGCCGTCCAAGTCCGTGCACCTCACCGTGCTGCGGTGGCGCTGTCAGCGGCGCGGAGGCCAGCGCTGCGGCTGGATTCCCATCCAGTACCCCATCATTTCCGAGTGCAAATGCTCGTGCTAGAACTCGGGGGCCCCCTGCCCGCACCCGGACACTTGATCGATCCCCACCGACGCCCCCCCCCCCCCCCCCCCGCCACCTCCTCCAACCAGTTCCACCATCCTCTCGCGAGTGGATTCAATGAACTTTTTTTTTTTTTTTTTTTTTGGCTACAGAGACCTAGCTTTCTGGTTCATGTAATGCACTGTTTAACTGTGTAGGAATGTATATGTGTGTGTGTATATACGGTCCCAGTTTTAATTTACTTATTAAAAGGTCAGTATTATACGTTAAAAGTTACCGGCTTCTACTGTATTTTTAAAAAAATAATAATAAGCAAAAGGAAAAAAAGATCAGAGCAAAGAGACTTATTCTGGTTGTTGCTAATAATGTTAACCTGCTATTTATATTTCATTGCCCTTCGCATGGCGAAGCAGGGGGGAAAAGTTATTTTTTTCTTAAAGTACAAAGAGAGTGAGAAACTTTTGTAGAAGGACTTTTTAAAAGCTATTTTCCATTCTTCGGAAAGTGTTTTGGTTTTCCTTGGACCTCGAAGAAGCTATAGAGTTCAATGTTATTTTACAGTTATTGTAAATATAGAGAACAAATGGAATGACTAATCATTGTAAATTAAGAGTATCTGCTATTTATTCTTTATAATATCCCGTGTAGTAAATGAGAAGTGCAGAGCAGGATTAAAGAAAACCACTAAAACCGACTGCGCTCTACACTGCGATTCTCTGTGTTGGTGATTGATGGGAAGAGGGGGGCGGGGTGGGGGTGCCGCTGTGCCAACGCCTGTTGGGAGAAGGGGCTCATCCCGTCCGACTCCCCTCCTCTGGCCTGATGGAGGTGGCCGCTGAGTTGCTCAGAGGCGGGAGGGGGAGGAGGGAGGTTGTTCTCAAACCTCTCACTTGAGCATCACGTGGCCTGCGCCCAGTCTCCCAGCTTTTCCCCCCCATGTCACCAAAGCTTGGGCCTGACGTGACCTCGACACCCAGCCGGCCCCCTGGAGCTGACCCCAGGCTGGGACGAGAGGCGGGGGGGGGGGGGGTAGGGTGGGCGGCCGCTTTGTCCTGCCTGACAGGCCCTTCACAATGGGGACACGTGTCTTTCACACCTACCCTGGGGGCGGAGTGCCGCTGAAACTTGACCCCCGAGGAATGGGGGGGGTAGTGGATCAGAGCGCGCCCACCCAGGTCCCGCCACCTCTCCGGCCTCGCACCCCCCACCTTGATATCCAGCCCGGGTTAACCCTTTTTACGACCGGAAGCTAAGGAGGTGAGCGCTGAGGCGATCCCTTGGAATCGACACTCACACAGCCTCCGGCATCTTGCAGGTCCCAGCCCCCGAAATCCCAGACCCTGGGCCGGAGGTGCTGGGAGTAGCTTGAGATTTGACACTCACCGCCCCCCCACACCCCACCCCACACCGGGACCTTAGGAGGGCTCTGTGGGCGGAGGTTTCCTAAGGGGCTGAATTTGCATGAAAAACGTCTGCTTGGGATCCGCTGCTGGGGAGGGGGTGCGCCCCTGCTCTGGACACTTACTCCGTTTGTGGGTGGGCAAAGGGGAGGAATAAGAATCGGCATCTTTGAGCTTTAGGGTTAGTTGGGGGCGGGAGACATGCTACCCCTTGAAGGGACCTGCAAAGTATCACCCCCACCCCACCCCTCAACAAGCCAACTTTCGGAGGCGGGCGCTTGACTCTCGCGTGCGTCCCTCGGCGTCAGTCCGCGGTGGCGCCCATCCGCGCAGCTCCACGTGGGCCGGCTTTCTGACACTGCTCCGCGCTCCCTTTATTTATCTTGGACTCCAAAGTCGCTCTCCTTTGCTCCCTCCCCCACCCCCCTGCCACCTCCCCGCGCCTCCCTCCTGTCCCCCACCCCCTGCCCAGGCCGGACTCCCGGCGAATCTATGCTAATTATTTCAAACCTGCGCCCGGTCCGCAGCGCAGTCTCAATGCCCCCGGCCCCGCCCGCCCTGTCCCTCCAGCCGGGCGCTTTCTTCCCTTCCGACGCAGCCTCGGTGGCTCCTCGTTTCAATAGCCTGGCCCGGGAGCCCGAGCCCCCTCCCCGGCGCTGCCTCCGTCAGCCGTGGGACAGACGTTAGGGTATTCATTAACTGAGAGCCGAGGAATAACGGCATTATTCCCCCCAGAGAGGGCACCCTGCCCCCGCGACTATCTGAGGCTTCATTGTAAAAGGATTAAAAGTTAAAGACCTCCATCTTATGATTCTTTCATTTAATCTTCCTGGCGCCTGGGAGACATGCTCGATGGATGATGGCTTTTAAAATATTCCTAATGTCGGCTACCTTAAGACTCCAAGCCGGGCAAACAAACGTAATTTATTTCCAGAAGAAAGGGGATATTGAGATGTTTAAGTTTATGAACCGCCGTCCCCATGTATATTTGTTAAGTTCTGACAAATACCCAAATAACGTTAAAATCAGCCATTCATCACTTATGAATTTATGCAAAACTTTCTGTGCCCCGGGCCAATATTTTTTTAGACAGAGTTTCACTTGCGAGGGGCGGAGGTGGTGGGGAGGGGAGACGGGGAGGGGGCTTACGGGGAGTGGGGGGGGGGGAGCCGAAAGCAAGAATTTTCATGCCTGGTAAACACGCGAATTATGCGAAGAGAGTTATTCCTAGCTGGGCCGGCAGCCAAAACTCGGAGAGCGCGCCGAGGCCAGCTCCCCCACCCCCACGTTGGCAATGTCATTGGATTACAATGCGAGGTCTTCCCCTCCGCGGCGCCCCCTCCTCCCTCCGCCCGCCCGCGCCCCTCCTCCCCACCCCTGCCCACTTGGAAAACCCTCTCGCAGCCGGCGAGCTTCTCGGCTTTCAGAGCAGGACCCAGTGTGCGTCGGGAGGACCCGGGCTGCAGACGTGACGCGCGATGGACAGACCACCGGTCGGACAGACCCAAAGGGCAGGCCCACGGCGGCTCCGGGCGCCGAGAGAGGACGGAGCAGGACCCAGGCGGTCCCAGAAGGGGACGAAGGAGGTGCTGGTCCTGAGACACTGTGACTAACGCTCAGCCAATTGCGTTTCCTTTATTATTAAGGCTGATAATACTAATAATAGCATCAACGCGGAAAAGAAGAGAGAACTCTGGGCAGAGAGGCAAGAAAGCTGCCCTCTGCGGTCTAGAGTCTATCTCCTAAAAGGAAGGAAATTGATCTTGGTGTCTTCTGTGGCTTTGACAGCTTGTATCTATGAACTTATGCAGCTGCTGGGAGGCCTTCCCCAGAGAATGGGAATTTATAACGATTAGGTACATACACATCAACATAAAAATAAAAAATTCTGGAAGAGAATGACAAGGCTTCCACCACCCCATCCCTTCCCTATGATTGCAAGAATTCACTCATTCAACCTCTATTTTCACCTCTTCCCTTTTCTTCCTTCCACCCTTCCAAGGACCTCCACCCCCGCCCCCCACCCCCCACTCCACACAGAGGTGAACTATGGCTAAAGGTCCACAGAAAAACCAGCCCTCTTTGGGGAGGGCCCTCTGTCCAGTTGAGTCTGGGAATGGGATCTGGTTCCCTGTTGAGATGGTGAAGGCCAGGGGTCTATTATCAGTCTTGCTTCTGAGACTCCTGGGAAAGGGGGTTGAAGTTTGGTGGCAGCTGCAGGAGGAAGCTGGCTGCGTATTAAGAGCTCTTAGCTGTGCTTGATGGGGACAGCAGGGGGAGGGCCCAGCTCATATTGGTATTTTGAGGGGGTGATTCATCCCTTCTTTTTAATGCTCTTGGAATGTCAGAGCTGGAGGGGAGCTTAGATTCCAGTGCCCACCGCTCAATTTACAGATAAGAAGACTGAGACCACAGCAGCCCCTTGCTGAAGATCACAGAGCATCACACAGTGCTTATAGGCCAGGTGGCCTCTCTATTGGGCCTCACAGTCCCCTCCTTTCCTCCTACCTTCCCTTCTTCCCGCCTTCTTTCCTTCCTTCCTTCTTTTCTTTTTGGTGGGGGTAGAGTCCTCCCAGAGTTAACGTATCAACAAATGATCAACAGCCAAATGATCAGCCATTCTGTTGTATCCATTCAGCAAATACGTACTTAGTAATAGCTTGCAAGGGGCCCAGCATTGTGCCTTTATACATTCCCATTCAGGATCTCCAGTTTCCAGATATGGAAAACGGATCTCAGGGAGTCTAAGCATCTTGCCCCCAAAGGCACACAGGAAGTGGCTTTATGGCTCAAAATCTGAGCTGACTGCAAAGCCCTTGCTTCTTCTGAAGACTCTTCTTCCCTTCACGGACTTGAACGCCTGGCTTGGGAATCACAATGTATGCCACATTATGTGCTGGCAAGTCTGAAGATCTCTAGGGATGCACGCCCGGTAAGCCATGAAACTTGTTTGTACACGGTATTATGTGCTAGGTATTGTGCTAGTGCTGAGTTGCAGAAATGAATCACGGGACCCCCTTCCCCACCCACCCCCCACACAAGGAGTTGGCAGTGTAGTAGAGGAGGTAAGAAAAGAACAACCAGCGTAAGTGATGATAGAGGAGTTAAATGCACCATCCACCAAACCTAGGCTAGAAAGAGGAGGGCTCACTGCTGGACTGGACAACCCAAGAAGGCAGTTGACTAAAGTCTTGAAAATCAAGTTCAATGTCAACCTACTACAGGAGAGATGTAGTAGGAGGAAAGGGCGTTTAGATTCTTATTCTATAAGTAAAGGAATAGTCTTGGAAAAGTATTGGGTGTCTTTTGGGAAACAGTGCAAACAAGCTTTAGTATAGGAAGGAATCATTCGGAATGAGAGCAGGTGATGAGTTCTGAAAATGCAGGCTGAAACCAAATTATGGAGGGCCTTGAATGCCAACTAAGGACACTAAACTATTTCTAAGACAATGGGAAATCACTGAGAACTCTTGAGTAGGGCAGGGACACCATTAGAGCCCTACTACAAAAAGAATTCTTTATTCATTCAACAAACATTTTTTGAGCTCTGGTCTCATAAACTCTAAGTGGGTAACAAGCTATTCCAAAACTAACTTCCTTAAAACAATCATTTAATTTTGTCCATGAGTCTGTGGGTCAGGAATTTGGAAGGGCTCAGCTGGGCACTTCATCTGTGATATACATGGGGTCAGCTGAGAGCCAGAAGATTCACTTTGAAAATGGCTTCCAGTATCTGCTGTGATGCTGGCTGTCAGCTCAGAGCTGAACTGGCAGGTTGACCAGCCAATCCCTCCCTACAAGTGGCTTCGCCATGTGGCTTGTGTTTTCTCACAGCCTGATGGCCTTAGGGTATTTGGACTTCCTACATGGGGCTCTAAGAGAAAGTGTTCCAAGAGGACAAGGCGGAAGTTGCAAGGCTTCTTATGAAAATCCAAAAATACCACTTTTGCTGCAGTCTATTGATCAAACAAGCCATAAGACTAGCCCAAGTTCAAAGGGAAGAAAATTGACATTGCCTCTCCATGGAAGGAGGGGCAAAGAATTTAGGGCCATCTTTAATTGACCACAAGCACTTCTATAGGCCAGGTTCCTTCATGTATGCCCAGAACATAAAAATGAAAAGATGCTTCATTTTCAAGTTGAGTTTGGTGCCAGTGGCCAGCCTGGATTGCTGGTGGAACAGCAGCAGCCAGAAGATTAGTTAAGGAGGACCATGCTGTGGCCCAGACTCCATATAGTCCATACGTGAGAAGCATCAATGCCATTTAATACAAAGATTATTTGCCAGAAGACTGGAGAGAAGGTGGCATGTGACTGGATCTGGGGTGGCTAAGAGAGAAGTCAGAGAGGCCCTGATGTTTCAGGCGTACAAGGGAACTTGCCCAGAGGAGGACTCTTGATGAAAGAGATTTTTCTCACAGGAAGATGGATGACTGGTTTGGTTGCAGGTTTGTTCAGAGAAGGGAGGAAGCTGAGAAGCCTGGAAAACATTTCAGTATATAATTGAGCTGAATGAATGAATGAAACAGAGCAAAGGAGGGAAGGGCAGATAGAAAGACAAGTACCCTGAGCTTGGGAAGCAGGAAGATTTTCCCTGACAGACCAGAAGGGTCCTGATGGTATGAAATATGTTTGTATGGGGGCATGACATGAAGAAAAGGATGCAGGGAGATCTAGGAAAGACCATGGGGCAAAGAAAGGTGCTGATACTTCTTGGGTGGTGCTTCTACTCTGGTGCTTGTACCTGTTATATCATCCTCACTGGGAAGTGAGGAGCATTGTCCCTATTATATAGGTAAGTCTTAAAGAAGTTAAGTGACTTGCCCAAGGGCACACATCAGCTAAGCAGAAGCACCTGGGTTCAAATCCAGGGCAGAGTGATTTCAAAGTACCCCTCCAAAAAGGGTTCCCTAATTCCCCTGATTGGAATGAATCCAACCCCCTTCTTTGTGTTTCTTCATCACCCTAAACTCTAAGTGCTGCACTTTTTTGAAAATGAGGATTCTTAAGCAGTTATGATTAGAAGAAGGGTCTTATGGTTGACTCTTAGGAGTATACTCTCCTGACTGTAGAAAATGTGCATGTGTTTTTACTGGACAGAAGTCTGTCACTTTCATAGATGCTTGAGGAGGTCTGTAATGCAAAGAATGTTAAAACCTGTCATAGGCCATGAGATTCTTAAGGGGCATATTTTTTAAAACTCATTTTTTAGTCCCCAAAACACACAGTACAGTGTTTGGCATGAAAGGCGTTCAGTAAATATTAAGTAAAGTGAAGTAAACTGACTTGGGAGACCACAGGGAGGCTTTGTAGGTTCTCGAGCAAGGAATGAGGAAGGAAGATTCTTCTGGATTAGATGTGGAAAAAAAAAAAAAGATTAGAAAGATAAAACTGCAAACTAGAAAACCATATAAGAAACTGCTACGGTCATTTAGTGCTGGATTGAATGCAATCATGGGAAGGAGAAAAAGTAGCAAATTGAGAGGTGTTTTAGAGGAAGAGAACAGAGAATTTGGATCCAGACTGCGCATCTGTATAAAGCAGTAATTGGCAGGAGCTGAGAAGACTCTGACCTCTTTTGACAGAGCATTGTCCCTTTCTCTGTCAGTCCCCACTTCTTCCTATTGAATGTTTCGCTCATTTGATGTCCCACCAAGAACTGTGTAGGCATTTGCAATTGGGACTCCTGGATTAGATACAAGGAGGGCACTGAAAGGGAAAAGCTTCTTTCAAAATTAGAAGAGAGAAATCTCCAGAGGAAACCAGATACAGAATTTGGGAAGGGGATCCAAATTTTGAGGGAAAGTTAGAATCACAGCATTTAAACAAGGATGACCTTAAAGTTCTTCCCCTCTCAGTTTGACTGAAGAAACTGAGACTTGTCCAGGCCGATCAGCTTGTCTCAGTTCCAGTTACTTTGGAACAGAACTGCCATTCGAAGCACAGTTTCCAGATCTCCAGTTCAACCCTCATTTTACAGTTGTTATGAGTGTAAATGGTGTCAGAATTTACAGAGTGCCTTCATGTACATCATTTTCTGTGAAATGAGGCAGGAAGACTCCTGAGAGCAGAAAGCAGGTCTGTCCTATATGCCTAGAGCCTAGCACAGGTCCCAACCCATAGAGCAGCACTTAACACTATTGAGTGGAGGACTAAATTTGCAGAGGCCCATTTTGCAGATAAGAAAAGTGAAGCTCAGAGACACTGAGTAAAAGACTGATGCCCGTGGAGTCCTTCCAGGGGGTGGAGGCAGGAATAGCTGGAGCCGTCAGTGATGGGAGATCCAGCTGCTGCTATTTCTCTGTAGTCAGGGTTGAGACAGGAAACCCACCAAACATTTGCAGACTTTTCGGTGGGTTTATAGAAGGAGAATAAGGAAGATAGTTGTATTCTGCACTGCCAAGTGAACCAGACCCGACAATCACTGTTTTTAACAGCCTCTTCCCCAGCGAGTGCTAGAAAGGACTCCTAGCTAATGTTCAGTTTATTCAATTAAAGAAAAAAAAAATGCTGCAGCAAGAGAAATAGCCCCTCCCTATTTTACAGATGCTGAAACAGAAGCTCAGAAAGCCTAAGTGACTTGTCCAAGATCACATAGCGAATTGATGATAGAGCCAGCACTCTGCTGGGCTATCGGGAGAAACAGAGGCTCCCTGAGTTTAAAATCCCAACTGGTCTCCCTGATTCCATGCTTGCTCCAGCTCCAATCCATTCTCCATGCTGTGGCCCCAGTGACCTTAACACACACATGTGGTCTTGTCACTCCCCTGCTTAAAACCTCTCAATGACGTCCCACTTATCTGGGGATAAAAGCCAGAATCCTTACCAGGCCGAGGCCCTCTCTCCCCCTGGACCTGGGTTCAAGCAGCACAGCCCGTCTTTCAGTGTGAGGGCCTTTACACAATCTGTACCTTCGATCTAGGATGCCTTCTCTGCCACCAACACCCCTAAATATCACCCCATCCATCAGATTCCATTTTTAGAGAAAGCAGGTAGGATTCTCTGATCACGTTCCCTTGGCTCTTTGCACCATTTCATCATAGACATATCACAATTTTTAGTTGGTATGTGTTATTTACAGTTATTTACACACTATCTCTTCCAGTAGATTGTCACCCCCCTCCAGTTTGCTCACATGGTCACTCATGTAGTTTGGACTACATATAGACTATATATATATGTGGCAAAAGATGATTCTCCCACCCATTCCTGGGGAATCATCTCAGAATTAATATATATGAATAAACAGAATAAGTGGAGAAATATTAATCATTTACCTTCCTGGTATAAATCACATTCTTTCTGGATTCTGAGGATACCAGGAGTTCAGAGTCTAGCTCCTATTAAATAGTCAAGTCAGATTTAAGAATGTCCCCAAATGTGTGATACAGCATAGAGAGCCAGGGCCGTTAATTCAGAGAACCCTAAAGTAACTCTGTCATTTCTGGGAATTTCAGTGACCCCCTAGATTGCCAAACCCTGACCCTTCACCACACCCCAACCCCAATGTTCTTGTTTGCTTGAGTAGTGGGGAGGCATTGCTGGGTGGCCAGATAAACTCTTTTAGCCATTCAAAGACCCTTCCAGGGAAAAGGAATTCACCACTTAGAAAAGCCTACCCATCAGAAACTAGATGCTATTGATTGATCCTATAGAGGAAGTTCTGAGATGATTCCCCAGGAATGGGTGGGAGAATCATCTTTTGCCACATCTGAAGTCCTTAAATATGGGAGAGATTACCTTATCTGTTAGACTTGATCTTTCCTGCCCAGGGAATAGTAAAATTAAACATTGACTGACTCATGTCTGTTGCTTTAAAGTTTACAAACCACTTTCACATGCATTATCTCTGTCAAACTGCACAACAGCTCAGGGTCAGGGTATCATTTTGATTCTCATTTTAAAGATAAGGAAACTGAGACTTGAAGATTAACTGGCCCTGGAGCGAAACCTTTCTCCAGGGAGGAAGGCTTGACATTATGCAAAAAAAAAAAAGAGAACACCTTTAAAACAAAAGCAGCAAGGGCTTTGGAGCCAGCCAGCCTGGGTTTGATTCCTGACTCCTTGGCAATTAGCTGTTGACCTTAAGACAGCTGACCTTCCCAAAACTTAGTGTCTCCACATACCTAAAGAGATCTACCTTCCCAGGGTGCTGGGATGTTCCAGTCTACCTGTGGC